>NC_023759.2:12990673-13320673 GCF_000499845.2 Phaseolus vulgaris | reverse complement strand
CTTGATCTTTTTCTAGAACTTTCTTCTATCTGTCCAATATTACTCTATTCTATAGAGGCTGATTTCCTTAACAAACTCCGTTGCAGATTAAGAACAGTATCCAACATTGATTGTTTAACATCTTCCGGCACCGATACACAAGCTCCCACATCCTTTGAAGTTCCTGCTAGATGGTGCTTTAATCTATAAACCCCTCCTGTCAAAACTTTTTCACAGTACTTACATTTTAATTTCCTTGTTTTTCCATCAACAGACACACAATGTTTCCATGCTGGATCAGTTCTTCCACTTGCCATTATAAGTTATAACTTATAACCCGTGAACAGTGGCGGAGGAGAGCAAATCACGCGTGAACAGTGGCGGGGAGAAGAGCAAATCGTGTGTGAACAGTGGCGGGGCAGAGCAGATCGTGCGAGTATTGGTGGCGGAGGCAGTGCGACGTTCGTGGCAGAGGCAGTGCGATGCGCGAGTGCTGGCGAAGGCGACCACGATCGACGAAGGCGCGAATGGCAAAGGCGGCGGCTCTAGCGGCAGCGACACGTAGCGTGGACGGCGGCAACGACCAAACGGCGCGACAGAGGCACAGGTTCTTCAAATTAGGGTTGCGTTTTGGGATTAGGGTTTCTGATACTCAAATTAGGGTTTCTTTTGGGCCCGCGTCATGGATCGCAGAGGCCCATGGATCGCCCGATCCAACCCCTGGATCGTCGGATCGCTCCGATCCGCTGAGAAACCGATCCAGCTACCGTTCCAGCCCGTTTTGTGCGGCAAATATCGTAAAAATCGCGATTTTTACGATATAAATCGCGATTTTAACAACATTGAATGGTAGTATCAATGACTAACATTTGATGGGGCTTGGGTGTGCACAAAATATCTAATGATTAACTAATAATTTTGCAGTTGATACAGTGAGTATTGCACAGTTCTCCCAAACCAGTAGAAGAAGGATATACATTAATAACTTAGTCATGAACAAAAGGATAATAAAATACATCCATTAAATCATTTATAATTTCGGAAATACAAAGTTTGCTTTTAAAGTATTAAGAAATATGACCCAAACAGTTTCACTTCAATGGTTTTCACACCATTGAATATAACCACAGCAAAGAAATTTAGTGTCACAATCATGAATAATATATACTTCAACTTTAGAGTCTAGACGCCTAAGAAGCTTACACGTGATATTTTTTCAAACAAAGTGTATTAGATAAATGGAAAAAAAAAGGTATAGTTGGGGAGGACAAGAAACCAAGCCGCACAAGCACAGTACATATTATCTTAAGTGATGCATGTCATAAAGCAATTGCTTAAATTGTCAACATACAAATGGTGTGAGAACCAAAGGATTAAACGTGTTCGACATTCCATATCCAAATCAGCTATCCTCTCGAAGAGAGTCCGAACTGCTCCAGCGACAACAGCAGGAAAAGCTCCAGGAAGAGCCTATTGGTAGCCACATGATTAGTAAGCATTAAACATGAGCTGAAGTTTGAAATCTATACAAAAAGTGTATATTGAAGCAACAATGATTCCCCAGTGACAGAAAAATAAAGTCAGCAATGTAATGTACACAGTACCTTGCAAAGGTCAATAATAATAAGTGTATAATATACTGGTCTGAAAGGTGGTTGAGGTAGCATCAGCAGCTGCAACAGAGATAGATATCACGTTACCCAAATCAGACAATATTCTTAGTCATAAGCAGCCACTAACCAAAAGTACAAATTATCAAATTATAAAATTAAACATTTCAGTGCATTTAATTTACACAAAAAGAATGAAAATGATTACGATAATTTCATTCAAGCAAACACTTGAAAATAAAAATAGTTGAGGGATTCACTGTGGCATCTTCCAGTTCTTAAAAATCCATAGTTGCAATTGCTTGAAATTTAAAACATTCAATACCATTGAGTTTAAATCAATGGTTATCAATACTGCACTTCATAGAATGTTAGATTAAATATATGACCAAAAAAACCTACATAAATGATAAATTTGTCATTGTTGAGATTGAAGATTCAAGCAATCTTGATTGAGTTGATTTGATGATGGATGTATTGAAAAGTTGATCTTATAATTAATCTTGGTTTGTGTTGTAATTTTAATGTTTTATGTGTTGTAAGTTTCCCTTCTCTAATCGTGATTAGTTTTGATTAAAATGTCTTTAAGAAGTGCTCATAGATTGATGACTTACATTGAAGGCAACCATTTTTCTTTCTTTGTTTTGAGCTGAAATTTTTCCGGGTGATGTTCCATAAAAAATTTATTTCTTTCAGATTTATTTTTCTTGAAAGAATTTGTCAAGAAGGTTTTATTGTAATAGGATTTCACAACAGGTTATAAGAGATCTTGTAGGGCTCAAGATCTTGTGTTGTGTTGTATTTCTTGTTTTTCTCAGGAGTTTGTAAAAAACTTAAAATTTGCGGATTGGCTTAATCGAGGTGATTAAGGTGATTATGTATAATTCTGTGTTATTCTCTTTCTCTTATCTCTTACAACTCATCTCAATTAAACTCATTGTATATTTATGGTAGTTTAAAGGACATTGAAAATAGCATTTCTTGCAGCTGAAACTAGTTTTCTTTAAAATATCCATTGATTCAAAGTTAATTTCATTAAAAAAATTCTAAATTCTTTGAAAATTGAATTCACCACCCTCTTGAACTCAGCCTATTTTTCTAACAGTAATATAATTTACCTCAATACAGTGGGAAAAAGGGAACAGTTTCAGTACACCAAAGAAATAATTGCACTTCACTTTATCAATACACAATATCAGAACAGCCAAAGGGCAAATCGCATGGTACTAAACCAAGGCAGAGTGAAGTGTGCCTGAGCAATGCTACAGGGTTCCTGTAACAAATTGCTATAATGGCAAATCATGACTAATAGAATTTGGTATGTAAGAGATAGAGAGAAAACATAAGAAACTGAAACTGGATATTATAATCATTCATTCCTCAGCCCACTAATCCCAACTAGGCATGTGATAAACAGAAAGTTGTTTAGACAATTGGTCCTAAACACAAAAAACATCAATTTCCATATGCTTAGTTCTGGAGTGAAAAACTGGATTATAAGCTATGAAAACAACACTCTGATTGACAATTTCTTCAACAGAGCCTGAATCCATAAAATTTCAGCAGAAGACTCTGCTAGGCTTCGGCTGTAATACTGGAACGAGCAATAACACGCTATTTACAAGACCACCATGAAATAAGATAGAGACCTTAGGAGAGGAAACAGGTTAAGCTTCGATCAGCTTGATTTTATGCAAAAGATCTCTCATGTACTTGCTTTGAGTCATCACCAAAGACTTTTTTAACTGATAGAATTTCTATGCCTAAAAAATAGTTTATTCTGCCCATCTGCTTAAGAGCAAAATTAGAGTTCAAACTATAAGAGATTTATTGAATGAGAGAAGCAGATGTACCCATAATGATAATGTCATCAACATACACCAATATGTAAACAGTTTGACCATCGCAACTGCTATATAGAAACAGGTCAAAAAAACATTTTTGCCTCCCTTCAGATCTTCCTGGACCTCTTTCACCAAATTTTTAGTTCCACTTTACTTCTGGTATCAGAAACATAATAATATTTGAAACCCTTCCCTGAGCATTCATGCATAAAGCACTAAAATTTACCTATATTTCTACCCAACCCATGACCCAGTGCTTACAGTACCATTACTTCTCACCAGCCACATGCTGTTTGATGGTCTTTTCCAGCACACTAACGCCATGATGGCCCCTGCTCACCCATGAGTCTTTGTTCAACTGGCCTCTATTCAATTTCTGTTTTGTGTTCTTCATACCCACACCATATCTGTTCTAGGAGAGGAGGGGGTGTCTTCATTGATTCCAAGATCTTTTTTTGTAAGGTAATTGTATGTTCAGACTATGATTTCATTATAAACTATGAATTTGTATTTAATTTTAAACAATTCCTTAGTTTTGAGCATTTATAGAATGCACAATAAATTGTCTTGTACCTATAATCAACTGTACAGCTGCTAACCCACTATCGGCTGTAGCACTCAAAGTTGCTCACTCTGCAACACTGTTTACAACTGATAAATATTCAGCACCAAATAATAGAATTAAATAACATATCTACAAAATTGTCCTTTTCATCTTACTACTACTAAATCAACCAACATGACAACCAACCACAAGATCCACTCTTTTGGAAAGTGTCAAGGACAAATTCACACCTCAACAGAATGATTTGGAAACTTCAACCTCATCTCCCAGCACCTGAAAGTGCAAAAGCACATTGCTATACGTTTTCTTAACAAGATTTTCTTTCGGTAGCATATCACCTTTTTGAAATTTGAACTTGACTAGATTGTGGGAATCTCTCCTCAATTGGAACACATAACACTCACGGGATCAATATGACATCAAATGTTAAGAGAAGTGGAAGAACTTCTTTTTTGTTTCCCACATCACTGAATTCCCTTAACATTCAATCGACAATAGATGTTACTTAACATGTCCTTGGAAAGTAATATTGTTCTTAACATTTGTTAGACTAGGCTTTATTAAAAAGTTTATCTATACCTAGGGTCCTAGAGGTGCCTTTACTTATTTCCTACAGTTTCTATAAATATGAAAACCTAAGAGAGACTTGAACAAGCTCTCTAAAATATATTTTCTCTTTACTTTTCTCAAGTAGCTTCTAAAAGCATCTTGATTGGATCACAATTATACTAATTGATAAAGCTTTTATACTATATTGTTATAGAAGAGGTAAGATATATTGCAATTTTATATGTAATACCTGAGAAAATATTGTCTCGGCCATGAGGTACTCATATCTGAAGGAAACTGGCAGACCAACCATGAAAGAGGCGCATTCCTTTCGACTAGCTTTGCATTAAACCAGAAATGATAATAGTTATAATTACATCAAAACATTTTTATTGGAAAAAGGGGTAAAAGGAAAAGCAGAGATGAAATATAAAGGACTAGGGAAAATATAAATAAAATAAACTCACATTCCCTAATTTCCATTGATAATATAGAATAGAACTTAGAATTCTTCATTGACACTCAATACAATAAAAGAAAAATTAAATTAATAACACAAAATCGGCAAGCCATAATGTGTTCTAGTATATCTTTTGGTATTCAGACTCCATCACAAGGCCATTACTACACTTATAGCAGTAAATAAAATGAATGGTGTATACAAACCAGCCATTGAAGAACAGAAGCACATCTAGGAGATACTCTTCCATAACAAATCTGTCTATAGGTTGTAGATCCTGCATCCAAATAGATTATTTCATTGAACCCACAGATATGGTTGGCAAGTATTAAATTGAAATGACTGAACCTAAAAATGCAGCTATAACACAAAAATGAACACCTTAACATGCTACAAAAAGCAGACCACCATACAAAAAGAACTTTGTCAGAAATAATGACAAAGTGAAGGCAGATGATGGAGGAAGCAAAGGAAAAGAGAGAAAAAAACAGGAGAAAAATGAAAAGTGAAAGGAGTAGCCAGAAATCAGAATGAGACAATTTCGTGAAAGAATTGACACTGATAAACAATGGTTTCACCGAGAAGACACAAATCAGAGGATTAGGCTTTGACACCATGTAGAGAGAAATGGTATACATTTGTGATATAATCCTCTTGTTTTTTTATTATCACAGCTGAGGAAGATATATACAAATAAAGCATAACATAGGGATGGGCCCAAGTTCATACAAAATATTTCTGAACACATTTTATGAGAAAAATTTATGAGTTGCTGGTGTAGAGCACTGAAAGAATAGTACAAAAGCAATCCCCATCAGAGCATAAATGATAGCATAGTCGAGAAACCAAACCATCAATTGAAAAAAATACAAAAGAATACAATATTCATATGGTTTTCTCCAAAAGAAATGGAGAAGGTATATAAAAAATTGCTTGAATACTTAAAACATAGTACTTCATTCGGGATTCTGAGTATTAAAAGTTGAGAAATATCCTAAAGGAAAATGGAAAATTGAGTAATTTTACTCATTTCCTCAGGAATTTGAAAAGTTTTGCAGACTGCCGAATAATGCGGAATTTGACATACCCAAAATATAACCTGATTGGATGAAGGATTTTGTAGTGGGATAGGCCCAAAGACATTTTAATGCTTTGTTTTCCTTTTATTAATGTTTATTGTTATGTGATGCTTTATCTTTTAAGATTGTAAGGCCCACGGCCCACTTATACCCTTTTAAAGGGTACTATCAGTTATGAGAAAGGCAGAGAAGAATTTGATAACCCTAGTCTTAGTATTAACTGTAGCTAAAGCCTAACAGTTAGTGAGAAAACTGTCAAATCAAAATTCATTCTTGAAAATAAAAGCCTAAATTAATAAAGAGCAGAGCTGGATACAAATAAATGCAATTCTATTTACATGGTAAAAATAACGAAAAAGAAGTTTCCATGAAAATTGATGAAAAGAATGGAAATTAGTGTAGAGACGCAAATCACCTCATGTTTACTGGGAGGAAATATGTTTAACCGGTGAATCCTTTGAGGGTATTTTAATTCTGCTTCATGCTTCTGTTTACCAGTAGACACACCTGAAGAGACTGAAGGTGGTTTTGGTAGGCTGGGGCAGCTTATTGGCCCAAATTCATGAGACTTCCCAGCAACCAGCTGAGCTTCAAATGAAAGATGAGGTCTTGGAACTAACAATTGAAACAGAATATGATCAAAAAGGGAATAAGCTTCTATCTAGTTAATTTTCATGAGGAATACGATTCTGTCATACTTTCCTCATATCATGCTAGTGCAAGATTAGAATTTGAAAGCAAAACTTGAAAGTAATTCAATCGCATGCCAGTAAAATATTTTGAGTACTGAAAGCAATGCATACACCCTTTTCCTATCTACTTTTGCTTGGCACATACAATGAATGTCTATGTGAATAAGATTTTCTTTCATTATGTGGGTTTTGAGCCGTTAATCCCATACTCCAACTGATACAAACCCGTTAAATAACAATCAAATCCTTTTAGAGAGGAATTGTTAGCATTGGTCTTTGAATCAGACAGAAAGTAACTTTATGAAAAAAATGCCCTGAAATTACAGGAAGAAAAAAGGGTGAACATTGTAAAGGATTTCAATTTTTTAGAGAAAGGTATAGTAGCGTAAACCATTCGACACAGAAAAGAGAATATTACCACTTTCAACTTTCCATCCATTGCTTGCTAATACCTGTATTCTATCCCATAAATCTTCCAAAAAATCCTGGAAAGCGAAAATGAAATGTTACAAATATAATCCTTTTCAAACACTCTCTAAACAATTATTGAAAGGGAGTATAAATAGAGAAACATAACAAGATAAAAAAATCTTGAAGTTACAAGTAAAATGCTTTTAAGTTGCCAATACATTGGATCTATTACCAACAAACTAAAGAAATAACCCTTCATAAATTTTGGAAATTAAATAATTGCAACCCTATTTAAACACTGGTGTTCTGAGGAGAAGCTCATAAATGAGAGACAAGATCAACAAAAATCAAGTCTTTATCCCACTAGGTGAGCTTCTCTTCAACAAGCAACAAAATTTGAAATGCTGCATTAGGGTTTGAATGAAATTAACACATGTGTCTAAAATGTGTCAGACAATTATAAGTTTATAACCATGGCAATTACATAATAGTATGGTAAAATCCAAAGCACTGTTCAGCCTTCATCAAATGCACCACCGTAAGTATTAGCTAAAAAGGAGCTAACCTTGTCATTAAGACCTTCCCCGTTTTCATCATCATTCTCGAAAAAGGATAAACCAGAATCAGATGTATGCTTTCTGATGCTCAAGTAAGCTTCTACACCAACTATCACTCTCTCGATATCTTCAGGAACTTGCTGTTAACAGACATGACATGCAGTTTAATGGAAAAGAATTCAGTGATAATGAAATCTATATTTGTAGAAAGAGAATGAATTCTGCATTTAATGTATGAACTCGAACAGGTTATGGGTTGGTTCCTATTTAAAGTACAGTAGAAATTAAAAATAAAAAAGGGGAAGGGAAATTATAATAAATCAAGGTGCTAATAAGCAAACAAATATTTTCCTAAAAATCAAACATAAGTAAAAGACTCATTTCAAATCATTCTCTTTTTAATTGGGATTCTACGGGGAAACAAAACATTTACAAAATAGTGTAACCTGAACAAACATGCATATATTTAACAAAAAAAGGAAGTACCAACCAAGAACTGATAGCATAGCAGTTGTATCATTTTCTGCAATATTTATAACTTCTCAACATAATGAAAGTTCATTATATGTGCATTAAATTCTTTATTCATTGTTGCCATAATATGAGCAGCTCACGACTTAACGACTATTTCACTATTTACCAATGCTTCCAACTGATACCCACCCACAAATGGAAGAGATACAGTGACTCTCTAGTCACAGACAACATCTACATTTAAATACAGATAACTTCAACTAAAGAATGGATAAATAAGTGAAATTTGTCTTTATTTAGATATGAAAAACAAACAATACAGCTGTACTTGAATAAGAAATAAAACAATTTAATTTATAATAGCTCATATTACTTTAAGAAATTAAAAAAAATAAGTCATATATCAAAGAAAGACAAAAATAATTTAATATAAAAGAATTAAAAAATAGAAAATTCAGAAATTGATACATTTAATAATCAGATAGAGAAACAATTGGAATAGGAGCAAAGGAACATTCTAGATTACAAGAGCTAACAGACTGCTTAAATAAAGTTGAAAAAATTACTAAACTTGTAATTAAAAGCATCAAATAATTACCTCAAAAAGTTCTGCTCCACCCCATGGGAGGCATGATAAAATGCAAGTTATGTAAAAGTCTGCACATGACTGCCATAAAGGATTGCCTTTTTCCTCATCTACTGTTGTGGCAGCTGAGGATAAAAATGTTTCAAAGACAGCCACCAAAGAGCTCGGTTGAAGAACCTTACTGCACATCTAAAGAATTTACAAGAAAGCAACATTTGAGTTACATAAATACTTCACATGAACATACAACGACATGAATATAGGAATAAGTTTTATGTTTCATGAAGTGTTTACAAGATAATTTATTCAATTTGATTGTAGAAAGTATTTTCCTTTTTACAGTAAAATTACAAAAAAAAAAGTATGAAGTTGGTGTAGTAATTATCTTTGTATTGAAAAATAAATAATTATCACAGATAAAATAGGAAAACAGAAATTATATTGAAAATAAGTTTACTTTCCATCAGAAGCTCCAAAATTGTGCTCATCTAAATATAACTTTTTCCTTTGCAATAGAAATAGCCCAACCTTACAACCTGATTTTCACCAATAATAGTTTCATACAAAAGAACAGAGGTTTCTAATCAGCTTTTTTTTATGGAAACAGCCTTTTCTTACACATTATAATCAATAACAAACATGCTCTATGAGTTGTACATGTGAAATAGAGTGGGAACGGGATCCTAATCAGCTTCTTTTATGGAAACATCCTTTTAGGGATTACAATCTGTAAAGTTGTACATGTAAAAAAGACTAAATAGCAGGGGAAATAATTACAAGCCAAGTGTACAAACATTTTAGACAAAAAAAAAGTCATACTCAAACACAACAATTATTCATAAATGTAAAATAAACCAGTGGTGAAAACTTGAAGCATTTTTTATCTACCTTAAAATGCCAATAATTACAATATTTCAGTCAACAGTTTGAATGTCAATAATAATGCTACACATTTTTTCTTCAAAAAACAAAGGGCCAATACATACCATAACAGTCAAAAGCCGCATTAGAACACGAACCGCGTTGCAGTTTCCAGTATCCAAGGCATCCTATGTTAAAAATATAAAAAATGAGAAATGCACAAAAATAAAATTATTGGGAATAAATTAAAGGGAGTCAGCAGAAGCACTAAAAGATCAAATTAATAAGTTCTTAGATTCAAAACTTTGTTGCAGATTAAAGAAGTAAATAATGGCGTTATTCTGGGTGAATAAAACAAATTGAAAATTAATGTGTATTGAAAAAACATTAGTAAGAACCATACCTTGCATTAAACCAAACAAACCTTACCTAATAAAAACAATTGTCAATTTTTTCTTTATAAAACCTAATCAGAAAAATGTTTCACCAACAATTAAATATTTAAACCTGGTTTAAATGACCAAAACAGACTAAAAATGGCAACGTCAATGCCACTACAGTGGAGGTTAAACCAATCGTTTCTTATGTTATCACATGACACTTCTGGTAAGGTTGTATCTACTTTAATGTAAGCAATTATCATAGGAAAAATTCCACATGAAATGATGATCACAAAAGTATTTTCATTTATCAGTCAGTAGTAGCAAGCCGAAAAATCACCAGTTATGGCAAGTGGTCCAGAAGCCAATGCAAGATGAAATACACATTGAAGAAAAAATAAATGATATAAACTTAATAGTATTTAACCAACACACTTATCGAAAGAAAATAGAATATTTTACAAATTGACTTCAACAAATATAATGATGATAGTATTTTCAACCAAAATTTAACTCCTTTTCTATTTATTCTTTTTCCAGCTCAATCCTCATATTTGTACTTATTTTATAATAAATAAGCTGTCACAGTAATTAATTTGGGATAAGATCTCATTTTCATTGGCCAACAGCCTCATAAAAGGGGGAGAAAAGCTAAAGTTATCTTTTAGGTGAAGATTTCTTATATTATTCTCTCATTCTTTAACTCCATTAAATGAAAATAAAAAATGTGGAAGGATTTCAGTGAAACGAACAAGGCACATTCTGTTCAATACATGGAACAAAAACTTGGACCGATCAATGTATTTGGTAACTAGTGGATTAACTACACCACATGAATCGATCTATAAAATAAAGTTTAGCATTGATTAGCTAAAAACTTATGCATCAATTAAGTCCTTAAAATACTTTTGGCAGCCCAACTTGTACAACATACAAAAGCGCTTGAAAGTCTTAACCTGGACAGGCTAAGCCATCATTTTTTATTGGTTTAGCACCAAGTCGGTGATCTGAAAACAGATCCATTGCATTCCCAATCTGTAAATGTGAGCAGACCAGCTACAGGTTGGTTCCTGGATAGACCGAATTTTAAAACAATTTGGAAGGAAGGGTTTACAAAGGGGAGGGATAAGGGTGAGGCTTGTATTTTGAGTGAAGTTAAAGCTTGATGGAGTTGGTAACCTACTTCATTCATGTTGGATAGAGCACATACCACTAAGTTAAAAGTTATAGTTTATAGTCAAGGTGGAACTTTTTATATTAAAAAGCATAATAACTCAAGCATCATGATTTCAATTGTGACTTAATCCACTTGACATTTACCACAGGACAATTGATGTACCTTATAACAATGTCCCCCTTATCCAGCTAAGAATTGAAGACTTGGTGGCATACCTGGCCTTCACCAGGTGACATTTGATGCAACCCACAACAATCTCTTCTTAAGCAATTGTCTCATTGGAAATTGAACTTGTGAACTTGGTCTGATACCAATAACTTTGTTTTCTTACTAACATTCCAATATGTTGAACCTCAATATCAAACTACTTTGATAGTCTTTTTGGAGGGATTAAACTATTTTACACTAGACATGGCCAAAGATTAATACATTCCAAAAATCACAAGCTCATTGGTTAGGAACAAGGCCAGCCATGTCTAAGCCGGGATATTTTTATTGAAAGAAGCATATAACTTTCCATGTCATTCCAAAATGACTAGCTTTGACAATACAGAAGTGAATGGAGACAATGCTGTTCCCATCTCAAAAAATAGTTTGATTTTTATTTTCAATCAAGCATCCACACAAACACGAAACTCAATTAGAATTTCAATAGGGAAAAAGTTCCTAGTTTCAGATCCATGTACCAAATAATTATACATAGCATGCAATCAAAATCGCTGTGAAAATGAATTACAGTAACTTTCACATTCTAATTTACACGATTAGATTTTAAAATTCCTAATCAATACTCAATTAACTATAGACAGCTTAGTCACATGGAAATAGTACTGATATCCTTAACTAATGCTAACTAAAGGAACAAAGACAATGAAAATACAACACCAAGAAACGAGCCTAGAAAATTCAGTGGCTTAATTGCTTACCTGAAATATGGTCTGAGATTTCTCCACTAGTTGTTTCCCAAAGTCCTCATTTTCCAAGTTAATTAAGCCGATCTGCAATGAAATCATTCAAGGAAAAACAGGATGCTCAGAAACTTCAATTGGAACTACACAAGAAAGAGAAATTTCACAGCACATAATAGAGTGGTAATTGCCTACACAATTACAGCATACTGATACAAATAATTCGCATTCAATGTGCAGCAAATAAAGTAATAACAGAATAACGTAACAGCATTGGATAGCAGAGGTATTAGACTAGGTTAATTACAATGCTTCTTTTATTATTTAAGTATCAAAGTTGATATGCTTTCACCCAAATTCTGCTGGTTACATACTACAATTCTGTCAGTATTTGATCAAAAAGACCTTTAAAATTCACAAAATTGACTAGTAATAAACACAAGCTAACGAAATTTATAAAGCTTGCAGTCGAAAACATTTCAAAAATGGAAACAAGAAAACATTTCAAAAATTAAAAATTGGATGCACTATCGTCATGACTGATAACTAGCAGTTCTATGTAAATAGAACTTAATATCCAGTAGAACTTCCAGTAACAATAATAAATTAAGTCCACCAAGTTCCCAGTACTGATATCACACATGTTCACCAAATAAAGCTACCTCTAAGAGTGGTACGCGTATATACACTCCCAAAAGTAACAAAAGTGACTAGTAATTCTAATGAGAACAAGAACACCTCATATATACGTGATATGCATGCATACACATCCACAATAAGATATTGCAACATGTGGGAAAACAAAAATAACAGATGTCATTACAGTTCAAGAGAGAAAAGAAATCTCTACCAGGGTTCCATATAGAGGAATCTTGTGGGACAAACGCTCAGCACACATAAGAATGAACTGCACAAACAAATCCAACACAGTAAATCAGTTGTGTTGTGATATCAAGCAAGGCCGTGACATATTATGGTACAGAAAAAGACATGTACAAATACTACACACTACACAAAATCACACATGCTAGAATGTTGAAATAAGACAGCAACATAAAAAGTGTAACATTTGAAAACATGTAGAAGAAATTGCGATGAAACAACTAACAGGTCCACATAAGGCAGTTATAATATAATTACAAGGTTATAAATTCTAATTAACTTTCAATGTTTCAGATTTCTGAAGCACAATGCACACTTTTCTGAAGAAAACCACTGACCAACCAACAAGCTAAAACGAAAGGCCAAAACAAAGTATAACTAATAACTAATTAAAAACAATCAACATCCACATCTTACTCAAACATATGTTTTCCACATTGATAGCGCTTCAATTCAGAACGAAATTGATTCACAACTGCTTCGTACAACATAAATGTAGTATATTACAAACTTAGTCCACTCTCATAGCTACAAGAACAAGCCTCAAAACTCCCGAGAAGCGAATCGTAAACATTTCAATTATTCAACCGAGAAAACGAATTGACCTAACTATTGAAAACAAGATCAAAATGCTAACGAGAAGAATCAGAGTTTACCTCCAAAACATCGGTTTGGGAGTGGTCAAGTTCGCGGCGAAGGGCGCCAAAGCACGTATCCTGAGAAATCAAAAACAAAACAAAAAAGAGATTAGACGTCAGCGAGTTACGCGGGGAAGAGAAAAACGAAGAAGAGAAAACTACAATGTGATCTTTGTAGTCAGAGGAGACTCCGTATTCGGGACTCTTGTCACCGATTCGTAGAAGAAGGTTTTTCCAACTGCTCATGGTTTGCTACACTACTACCACACGGAAGAGTGAGAAACGAACAGAGGAACCAAAAGGAAGGGGCGTTGGGTTTTTTATGAGGGTTTTGGTGCACACGACAAGGACTTCAACTTTCAACCCTAATGGTGTTAGTTGCTCGCCCCGAACTGGGACGGGAAAACACTTCTTATTTGTTAGACTTACTTAAACAGTGTAATTAAATCACTTTTTGGCTTCTCATGTACGAATTAAGTTTCTTGTTTTACCTTAATTTGTTTTATTATTGGTAAGAGAATTACTTGATAAGGATTATATTTTAATAAATTTTTTAGCATATATATTGATTTTATTATTACCAGAGGAAAAGCATACGCGTATGATATTTTTTCGCATTTTTTATTTTTATTTTTATTTTTATTTTTATTTTTATTATTATTATTATTATTATTATTATTATTATATTATGTATATTTATATTTATATTTATTTAAATGAATTATAGATTTATGTGTATTCGTATGTATGAAAGACACAAAGAGAATGAGTTATGAAGCTCGAACACTCCTCTTAAATGGCATATCGGACACCGACACTCGTATGACAGCTGTAGGACACGTATCCGTGAAGTGTCTAATTCAAAAAGTATTTGTTAGATTTTTGACAACTCTAGTACGATTCTAACACAATCTTAAAAAAAGAAAAATACATTAATTTTCTCAAAATTCAAACTTTATTGTATAAATTGTTATTTTGATTATAAAAATAAGAAACAAATCATTGTGAATCAGTCATGAAAAACATCTTTCTGCTCAAAAAATAATCTGGAACATACTTGTACACATAAATCATTATTGTCAATTTATATAATTCATAATTATATAATATATAGATTTGTGTCTCTGTGTCCTACATTTTAGAGATTTTACGTATCTCCGTATTCGTGTCCGTGTCGTATTAGTGTCTGTGTCAGTGTTTATGCTACATGAGAGACACTGAGAGGATAAGAGTCATATTATTGGGTTTCAAGATATTTACGAAGAAAAGAGATAAAGTGAGAAAGAGAGAAAAACATTGATAAAATCCCAAAAATTCAAATTGAAAAGCACCAACTGTGAAAATTGAAAAAATGGAGATATATTTCAGAAAATCAAATTAAAAAAAATAGTTACTTCTGTTTTAATATGTTTTAAAAAAATTAGGAAAGACGCAATGCCCATAATACAGTAATAAAATTAAATATTAATATAAGGATAAAATAGGAAAAGAATTAAGAGCAGTTAAATAGGGAATCCGTTTATATATATATATATATATATATATATATATATATAAGTATAGATTATTACATAAACGTATGCCTAAAAAAGAGTAACTATCCATAAATCCACATTTCACCCCTCTCTCCTCTCTTCCCTAACAAAAGGCACCAATCTGTCCACTTTTCCTACCAGTTAAGTGAGAACAAATAAAATAAAATTTTAAAATTAAAAATATGCTTATTTAATAAAGAAGAATATCAGTTTAAAACAGGAAAGTAACCAATCTCTTCACTCTCCTGCCAGTTAGGAGATAACAAAAAATAAAATTAACGTGTCAATCTCTCCATTAAGTGAGAACAAAATAAAATATTTTACTTCCAAATGATACTCACAAAAAAAAATGGATCTTTAACCATAAAAGATTTTCATCTATGACATCAAAATATATTAATTTTTCAAAATAATATTAATTATTTATTTTAAAACATTAATAATCAACACCCTTTTTAACACTACCTTAATAATCAACACCATTTTTCTATAAAATTCCAAAGTAACAGCGAATAAAAAAAATTAAAAAAACAAATAATAAACTTGTATCTATTGATTTTATTTTATTTTGTTAAATTCATTTTGTTTTAAAAAAAATTAAAATCTATTAACCGTTTTTGTTATTACACAACAATTAAATATACACATTTTTAAAAAAGGTTGACATAGGAGAGAGACGTAAATAATAAATTATTATAAAAAGGGAAGAGGAGAGAGAGACTAAATAATAAATTATTATAGAAGAACCAACACAGAGAAAACAAAGATAGAAAAGGAAAAGAAGAGAGAGACGTAAATAATAAATTATTATAGAATAACATTATTATAGAAGAACATTATTATAGAAGAACGAACCCAAAAAAAAAGATAAAAAGGGAAGAGGAGACAAAGATGTAAATAATAAATTATTACAAAAGAACGAACCGAAACAAAAAAAAAAATAGAAAGGGGAGTAGTTATGGCATTAGTAAGCGGCAGTAGCGTGCACCAATTGGAGAGGAGTAGCGAGCACCAATGATCGAGTCACGAAACTGCGCCTGTCTCCCTTTCAATTAGGTGTCTGACTCAGTGATGGTACCTCTGAATTGCATATGTTAAGTCTTCTTTCCAATAACTCCATCGAAACCATTCTTCGTCTTCGTCACTCTCCGTTAAGAGGAAACATACTAACAAAAAGAAGGAACATATAGAAGAACACTTCTCTTTCTTTAGCCTTTTTCTTATTCTGCAAAACTAAAAGTAATAATTTCTTTTGAGAAAGTTGGGTGTTAATGACTTAAAATAAGGAGTTAAAGGGGGAGCACTATTAAAAGACTTAAAATAAGGAGTTAACAGTTAAAGGGGAATCGTGGAGGTTAACTCAAGAAGTGGGGAGTTAAAATATTTATAAAAGAAGTTAAAAAGAAGATGTTACATTTCAAAATTGTTGTCACTACTTTGGCCACTACTCATGTTTCCTAATATTTGTTTCTCTCTCATAATTTTAAAATAAATCATATCTTTCAATTCAAAACCGATAATCTATTTCAAATATTTTTAAAAAGTAGAAAATGACACAATAGCCAAAATAATGAAATAAAACCAAATATTAAGGATAAAATAGGACAAAATTTGAGAGCAGTTAAAGAGAAATCTCCTTTATATATAAGTATAGATTAATAATGTATTTTTATTTATTAAAATAAACTATATTAATAATATATTTTATTTATTAAAATAAACTATATTAATAATATTTTTTTTATTTATGAAAATAAACTATAAATTTATTTATATATTTTTTTATATTTATATTTATGTATATATTTATATTTATGCTTATCACACAATGCTCATAATACAGTAATAAAACTAAATATTAATATAAGGATAAAATATGAAAATAATTGAGAACAATTAAATAGGAATCCCTTTATATCTAAGCATACAAATATATCGTATTTTTTATTTTATTATTACTATTAATAATATATTTTTATTTATTAAAATAAAATATATTAATATTTATTTATTTATTAAAATAAATATATTAATAATATTTATTTATTTATTTATTAAAATAAAGCATATTAATAATATAATTTTATTTATTTAAATAAACTGTAAATTTATTTATATATATTTTTATATTTATATTTGAATTTATATTTATATTTATATTTATGTATATATTTATATTTATATTTATGTTTATGTATATATTTACATTTATACTTATATATTTATATTTATATTTATATTTAAGGCAGCCTTCATCAATTTGATTCTCTCTTTTCTATTTCTACCATTGTTTTATTTATTTTTTTATGATATAAAGTACTATTTTGAAGATCTCAAGATAAACGAAAGGAGAAAGCTCACTAGAAATCAATTGGACTGATTGAAGAGAATTTTCAATTCAACATTCAATAACAATAAAACTATACATTAAGTCATTTTTTTTCTAGGGAAAAGTGTATTTTTTTTACTTTATAAGCATCTTTTTTATAAAATAAATTTAGCAACACTAAATTTAATATTAAAATACTAATATAACTGAATTTTTTTATTTAATTTAATAAACTAATATAACAAAATTTGCCATAATTTTAGGATTATCTTTTATCTATATTAAAAGGTTCTTCTTTTATTAAAGTGTTTAATAGCTTGTTGGAGAGTATTAAGGGGATTTTAATTTTCTTGATTCTTCATATATTGGTTTACTTATTTTTGGAGTAATTTTATTTAATCCTCGCAGATCTAGGTTTATTGTGGATCCATCCACTGAGTGTTAGGATGGTTGGCTTATCGTTTGTGGTTCTCTTATTTTAAGTGATGATGATGACTTATTCATTCTAGGGATGGCAAAGCAGGGTGGGCCAGCCCGCGGCTCGCTGGTAAGAACACATGGGGCAAGCTCATCTTTTCAACCCGCTAACTCACATTAGCCTGCCCCGCATAACTCGCGGCCCACATGGGGCGAGGCGGGCTGGCCCGCAAGCTCGCAAACAAAAAAAAAAGACTTTGGCAGCAGTGGAGTAAATGTTTTGTTTTTCTTCCTTTTTCATTTTGGGGTAGAAAATTACAAGGGTCATTGGAATCATAATTTAATTAAGACTCGTTTTTGGTATAGTTTTGGGGATGAAATACATATATGATATTTTTCATGTAATTTGGAATAAATAATAGTGGATATGTTAGGTAGTGGATAAGTCAAGAATATTGGAATGTTGATACTTGAATTATGTAACATCTAATTCATGTTTATTGCTGTATTAATCCTAATGCCTTTGTTTTTTTATGACAATTTTTCAAGAGAAAAAAAAATCATTGAATTTCTAAAAAAAAAAATAAAAAATTGAATATGGGCCAGCCCTTAAGACGAAAAGTCTAGCCCGCACTCACTTTGCGGGGCGGGCCAAGTGCGGGGCGGGCTCCCTCGCTTTGTCATCCCTAATTCATTCTTAACCTAATATTTGTGGGATTTTGACCATGATGGGGTTATTTTTTTTGCTTTTTACCAAAATGGGGTTCGTTTAAAAAAAATTACAAATTTAGGCAAGTCGTGCCAATTCGGCACGACTTCATATGCACAAATCGTCCCAATTAGACACGACTTCTGCCATGTCATATAGAAGTCGTGTCAACTTGGCACGAATTTCGCCACATACGTCATATTATTTTTTTTTTAATTATTGTTTATATATTGGGTAGTAAGTTATGTAATGTTAAAAATTAATTTAATACATAATTTTCTAAGAGTGTTAGTTTTAAGAAACAAAAAATTGGATAATCGTGCATGGATCATTCTAATTTTTTCCGAAAAGAGTTTTGGTAATCGGGTTAGGAATCTTTCTTTCCAGAATCCCGCAAATCCATCTTGTAGGTTATTTCAGATAAAAAGTTATCTTTGTAACATCTGTAATCATATTTTGTTGGACAGGAAAGGTTTGTTAATTGACTAGGTGATCTTTCTTTAAATATATTTGGGTCTCCTACAAAATTTTTAATTATTGAATAAATTAGAGTGGACACTGCATCCTCTTGATTAGTTTTGGTTTTTACACTCTTGAGTATAGCCATTTTATCATGTTTTGTACATAGATTATCCCGCCAACCTTTCAATTGGCGAGTAAACCCTTGTACTATTGTTATAGCAGCGGACTTATCGCTACAACCTTTTGTTTTATGAGCAGTAGCTACCATAGTCATTTGACATGTTAAATCTAATATAGCGTGTTCACTTAATCCATCTAAGTTCCATTCTATAATTTCGTTTCCTGAAAAAAAGTTTTGGACTAAATCTCCTCTTTCCTCAAACTGTACATCAACAGCAGTAGGCCTAGGATAGAAATTTCTAAGTTTTGGATAATTTCTTATTTTGTTAAGTTTTAATGTATTTATGGAAGTTTTATTTAGATCTTCCAACCTTTTTTTAAGTTCTTCCATCATTAAGTCAGTCTCACTTTTTAATCTTAATGAGTCCAACTCTTTTTGTGGGACATTAAATAATTTATATATCGGCTTTTCAAGAAACTTTGAACTACTTGGAATATGTGAAGATATCGCTTTATTTTCTTGTTAACTGTTTGGTCATTACCTCTAATATAGTATTTGAATATTTTAACTGAGAGTGTAATTTTTTTAATATCTTTTAGTTCTACACTTTTATTTTCGGATTTGATATCTTTATATGGACTAGCTTCTATTTTTAAATCCTTTGTTGGTTGTATAATAATACTTTGGTGTGGAGGCTATTCCGACTCTATTAATTCATTATTTATTATTTTTCACGTATTACTTGTTTTTTTCTAACGGACATATAGTTTATTTAAAGGGAACTTTAAATTGTGATATTACGGGAGCCAATAAAAGAAATAAAGATTTATCCCATGTTGGGTTAGATAGTTGCAAAATTCAGGTTTTCATCACATAAAATCCCGCACAACTTCACAGTGATTTTAAAGTCCTTATTAATTCTTTATCTAGATATTTTTGAATTTTTTTTTGCAATATTCTAGATATTGTTGATTCATTTGTATTGGTCTGGCTTTGTAGGCATTTGTTTTTCATCAAAGACGATATATTTTTTTCTGTGCCAAAAGGCTACGGGATTAGTCTCACATATTTTCCTTTTTATTTTATCTTCGTAATCTTTAATGAGATTTTTAAGATTAGGTGTTTTTAATTGTTCTTTTATTCTTCTAAATCTGATTTCTTTGCTTAATAAATTTATCTGTTTTTTCTTACTTTCTATAGGAGATATTGAAGATTCTTTTAATAAATTTAACTCTCTTGTCTTAGGAGGTCTTACAAATTCAAAGCATATTTCTTTCCTTAAGGTCTAAGTTATTAATAATTGTTCTGTTACTTGAAAATGATATAATAATGTTAAAAAGAGAGTTTCTAAAATCATTATAGTATTCACATTTTTTATTAATACAAAGGAAGTGTTATAACAAATTTTATTCTTACATATTTTGGCATTAGATAATTTGTATTGAATATTCATTTTTGTTCCATTAGCACTAGTTACTTTTTCTACGGTTTTTTCATAATATTGAGTAGGTATTATTCCTTCCTGAATACAGTTAATATCTGCTCCTGAGTCTATTAAGGTTATCATCTTAAAAGTTTCTTCTTTGATTATTAAGGTTACTTCAGTATGTCATTTATGAGTGGTAATTAGACTTAACATACTAATATAAGTTTTTTGTGTAATTCTCTTCTATATAATTTTTATTCGAATTAGTATCTTGTTTATTTTGATATTTTATTATTTCTTTTCCTTCTAATTCTAGTCATTTGTATTCTAATGAGATGTCATTTTCTTTTAATAATTGTATTTCTTGTTTAAGATTTTTTATTTTTTCTTGTAGGTCTTTTATAGTTTACCTGATGATGGTGTTGAAATCTATTATAAATATCTTTCATATATATGAGTTCTACTTTTTGTTGGGATTCTTCACTTTATTTTATTAAATTATTTAATTGTGATAAAAATTCATTTTTTTAAAGGAGATTCTTCTAATTTTTCTATTATTGATATTAAAACAGTTGTTTGATCTTTAGTTAACATATTTATACTCTTGCAATTTGTACAAGTACATAGATTAAGTCTTAAGCAATAATCTTCTTCACTTTCTTCTTGTGAAACCTCACTATAACTCTCATATTCTATTTGTTCTAATTCTAATTCACTACTGGTTCCTATAGAATTGTCGGATTGATTAATGTCTAAATTTATTAATATATTAAGTAAACTCTGTTTTAATTTTTCATCTTCAACTTGATTTATTTTCTTTACCACTTTACAATTATTTGCATAATGTCTTGTCCTTCCGCACTTCCAACATGTATTTTCTTTTTTCTTAGGTTTTGTATATTTAGGTTTTCTTATTGGCCTGTCTTCTGCACTTTCACCATTTAATCTTGAGTTGAGTTGTGAGTACTATCTGAAGCCTGTGTGAAACTTTTATGAAATAAACTTGTTTTTTAGCAACTCTCTTCATGGTTTTCGTAAGTCTTTTACAATCTTCTTCCAGTTTTTTCCAATACAATATTTCTTATTCATTTATTAAGTAAAGTTTTTCCATTTCATGCATTATTATTATTACTTGTTTTATTACTTCTTTTATCATGATCTATGGCAATATTATGGCAATAAACTATAAATTTATTTATATATATGTAGATTTATATTTAAACAGATTACTCTCAATCCCAAAGGATAGAATTAACCACACATGATGACTATTACAAGCAGGAAGAGCATGAAAAGAAGATTCAGGATATTTTTTTACGGCTTCCTCCTCTAATGTTTCTCACACCTCCTATTCTCCCAATTGGGTTTCAAGTCACTCAATGGTGTTTTCCTCTCAATCTTGCACACTAGGGTTGTGCCTCAAGCCCCCTATTTAACCTAATTTTCATGGGCTTAAGTGGACTCTCGCTCAAACGAGATTTACTCGCTTGAGCGAGTAAAACGTCGAACCAGCCCAATGTCTCTAGCGCTATCTCACTCAAGCAAGATATGACTCGCTTGAGCAAGCTGCCTTGGTGGTGAGATGGCTCTTTTGTGCATTTGGGCAGCTTTCGTAAGTGTTGGTGTATTCCAACCTTCCCTTTTTAGCTTTGTATATTCTCCTTCTGTCCAATTATCTCCATTCTTCCCTAGAATCGTGAAATTAACACCAATTTGGGAATGAATCGTTCTTATTCAAATAAAAATCACAAAATATGTAAAAAGGTATAAATTCATAAATTAAGGGTATTTTATACTTATTTTAGTAATTAATACTTATAAGTGCCTATATTTTAATATGAAATATTATTGAAATTTGACATTTATCATTATGGTGACTGAAATTTAAGAGAGAATTAAAACTTTGGGTGCGATCCATATATGTAGTCGATGGCTTTGGTGAAACTATATTCCTCCTTCATTTTGGTTTACTTTGATTTTTAGATATAATATAAAAGTCGTTGTTATCATCACTACATCCATAATGGTCCACACAACCTACACTTGCACAATCACTTTGTTTCTTTCTCTTTCCTCATCATGACTCAATCGATGCATTTTACATATCTAAAGTATTTTAACCTTGAGAAATTCGTAGACATTAATTTTGGACCTTGATTTGAGAAAAGGTTACTTTATAGTATAACATTTGTCACATTTTAAATGGATAAATAATATGACATGAGTTAGTCATAATAAATTTGAAATGGCTTCTAAAATCTTCACATGCCATAATAGATGGATACATATTGTATCGACCAGTCCTCGGGCGTCGTTGACCACTAGTAATATTGGTGCCACGTAACCAGGGTCCCACGAGGGGCGTGGGCCAGTATCTCGCGAAGCACGTGCGCCAAGGAGCCAAAGAGTGGTCAGACATCGGTCACCAGGATGTACCGACGTACCACTAGACAGTGTGGAGAGGTCGGACATCGGGATCCGAACAGCAGAGCTGGGCCACGAGAGGTGGATCCCAGACCACACACCAGTTATTAGAAAGGGAGAAGCCTAGGTCACGAGAGTCCATGCGTGTAGAGTGGATGATGCGTTTAAGCGTAACACAAGTATAAAGCCACAGGAAAGATATGACCTGTGAGGGTCGCGTTCCAGGGATGAGTTGCATGCATGGCACGTGAACAACTATGACACTCCCAAAGGCGGGTGACCCTAGAGATCAGGTGCACGAGGAGGCACCCAGGTGGTCACCTCGTCAGAGGTTGTACTCCAGTTAGGGAACCCACGCGCTAGGTTATCCTAAGAGTAGAGTAACAGCAGTGTTGGGCCCACCCCCTCAGAAAGCCCATTTTGGGTAAAGAGGAAACCCTAGTTTCAGTCTATAAAAAGGAAGCAACAAACTTAGCAAGGTACATTATTCATTTGCACCGCTTAACACACACACAATGACAATTATACAGTTTTGGTGTTTCCTAACCCTAAGATTGACTTGAGCGTCAGAGTGAAAACGGCCTCTAGGGCGCCCTTTGTCTTTGTGTTTTCAGGCATAAAGCACATGTGAAGCGCAAGGATTCTGGACGTGAGAGTGACGTAGACGCACAAAGACGTATTTGGTCAACCGACAGGAACACATCAATTTATATTTTACAATTTATCAAAAAGAAAGAGGAAAGGGCCCCAAAAAAATATTTGTTTTTTTGTTTCATTCCCTATTCAGTGAAAAGGTCATGTGAATGCACATATATGAAATAGCCATTTGACAAAATATTAACAAAGAAAACAAATATATAAAGCAAGCTAAAAACAGTAACACTAGTAAGAGTGCATAGATATGAAAAAGCCATTTGACAAAGCTTTAACAAAGAAAACAAATATATAAAGCAAGCTAAAAACAGTAACACTAGTAAGAGTGTACAGATATGAAAGAGTCATTTGACAAAGTTTTAACAAAATAAAAAAAATTTAAAGCAAGCTAAAAATAGTAACACTAGTAAGAATACACATATATGAAAGAGTCATTTGACAAAGTTTTAACAAAAAAAATGAATATATAAAGCAAGCTAAAAATAATAACACTAGTAAGAAGCACAACACCATGCCAACAAACCACAAAACAACTAAAAAAGCATATTTATGACCTCCAATTAGCCAACCTAACAAAATAAAACATATTACATATTAGTTTTGTGTTCTCATCAAATAATATAATCTTTGGCGAGAAGTGATAATTATCAGATATGGAAGGATATTGTTGAAGAATTATGCAAAGATGCTGAAAATTATTTATTTATTATTAACTATTAAAGAGTATTTATTTCTTCATTATTCTCTTTTTGCAACGATCACATTTTGATTATGAATAAGAAATAAGACATTCTTAAAAGAAACAACAAAAAAATAGCATGACTATAAATAATTTCATAAAAAATAGCATGAATATAAATAATTTCATGGATCAAATTGACAATAGGAGACACTGGGGTTGAAAATGAAAATGGTTGAGGAACATGTAGAATAATAAATATATTGAAAGGAAGATTGTTATTGATCAATTATTGTTATTATTATTGTTTGGGTTCAATAATCCTAAATTGAAGCATTCTCAAACTTTTAACTTCCAATCACGATTTTTCATTCTCATCAAAACTTCAGCCCTCTATTTATCACCCTTTTTTCTTTAAACCTCACCACAACCATTATTTACACACATAATTTCACAGTGTTTGTATTACAAGTATTTCTTATTTCATTTCATGTTTTTCCATATAAAGCTAATGTAGAATTTTGTTCCAAAGACTATTGTAACTAACTATATATAAACATATCTTTGAGGAAAAGTCAATTCTTCATTATATAACAACACAAACAAAAACCTAAAAATTAACTGAAAAATTACAGTACCAAAATTCAGGTTATCTAATGGGAATCATGTGGTACACTATCAAGAATGCTTCAAATGAATTAAGTGACACAATTTACAACTCTTACAGTAATTCCCTGTTTAATGCACTTTCTCACTTGGAGAATAAAAGTAGGTTTCACACTAAGGCCCATTTCTATACTTTAATATTTTGGATTTAATATGGTTTTATTAGTGTTTTAAGATTAAGAAGTATATACAAGATCAATAAAAAAATGCAAAGTGTGTAAACCAACACATGTGTTGTCAATATATCACTTATAATTATTTATCATTTGGATAAACTATATATAAAATATTTATTCCTCCAGTCATCTTCCTCTAAAATAATTGACATAATGTGGATGAATTATAGTTATTTAAATGATTTACTTACGTTTTGTAGAGATTTCAACATTTGACTTATATGAATATCTCTTATTGTAATATGGTTATTGAATTTCCTGATGTATCTAGGGCCAAGAGTTTGAGAGAATCGAGACTTGATGGATGCAAGAAACTATTTACCATTCATGAATCAGTTGGACTTTTAGCTAAGCTTGTTTTTCTAAGAGCTTCCTAATGTATGCTACTCACAAGTTTTGTGTCGACAATCTATTTGTCTTCTCACGAATACCTTTCCTTAAACCTCTACACAAAACTAGCATTCTTCCTAGAGATTAGTGGAACAATGAACAACAAATTAAAGATTAATATATGACAATGGTGTTTTCTGCAAGCTCCATAATCCAACAATGTTGTAATTGCATTTTCCCTAAAATTTGTGATGCAATAGTGCTTTTCAAATTTTAATAACACTAATTGCAACAATATATTCTCTCATTTCTCACATTAGATTTTTGAGTAGTAATTCCTCAAGATCATGGACACAGTAGAATCAATCAAACCATGCATGCATTTGAACGATGAAGACATCAATCTGTAAACTTGTACACATTTCATAACAAAAAATAAGAAAAAATAACAGCAACAAGAATAGTTGTACCTTGTACCACTTCGCTAACCTCCTTCACATCACCTATGGTGAAAATCAACCCAACACTGAAATAGAGAAATGAGAAATCAATCAGATAGAGTGTTCTTTTAGCAGAGACCAACCCGAAAAACACACAGTTGTTTCGATTTCAAAATAAAAACATAGAGAAACTAAATTGGAGAAAATGAAAATAGGAGAAAGCAGAGAGAGATGAGCTGGAAGAGAGATGGGGAACTTGCATAAAGATGTTTTTCTAGGGTTGGAGAGCTTCCAAAAATACACTGAGGGCTCATTTTCTGAAAAATAAAGGGAAATAAATTTTTTTTATTGCAGTTCATTATAAAATCGCAGAGAATTATCAGGGGGTTTTTCTAACCTCTGGTATGTGCATGTTTAGTGAAGGTTATTATAAACCTTAATAAAAACCCACTTTTAAAATTAAACATTTTTGCAGTGGACACTAACTATTCCAGAATTTATATTACTTTTTTCTCAACGTTTTTATGGTGAAATTTTTATTCTATATTATCAACTCAACAAGTGATAAAATGCCACAAATTTTTGGTCAATTGGATAAGTATACACTGAGAAACAAATCAAAGAAGTTGAAAAAATGCAAGCATAAGGTCATCAGAAAAATAGTCTAGGTTTAGCGTTGGTAGAATTAGTTCTAAAATTTATTGCAATTTTATGTACTTCGAATTAAATGATGAAATTTTAACCAAATCAAGGTAACATACTAAGGAATATTGTGGTAAAATGTTGTCCTTCTTGTTTTTTTTTTCACTTTTAATAAATGCAATTACAAAAGTAAAAAAAGAAACTTGTTTTCCAAATTCTTATCTTTGAATTTTTGGATATTGGTTTTGGAGCTTTCAAATTTCATCTTTATGTTTTTTGGTTGTGATTTCTTTTGTAAAGTATTGAGGTGGTACCAACCTAACAATTCTTTTGGAAGTAGTGAATTCTATTATGAATTCCTTTACTCTTTTTTTTTTTTTTATATTTGGTTGTGATTAATGGTTAGCAGCGATATATGAAATGCATATTTCTACTATACATTAATTAAGATAGGAAGCCTTTGTGACATAAGAAGCCTTAAAAGTATTTAGTATGATACCTTACTCTAGATAGACTCAAACTCATAGGAATTGAAGTAGTGTAAATCCAACCAAGTGCTTTCACTTTAAGTAATTACAAACCTTTGCTAAAGATAGGTGTAAGAAATAACAAAATATTGTTACACTTGTCATGTTGTGAAAACATTTTCCTCCACTAGCTTAAAGTAATTGAAGTTTGATCTTTTCTGCAACCAAAACTATATGTTTCACCAATTCTAACCAAATATGCTCATAAATATAAGGAATCTAATTCATTTGCTTAAACTAATTCATCTTCTACAAAATTATGTAAGCACCCTTCAAGGGTCAACAAAATACTCAAAAGAACTTCAAACTATATCCCAAGTTCCAAAAAAAAAACACTTAAGAGGTACCCACTTCCAAAGAGGTAATATGACAAACAATTTGGAAAATGAGTTGAAAATTGAGATTGAATTATAGTCAATGAAACAACATGACATAAGACATTACATGCAATGATTTCAAATGAAAATTAAGCAAGAAACAACAGAGCTGAAAGTACAAACAACAATCATAGTGAGCAAAAGAGTAAAGAACTTATGAACTTGGATAGGAACAATGTAGAAATATTTTTTAGGCATTTTGCATCGATTTATTTTGTTATTTATACTGATTGAACACTTAGAAAAAATTATTAAATGGTTTTGAAAGGAAGATTAACTAATTGAATTGAAGATTAAATGGTGGAAATGCAATATAAACCGTGGAGAATGAAAAACAAATGGTAGAACTTCAAGTTGAGGCAGTGAAACAACAAGACAATGAAGAAGATGTCAAGAACAACGTGGATTGAGAGATTTTTTTTAAATGGTTTGATACTTACCTAATCGCTTGGACTAAGGTCCCGAGCACTCCTGCCCACTACACAAGCCCCCCAAGCTTGATTCAAGCTTGGCTAGACGAAGAGTCTTTCCAGCGTTGACATGACGCTTTTGCATAGGGTAGGTGAGGCGCGGTGACTGAAGCTTTTCCTGATGAGACATCCCACCACACTAAATTTGGAACGTCCACATGGCACGTGTATCAACGGTGAGGAAGCGTTGCCACTTCATTTCCTCCTTTCAAATAAAAAAACCCATTTCTTCTCCCTTACTTGTTACACAAACTTCTATTTTTAGAACTTCTATTACTAAAAAAAATCTCTTCGCACTTCTTCTCACTGTCGAGCTATCACTCACCTTCTTCGAACCAGGTATTTTTCTCCACTAATCTCTGTTGCCAATTACCTGTTCATCCTACCGATTGCATTGCCTGAACTGTAATCTTATTTTGATATGCTTTCTCTGCCTGGCCCAAACTGTGCTTGTATTTTGTTTGTGTTTATGCCTTTGTTTTAGCTATATTTGTAATGGATTATGGTTCAATGTATCACTGGGCTAAAAAAAGAGCTTCTAAAAGAGGTTTCCTATTACACAACCTATTTACGTCTTAGGGATTTGTAAGAAAACGGGTGTACTATGAGTAAAAAATTCGAGGGGTGTGTTAAAACCGTGGAGTGTAGGGAAGGGGAACCTATCTGTTGTGAGAAGTCGTCGGACCCTAATGGTCCATTTTGCTATTTTTACACCACCATTTTTACGAAGGTTCTCCTTTGCCTCCCCCCTATCCATTTTTGAAAAGGAGCTACTGACTGAGCTCAATGTAGCTCCTGCCCAACTACACCCGAATAGATGGGCATTCATCTGAGTTTTTATTATTTTGTGTTTACAGCTTGGCATCTCGCCAACTGTGAAAGTGTTTCTTTATTTTTTTTGAGGCCAAACACACGAGCAGTAAATTGTGGGTGTCCCTAAATGGTACCCATGGAAGAGGTTTGCTTATCCTCTTCCAGTCATTGTACAAAAATTTCAAAGGTAAATTTGTTAAAGTCCAAGCTTCAACAGGAGATCCGACCCTACTAGACGAATTTCCCCTGTATTGGACCCCCAAACCCAAATTCTAGAGTGCTCGACACTTGGAAGATTTGTCTCCAAAAGACCAGGGTATATGTGTATTCTTGTCAAGTTTGAAGGTTATCTTTCACCTCTTATCTACTGACCAAGGAGTATCTCCTTGACACTTTGAAGGCCTATACTGGTACTGCTAATTTCCTACCCTTGTAAAGGTACCTATATCACTATTATTAACCTCATACTTCTTTTTTTTGTCGCAGAAAGGATGTTGTCCAACATTGGCAAAGCGGAGATGGCCAAGCGCGTTAGAAAGATGAGAGCAGTCGCCAGCCTAAGCAAGGATTCGTTGCCACAAAAAAGGAAGGCCCCTATTGAGGTTGCTCCAGTCCAATCTGACCAGGACGAGCAAACTAACTCAGACCTTGTTTTCAAAAGAGGGGAGAGGCGGTTCCTCCTCCTGAACACTCCAACTCGGATGTTCGAGCTCCACACCAGGAGGTCGTTTCCATCAAAGAGTGTGAGGCCGAAAACTCACGCAGAAAAAGCTTATGTGATGTGATTCCACTAGCACAATTTAGAATGATTCTTGACATTCTTAGGAATCAACTTGAGTTGGACAATAGTTAGGCACTTTTTCTTAGAATTGGATCAATGTTCTAAGTCAAGAACTCACCAAAACTAGCACCAAATCCAAACTCATATGGAAGTTCCACATATTGTCAAATTGAACCGAACAAAATGAGAGGAAAAGCAAATGCACCGAATAGAAATGGCTAAGAACAGAATTGAACCGATTAAAATGAATTAAAAGGCAAGAAAGCTGAAAAGGAGTGCTGGAAATGTAAAAACACCGAACCAAAACATGAAAAAGTAGAAGAACAGCTGCTGGAAAATGAACTAGCCGAACCAAAACACAAGAACACAAGCTTAAAACATGAATATCAAAAGAGAAGGAAGGAAGGAGAGGAGAAAGCTCATGAAGATGGATGTATGGTTGGATGATCACGCAACTAGAAGGATGGAGACTCCTAGATGAGTGTGCAGTCCGCCACTTGAGGTAACCATGGAACCATCAAGATAAGACTAGTGAAGAAGGCACAAAGCTCTCCAATGCTCTCTCAAAAAATGAGTATAGTTTCTTTAGTCTAAATTCAAATTCGAAATGTACAAGGGCAGCACCTATATTTATAGCCTAGAGGTGCTGAAAATCAAACTAAAAGAATTCAAAATTCCCTCCTAAAAGCTAATGGAACCGGCGCCTAAACCAAGACATGAGGAAGGTGTGATCTCTTCTCTCACTTTGGCACCTCCTTATTTACTCCTACACCTATCTACTAACGCACCCCCCTCCTAAGACTCCTAACTAAAGACTAAAAGATGCTTTAACAATAGAGGTTTCTAATGTTTCCCTCTAAGCACCTTCAACCAAAGAAATTACAAAAAGAGTAAATAAACGTCCCCTAGCTCCTAAAGCTTTGAACATGCTTCTTGTAAGCCTTTGAGGTGGGCTTTGACCTCCATGGGCGTCCTCCATTTGAGCCTCTACCTCTTCTTGATCTTGTTGATTGGCCTCCATGTCCACTTGAGCTTGATCTCCATCATTATGGGATGCTGACTTTGACATCCTTGCTCATGGCAAGGCCTTCTTCCTACCTCCCAAAGACAAAAACAGGTTAGCAGTCCATGATGAAGACTTCCTTCGTCATGACTCCTTGAAGTTGTTTAGCCAAGCATTCACCTAGGCAAAACTATGGTTGACGGCCAATTGAGAGAGGACTAATCTTAAATTTTTATTATATCTATGGATCGTAAAATTTATTGGCTTGCCACACTTACTCGACATTACAACCCTTTGAACAATTTATGCATGTTTTTCCTTTAATGTTTGTAGACCTTCTTACGTACATGCTTTAATGCTTAACTCATTCTCTTCATCTCAACACAACTAATGTAACAAATTTCTGCTAACTTAAGCGTAAAGTAATAACTTATTTACCCTGGTAGAACATCTACCCATAAGTAAGTGATGCATCCCAGGCTAGGACAACCTTCACTTCACTCCTCCTACTAAGGCGACCCTTGGTGATTACTGCATCAATTTCATGATGCCCTCCTTCATAGGGTGCCTATTTCGGTAGTTGCACCTATCCCATGCTTGGTCATTGTTCTCCATATACCAAATCAAGTAAACTTCTCGTCACAAAGAGCCTACACTCGAATGACTCTATTCATTCCGAGCCAGATCGTCTTAGCATGTGCCAAACTAAATCTAATAAACCCACTCCACAGGGCACCTATACGCAAATGACTCTATTCACTCCGGGCTAGGGCATTTGACCATGTGCCAAATTAGCTAATTCAACAAATGAACTTATCTTATATGGTACCTATGCTCGGGTAGTCGTACTTATGCCAAGTTAGGTCAACTTACCATGCACTAAATCAAGTAAATCATCAAATAGATTAACCTTACAGGGCATCTATGCTTGGATAGACGTACTTACGTTGGGCTAGGTCGACTTACCATGTACTAACTCAAGTAAACCAACAAATAAATTAATTTCATAGGGCGCCTATGCTCGGGTAGATGTACTTACGCCGAGCTAGGTCGACTTACTATGTACTAACTCAAAGTAAATCAACAAACAAATTAATCTCGCAGGATGCCTATGCTTGGGTAGACGTACATACGCCGAGTTAGGTCGACTTACCATGTGCTACACCAACGTTATTCAATCAAAACTAATGCACCATCTTCTAAGAACAAATTTATCACTAGGTGACCTCGTTAAAAAACCCCTTTAAGGGAAAAAGAGTGTCACCTCAATCATCATATTGTTCAAAAGAAAAGTATCAAAACGAAATGTCTTAAACTGAAGTAAAACTTAAGATTGGTCACGTCCACATTCGTGGGATGACTCCCCCCTCCAGGTTTCCAGCTTATATGCTCCATTTCTGAGAACCTCAACTACACGAAACGGGCCAGCCCACTTTGGAGATAGCTTGTTCTCCAACTGGTAGGGGTGGGCCTTTCGCATCACCAAATCGGCAACCTTGAATTGTCGATGTTTCGTCTTGGTCTTGTGCTTTAACTCCACCCTTCTCTTTAAAGCCTCTGAGTTGATATGAGCATGATCATGCACCTCGTCCAACAAATCTAGGTTCACCTTCCTTCCTTCATTAGATTCTTCAACAACAAAACTTTGGAGCCTGGGGGAATTCTCTTGTATCTCTACTGGTATCATGACATCTGACCCATATACCAAACTGAAAGGTGTCTCTTTGGTTGTCGGTTGTGGGGTGGTGGGATAGGACAATAGGATTCTGGGAATTTCTTCAGACCAAGTTCCGTTTGCCTTTTCTAATATCCTTTTCAACCCCCTTAGTATGACCCTGTTAGCTAACTCATCCTGACCATTCGTCTGGGGTGTTCTACAAAAGCAAACACCTACTTTATCTCGAGCTCCAAGCACAACTTGCCCAACTGTTCTCTAGCGAATTGAGTTCTGTTGTCAGACACTAGGTGCCTCAGAATCTTGAAACGACAAACAATGTTCTTCAACACAAAATGTTGGACCTTATGAGCAATTATTTGTGCAACTGACTCAACTTCGATCCACTTGGTGAAGTATTCAATGGCCACAATAAGGTACGTATTGCCAAAGAGAAAGAGCCTAAAATGTCTATTCCCCATGTATGGAAGGGCCATGGGCTATAAATTGATCGCAACTCCTCGACTATTGTATGGCACCAATCAGCGTGCTTCTAACATTGCTCACAACGTTGGACATATCTCACACAATCCTCCTTCATCATCGACCAATAATACCCAACTCGAACGACTTTCAATGAGAGAGTTTGTCCTTCTATGTGGCTACCGCAAATGCCTTCATGGAGCTCGACCATTATGCGGGCAAACTGATCTCCACTTACACATGTGAGGATCGGGTGGATATAATCGTGATGAAAAAGGTTTCCATCTATCAAAGTATACCGTTTACATTCCTCTTAACAATCTTGACCTCCGTAGGCTCGGCAAGAAGTAAACCATAAGCAAGGTAACGCTTGTATAGGATTATCCAGGTCTCGGTGGTGTCAACCAACAAAACTTCAAGAAACTCATCCCCTAATAACCCATGGGTGGTTATTCTGTGGACTTTCAAGGTTTCTTAAATCATCGACCGATGCCTTCTCCCCCTTCCTGAGCTTATCCCTAAGACCTCCAAGTGGTCAACTTTGAAAAACCTTCTTCAACTGTCCTTGGTAACTTCAACGTCTCCTGGATTACTGACTTTTGCCGACCTTCCTTCCCTAGCAATAAGTCTGCTCGGGAGTTCTGCTCTCTAGGAACGTAGACAAGGTCGAATGCAGAGAAAGGTGATCTTAAGATCCTTATGTTCTTGAGGTATGATGCTAGCTGCGGGTCTTTAGTCTAATACTCGCTTGTGACTTACCTAGTGACGAGCAACGAGTCACTTTTCACCAGCAGGCTCCTAGCTCCCAACTCTTTGGCTAGCAACATCCCTGCTATCAAGGCTTCGTACTCAACTTGATTGTTGCTTGCTTTAAACGCAAACCTGAGGGCTTGCTCAATAAGAGCCTGCTGGTCCTTCTCAAATGACCCCAACTCCACTCCCTTGTTGGTTGGAGGATCCATCTACCGAAATGACCCATTGGAAGTCATTAGGATCAGGCTGAGAGTCCTTGGATGAAAGTTCCACCATAAAGTCTGCGTACACCTGACCTTTGATTGACCCTCGTGGTTCATACTGTATGTCAAATTCGGATAGCTCAACCACCCAGCGGACCGTCTGACCTGCTATATCAGCCTTTTAGAGGACCTTACGTATGGGAAGGTCGGTCATGACAATAATGATAAAGCTCTGAAAATAATGACGAAGTCGTCAAGATGCGAACACCACAGGTAGGGCAGCATTCTCGATAGCTTGGTACCGAGTCTCTGGTCCCTGCAATCCCTTGCTTACGAAATAGACTGGCTTCTGGACCTTATCCTGTTCCTGTAAAAGGACCGAGCTGATTGCCCGATCTGTGATCGCAAAATAAAGACGAAGGGGAATTCCCGGGGCTGGCTTTTCAAGAACAGGGGGACTGGCCAAGTACTCTTTCAACTTGGTGAAGCTTCTTCGCATTCCTTGGTCCACACAAACTGATTGTTTTTCTTGAGACACTGGAAGTAAGGGTACCCTTTATCTCCACTGGCCGACAAGAAACGAGATAGGGTGGCCATGCACCCGGTCAACTGTTGTACTTCCTTCGGGCTTCTCATCCCTATGATCGTCGCGCACTTGTCGGGGTTTACCTCTATGCCACTTTCAGTCAAGAGGAAGCCAAGAAACTTCCCTGCTTCCACCCTGAACACACACTTGTCTGGATTAAGCTTCAGGTTGTACTTTGCTATTGATGCAAATAGTTCTTCCAGGTTGGCAATAGGTTGATCTTTCCTTTCCGACGTGACGACCATGTCGTCTACATATGCTTGAACATTTCATCCGAGCATTGGGGCGAGGATCCGATCCATCAACCTTTGATAAGTTGTGCCAACATTTTTCAGGCCAAAGGGCATGGTGACCTTGTAGTAGTAACTGGCGACCTCGGTCATAAAGGTTGTTTTACTATCGTTCTTCAAGTGCATACGAATCTAATTATACCCCAAGAACGCGTCTAGTTAACTTAACAACCGACAACCTGAAGCGCTGTCAACCAAGGAGTCTATGTTCAAGAGTGGGTAGCAATCCTTAGGACAAGCCTTATTCAAATAAGTGAAGTCAACATACATCCTCCACTTCCTGTTGGCCTTCTTCACCAACACAACATTTGCCAACCACTCAAGGTACTTGATCTCCCTTACGTGGCCAACATCCAAGAGCTTTTAAGTCTCTTCCCGGATGACAAGGCGCTTATCTTTATTGAATTTTCTTTGCCTCTGAACCACGGGTTTGACCTTTTCATCCATGGTAAGCCGATTGCACAGAAAATCTGGGTTTATCCTGGGCATGTCTGCAGATGACCATGCGAAAGCATTCATGTTTTTCGATATCACATAGGCTATCTTACCTTCTAGCTCCTTGCACAGTGAGGTGTCGAGCTTGAATTTCTTCCCTTTTATCTCTCTCTCATGAACTTCTCAAGTAGATCCAGATCGTCTCTCATCATATGTCTCTACAATCCATCCTGGTTCTCCTTCTTGGATGGTGATTGCATAAGTTGTTCTTCGATTCTTCAAACTACTCTCATAACATTTTCATATCGTCTTCTGATCAGCCTTTATGGTGATCACCTCTCCTTCAGAATAAGACAACTTTATCTTCATATGGACGGTGAAGGCTATCGTACCCAACCTGTTAAGGGAAGGTTGCCCCAAAAGTAAGTTGTAAATAGAAGACGCGTTAACAACGATGTACCTGATGGTAATCGTCCTGGCCGCACTTTCATCAGAAAAGGTCGTCCTCAGCTCAACGTACACTCAGACTTCTACCTGATCTCTCACGGAACCAACCAAACATTCGTTGTATGGCCTCAACAGATCAGGAGATAATTGCAAGTTGGTGAACGTTCCCCAAAACATCACGTCGATCGAGCTCTCCTGGTTGACCAAAACTCTATGTACCTTTCGCCCTGCGATAACAACGAATATCACCACCAAAGCATTCTCGTGAGGAAACGCGTCTTCCAAGTCAGAATTCGTGAAGTAGAGAGTGGACTTTGGAGGATGATCAGGTCTCCTTGTATCCAAAGACATCACCGCTAGCGCGCATCGCTTTCGCTTGGAGGTCGAACTTCCTCCTCCGAAAAATCCTCCCGCAATGTGTTCAAGTAGCTATGGACCGGTGTCTCATGTGTTTGGTCCCTGATAGCGACCTTTCTCTTTGGTTCTTCTTGTTTAGCTTCGAGATACTCCTTCAAGAATCCTTCCTTAACCAGGCTAACCAGTTGGAAACCCAAGGCTATGCATTGCTCAACGTTGTGCCCAAATGCTCGGTGGAATTCACACCAAGCATCTCTTCGCAACCCCAAGGACCGATCTGTCTGCTGGGGAAACTCTAGCTTATCCGCTACCCCTGGCATGCTCAAGATCCCTTTATAGGATACTCAGAATTTGGGCCTGGTGGTTGACCCTTCCTTGGCTTTCATCTTGGGCTCATCTCTCTTTGCCACATATGGGACGTACCTCGAGTTCGTTCTCTTCTCAGCAGAGGTTTCATTGACCCTTAGGGATCGATCTCGATTGCTCTCCTTGGGCCTAGGTTGCTTTGAGCGCGAACTGCCATTCTTCTTGAGCATGGCCTCTTCGGCCTTGATGTGAGCGACAACTTGTTCACGTACCTCGGAGAATTTCTCTGCTGGATTCCTAATTAACGAATCGCTAAACGGTCCTGCCGCCATTCCTTGTATGAAGGCGGTGACCATCATCTATTCATCGTGTGTTTGAAGTCTCACTGTGACCACACAGAACCTATTCAGATAGTCTTTCAGTGCCTCTCCCTCCCTTTGTCTGATGCTGAAAAGGTCGTACTATTTCGGGGGTTTGACCTTGTTGGCCAAGAATGTTCTCTAAACAACCTGGAGAACTAGGGGAAAAAAGTGATGTGGCCATCTAGAATTCTACTAAACCATTAGAGGGTTGTACGTGTAAAAGTACCCATGAACATCTTACATCGGATGGCATCCGAACTTCCAGAGATGATCATTTGAGCCTTGAATGTCGTGAGATGATTTTCAAGATCTTGTACGCTAGAGAAAAGAGAAATTTTAGGTGTGATATAATGAGGTGGCACGGGTTCATCGATTTGTTGCGAAAATGGCTTGGGGTCATCCCTGGTTGACAAGCTCGGAGAACGTTCCCTGGTGGAACGTCGGTGTAGGCTCTTCAGTAATTCCTCATTGGTTTTGCACAACTCCTCATTAGTTTGTGTGTGTTCTTCCATAACTGTCTGGGAGGCCTCGATTTCTTCCATTAGACGATCTTGCAAGAGCTCTTCCTCAGCTTGGGCTTCTGCTCGTAGCCGCTTCTGCTCCACCTTGGTTTCCTCTTGGACTCGCTCTTGCTCTCTTCGATATTCTTCGTTCGCCTCTTGGAGGGCCCTCATGGCTATTGATCAAGAGTGATCAAGGGCTTTGAAGAATTCAAATCCAATGTGTTTGATGCAAGGCTGGAGTTGCTGCTGTGTTTAGGGTAGGATCTGGGTAGTTTAAAAGTGTAATTCACTCTTTGTTGAATCTAAAGCTAATGTGTTTTTAAAACCTTTTTGAAATTAAGTGTTTTTCAAACTAAGTGAAAAAAACCTGTTGTTTTGTCGAAACAACCGATTGTTTTATTCTTAGGTGTTTTTGAAAAGGTTGAAAACTGTTTTGGTTGGTTGACTTGTTGTCAAACCAAAACAATCAATTGTTTCGTGGTTTCAATCGATTTTTTCTTTGAAAATCCTAACAGAATTATGTTTTGGTGGTTGAATGTGCTTTAAATGATTTCCAACTGAATACGCTCCTCTATTAAATGCTTTGACCAATCTTTGAAAAGTATAAATGATTTGTTTATGTTTTAAAACAAATAAGAAAAAACAGATTTGAGTTTTTCAGTTGTGAGAAAGATTGTTTTCAAGTTTTGAACATTCACATCAAGCTTTGGGTTTTCTCAAGAAAGAGTGGAATAAGATTGCATCTGTATTGATTTCAGATTGTTCTGTAAACAAGTGTAATTTGTTTTGAATCTTCTGTAATTTTTGGTGTTGTTGCCACGGAGTGTTGTGTGCTCTTGAGGTGGTCAAGATCAACATTTTTGGTGTGTGTTGTGCCAAAGTGAGTGTGTTTCTTGAAGGGTTCAAGGTCACTACTTTGGTGGTTTGTGTGTAATCTGTTTTGATTGCTTAGTGGATTACCCAGTGGCTTCTGGGGACTGGATGTAGCTCTTGGTTTAAAAGTGAACCAATATAAACTGTTGGTGTATCTCTTTCTTCCCTTGAACTCATTTAAATTCAGTTGTTATTGCTTTACTGACAACCGATTGTTTCGTAGAAACAACCGATTGTTTTCTGGTGCTTTGCTGTTTTGTGCTTAAATTCTTGGCTAACTGAAATTCTGATCTGGATTCACACAAAGGATTTTGTTCAAGCTGAAAAAGTTTTTAAAAACCCCTCTTAAACAATTCACCCCCCCTCTCGTTTAAGGCCATATATTCTAACAATGGCCTCCATGAGTTGTTGTACGGTGGGGGCATTGCTTCCTTCAGATCCTAGCAGCCCTTACCTCGTGTTCCTCATCACATCAGAAGGCTCAGTAGTAAATGTGGATGATCAGGTTTTATCAGGCCCCACGGTGGGCGCCAAATGTTCTCGCTGGTTGACCTCCGACGGATTGAATGTGCAGGTTGCTCCTTTGATCTATCTCCAACTAGTGCTTTGAGGTACTTGGTGCTCCGAGATGCCGCTCCACTGGGACAAAGGGGGCTCTACTTGTTGATCACACTCCGACGATCAAGTCACTAAAAGCATTCAAAAATATCAAATTAGTTTCAGTCTCAAGTATTCAGAAACAACATACCTTTACTAGGGGCCTCAAACCCCTTTTATAGATATCCCTTCAACGATTTTCTCCAATATCAATAGAGGGAGATTTCAATAGGGAGAATATAATCTCAACAAAAAACATATAATCATAACAGAAAAACATATTGCTTACGTGCACCTTTATTCTCGGGTGCTTAACAACAATAAAACATTCTGTTCATATGCACCTTTATTCTCGGGTGCTAACTACTTTATTCTCAACAACTTTTATTGGTATTTAACTAGCGTATGTATCATAAGCAATCAGAGTATTCCTTCTATTTTAATTATCTTTTTTCAAGCTGTCTCCCAGCATCTGGACCGAGCTCATGGCCCACCCTTTGAGTCCATACTTGCCCAAAACCTGAGCTGACCTAATTGCTTGGACCGAGGTCCCGAGCACTTTTGGCCACTACAATTTCAATAAATCAAATGATATAAAAAAATTAATCTAAATAAAGTTTCATATAAAATATTGACAACCACCAATTTTAATTTTAAAAGCATGATGTCCATGTTCAAAAGTATTATAAATAAAGGTAGATGGGTTGGCCTCTCTCATCCCTCATGCGACTTGATGGATTGATAGGTTACACAGATCGAACCAATGTTGATTGACGAGTTTAAAAAATTCATCCGAAATGCCTAAATAAATAATGACGGATTGGCCCGAGGTTAGTTTATCAACCGTAGTTTTTTCTTTTTTTTTCTTCTCGCTGTACAGTTCCAATTGGGAACTCTAATTCTCTCTCCTAACAAAATTTAATTGTTTTAATTACCAAGACTAGGCTAAATTTTTCAGAACTTGACAATAATTTTGGATAGCTCGATGACTGGTGCCGAGAAGTACCCAGACTTGTCTTCCTTCAAGATCAACACTACGAAAGAATGGTAGTTTCTTCATATACTTTATGCATCGATAATATTAATGTCCTGATATTACTACTCAAAATATTGTAATGCATAGTATGGATAGTTAAATTTACTGAAAACAATAAGAGTTATAACAATGTAGCTATCTCTATATTGCTTTTGTAGTGTAACATACAAATGCAGTTTTGATTCCAAACACTGCAAAGTATTATAATGTCTCAAATTGCAGCTTATTCCAAAAGCTTTTCTGAAGTTTCAAGGGTTACAGGGAAGGATTCCTGAGGATGTTAAAACGCGTAGTGAGAGAGTGTGGCATGTTAAAACACGTTTTTTCTGGTATTTAGATATGGCAGGCTTAATGAGTTCAGGGTCATAATCCATGAAACATCAAAACAGTGTGAGAAAATTTTGGTAAAGATGGAGGAGGAGGAGGATGAAGAAGAGAAAGCAGCAACACAAGAAGTTGAAGAGAAGGCGATAACACAGGAGGAACAAGCTGAAGACTGTGACATAGATGACGAGGAAGACAGCCAAGATCAGGATTATGATGACAACAAGGAGGATAGTGATCTTGATGATGATGAGAACAGAGATGGAATGGAAGACGAGAGTGAAGAAAACAGTGTTGGTCCTGTGGGATACACGAGTCAAAGTTATCGCAAAGATTGCTGTAGTAAGTTTCCAACTTCATGTTGAAAACTAGTTTTTGTTTTTTTCAGATGCCATAATATGAGTGCAAGAATCAGCCGTTACCTACTCATTTATCTTGTTTAGGGGACACCGCATCAAGTTTCTTCCCTCAGACTGAAAACCCTCTCAAAGACGATGAATTTGATCCAGAAACGTGTTCATTCAGCCTGAGAATAACTTTTTTGAAGCAAAATACTACAGAAGTAGACCCAACGAATTGGTTAGAACTTAGAACTTTAATCTTGTTTGTTCTAGTTCTGTTCTTTTAAAGTGTACGTAGCTATTGGTTTTTTAGACATCAAAGCACTGTTTGATGAGTAAGCCAATTTGCTTGAAGTCTTTTTTTCCCTCCTTCTCCTTCCCCTTGCTAATTAAATTCCCTTTGGTTTGTTTTGTAAGCCCTTTTAATCTTTCCGCCTATATTATTGTACTTTTTCACTTTTGGCTTGATTTGATTCCTTTATATTGCAGCATATTCCAGGAATATCCACTCAAGATTTTTCCTTTAGTTTTCCTGAAAAGGTTACCCTTAAATGTTGCCAACACTGCCAGCGTAAGGTATAATTCTAATAGTTACTTATCACTTCTTACAACTATATGTTGGGGATTTATGTGTATTAATGGGGTTGTCCTGAGAATTTTGAAATTATGGCTGTGTACTTTCATTGTCGCAACAGGCCATTCAAGGAAACAAATTGCAAGACTATTTAGTAGTGACAGGAAAAGTGATATCGAATATGTATGAAGGGTTGGGAAAACTTTAGTAGAAGGAACAGGATAAAAAAAATGATGCATGCATCTGTGAAGTTATATCAGGGGACGACATTTCTGGTCCATGTTATTGGTGCTAGGAGGGAATAAACACACAATCGTCTGCCAGTGATTTGGACTACTTGCCTAGTGGTGTTACTTGCATGCTCTAAATATTTTTAGGAATTAATGCTTATAATTTTCTTTTGTAATGGTTTCTTCCACTTTCTCTTTTAATGACTACCATATTTATCTATACTTGGTTGCGCAATCATTTCGATTACACTATTGTCTTGTTCTTCTTTGGACAACTGTTCATGTTGGATTGGAATTTGGAATCTTGTTTGTGGACTTAAATTCTACTTGGTTTCTTTGTTACTGGTGGGACAAATCTGAATTTTTATGCGCATTTGAGATTGGTGAACCGATTTGATGTTGGAACCAATGTTGTTCAAAGGCAATGGAGATTTTGCTACTAATTTGATGTTGCTACCAGCCGCATCTTCAACAAGTAATGCTTCAACTGAGATTTTCCAGATTGCAGCCATCACGAATGGGCTTCTTATTGAGACTGCTGTAGAATTTCTTATTCTCTGAATTGAAGCATCTTTGGAAGAGTCTGAGTGAGAATCTCATAAAGTTCATTTTGATTCATGTATTTATTGTCTTAATAGAAAAATAGATTGCATCTCTCTTCAAGTCTTCACCATGCAGAACTTAATTATTTATCAGATGAATTTTTATTTGAAAACTAAGACTTGTGCACAATTTTGTCTGGTTTCTGCCATAAAAACTAGGTGGAATATATGGAGATTATGTTTTTGGACACGCGAGTCCCTATTAAGAGTTTTCTGCGCATTAAGAAATCAGTTTAACAATTTTATTGGTACGCTTTCATTTTGTCAATTTGGAAAATTGAGTTACTGCATTTTTAAATACTATATATCATAAAGAATTGAAGAGACAAATGAAAATCAGAAATTTTGCAACAGGAGATCAAAATAAAAACATCAAGGTTTTTTTATATTTATCAACTCTACCCAGTTCTTACAATTCAGTAGTCCAATACCACAGTCCGTTGTTCGAAGTTTAAGGAATTTATGAAGCAATCAAGATCTGGAGATATTATGTTTCTTAGATTTAGTGAAATAGGGTACATAGACATACCAGGAACTTAATCGACACTACCAACATCATATAGCTTGCTGAAGATGTCCTCACAGGTTATGAAACCCAACAGATTGTTGGACATCAATCTAAACTTGGTCTATAATAACATATACTATGGCTTATTTCATTGCATATCTCAGGTCTCATATACACTTGAGACCTTAAAATGGAAAGCACCAGGCCTGTTTAGCAAACTGTGGTAGATTATCTGCCCTGCTTCAAACCTTCAGTGGCCAAAGCTGAGTCTGCACCTTTACTTTGAATTCTCTCATATTCCAATCGGTTTGTTGTAATGGTACATTTTCTAGCAAGTTTCAAGCAAATGATTCCTGCAAATATCAGAATTGCAGAAAGGATCCAACTGAACTGTAAATTGGCCAAGCCCCTGGCCCTAAAATCGGCCTCTTTGGAGCCACAAGTAACTGCTCCAATGATATCATCATGGCCACCTGCCTTGGTCAAATTCATTACACATCCTTCAGGCACTAAAGCTGGAATCCATAGCATAAACCCCATGTTTATAAACCAGCATCCTTGGAAGATGACTGAAATAGAAAGCACAAGAGCCGCATTGAAATTGTTAGGAAAAATAGTTGCAGCCAAAGCTGCTACTAGTGAGACAAGCACTATGAGCTGCAGCAGCCAGTGGTAATGGCCTTCAAGTCCAACATGGTCTGTGGAGTGAAAATGGAGAAGGAACAGTTCTTGACTGAACACTGAGGATACAAGTATCCCAACAAAGCCAGAAAATAGGTCAAGGGAATCAGTCAACTCAGTGCAGAGGGAGAAACCAGCAAACAAAGCAAGGTGTACGAACATAGTTGCATGCTCAAAGTTATCAAGCTTAAAAGCATAGTGGAAATGAGGGAAGTCTAGAATTTGCATGAATATTGCAAGGATGGAAAAGGATAAAATGGAGACAAGCTCCAAGTGTTTGAGTCTGGAGTGAGGGGTATTAAACTGGTACCAGAATCTAACAGTGAAGTTGGCAGGGCCCTTCACAAGGTAAGATCTGATGGTGTTGATGGCGTGCCATAATCCAAGAAGGGCCAGAGCTGATCCTTGCACTATGTGTCCTGCAAATGAGCCCATGAATGATAATTTTCGTTTCTCTTCAGAAGGCAACCACTTTTGAGCTCAATTCTTTCATTTAAATACATGAAGCCATAGCAAATATGGTGCATGCACGAAATAAAGTGCTTTATGTGACACATGATTGGTCCAAGCATTTGACTAAGTGCATGTTGCATGTGTTTCCACAAACGGAAAAAAAACTATGAGCAACATCACGAAAGAAGATGAAAATGGGGACAGCACTTGATTTGAGATTAAAATCCAAGTAAAAGTTGAGGGACGTGTAACGTGTTGTTTTCTTCAGAACTGTTTGCACTCTAATAATTTGAAATCCACGTTAGAGTTTGGAGGATAACAGATAACTCCACTACCAAAAACGCCAAATATAACAGCAATCATCAAATACAAACTTGTCTTCGTAGTGAAACTGAAAACTAGCCCTGGCGATAGTGGTTTTGCCTTTTTGCATTGAATGATACATACAAATGTGTCCCTTCAGGGAGTGGAGAGTGAAACTCTCCAATAAATTCATGTGGCAAGCAATATGTTCCCACTCATTAAAAGAAGCTGGTTTTCTATTAGATCAAATTCATGTAAAAGCAAACGAAAAAAGTATATGACAGTGAAAGAGATAAGGTCATGAGAATATTATTTTACTTCCACGTACCGTGTACGTAATATAATTGATTTGTATTAATAATCCAGATACATGGACCACTCCGGAAAAGTTAATTTCTCTCTTTAGAGATAGATACCAAATCATATTTCGTATAGCAAATTATACAGGTTAATTTAGCAACAGAAAAAATAAGATTTGGAAGCACTATACTATACGTGCAAATACATGTACAAGTACAACACTAAAATATAGAATGGTAGATGTAGATGAAGCAACGGTGTTAAACAGGTCGAGGTGATTCCATGATTAATATGAATTTGAGGCTTGTAAGCTATCATTGAGCACATAAACAAGTCATACTTTTGTGTTTATTTTACTTTTCAGATGTGATTTCTTCTACATCTCATTCGTGATTCATTCCTTCTTAACGTGTTTCCAAACATGTTAGTAAAGACATGTAATCAAGTAAAAATCCAAATGAGAAAATGCACGAGGTTTTGAATCGTGATGAACTAAAATTTCAAATAAATACTAAAATAATTCATCCATTAACAAGTATAAGTGAATTATGGGTTACTTTAAACAGCCTGTAAGAACCCTCAATATCAATGACATTAAAGCATGAATTGTATTTATCACTTGGTGAAAATTTTCAATGCTGTTTGGAAAATGAAAAAAAAAGAATAAGAAAATGAAAATGAAAAGATAGAATGCATTTGAGAGATACAATTTGGCAAAGCACTGGTCATTGATCACCCATCCTCCTTTCTATTCTAATTGTAGTTTTCAAGTTTTGGTGTTTGACTCAGCAAAAGTTACATTTATGAAATAGGAAGTTAGAAGTTAAAACACGATTTCATAATGAGACAAAGAGAAAACTCCCTTGGCCAATGGAGGATCTCCACTAGCAGACATGTACTTCCACTTTCATCTATATACTATAGACTATAGACACAATAATAATTCTTGGAAAGTTTAGCTTTAGAAGTTACTTGCAATGGCAACCTATTACGAGAAACTTATGTGCATTTTCAAATAAAAAAGTTCAGCATCGACACCAGAAAAGATCGATGGTGGTTGTCAATTATATACTTTCATTAATTATCGTTATTTTGTAATATTGAATGAGATTCGATATTGTAAGTCTCTTCTATATCATATTCATCTAATAATAAATACATAATAAGTTGAGAAGAGAATGATATAGAAATTATCTAAAGCATATGGTAATTTTAATTTATAAAAAGGCTAATTTCAATTCTCTTCTTAATTTTGTCTACTTAAAGTGCTTAGAGATAAACTTGTCCAACCAAATTCGTCATATAATAATTGGACAAAGAAAAAAGAGAAAACAGAAAACATACTTTCATCAAACATTAAAAACCGACTTATTCAATCAACCAGATGATAAGCAAATTTTCTCTATATAAACAATGAACTAATATACCATCCTGTGTCATACAAGCGCACAAGGACCAACAGGCTGAGGATATATTTTGAAGATTAAAATTTATTAATTGTAGCAGAAAACTCTTTCCCATAGCTATATACATACAACTACCATTGATGCCGTATATACAAACACTGTAAAAGAATTATAAGAAGAAAACACATTAGCTAAAATACAGTGCAAAGAATGAGATTATGACCAGAAAACAAAAAACCAAAAGTAAAAGACTTGAAATTATTTAAAGCAATTATTGTTTATTTTTTTAAAATGCAATAAATATTTTGGCTGTCACAACAGTCTTCCTGCATAACTCTGTACCAAAGACCATCAAATTCAATCATTAGCTATTATTTTATTTTTCAAACAAAAACATCAATAAACATTTTGTAAACCATATGGTACAAAATTAATACAACTAATGAAGTAAAAAGTTATACTCTTGCTACAAAAGAAGTGAACTAAGGAAAATTACAGTATTTCAAGAACTTCAGTTACTTGTTACTCATACACATGGAATGTTGATGCAGCTTTTAGAACAAGGAATGTTGAGATGCTTGTGTCCAAACTCCAATGCGAGAAGTTCACACGAACCCGTGAAATACCATTTTCTTCTTCAATTCATTTATCATCATTTTCCTCCAGATCATCAACTTTCTCCATCGCTTCAATTATAGATAGGTAGGTGGTGTCGTCAGGAGTAATGCCTTTACTTACCATTTCTTTGAGGAGCTCTTCAGCATGCTCACCTTCCCGATTTTTGCACAAACCTTGTATAAGAGCATTGTAAGTGAGAATTGTAGGATCAAATCCTGTAGTCATCATTTCATCGCGAACTCTAAAAGCATCCTTCATATCACCTCTTTTACTGTAACCGCTAATGAGTGTGTTGTAACTAATGTGATCAGGTTTGATCCCCCTTCTCTTCATCTTATCAAGAAGTTGCCTAGCTTCCTCCACTTTCCCCTCTCTGCAGTATCCTTGCATCAAGGTGTTATAAGTGATTTCATCAGGAAGAACCTTCATGTTATCCATCTGTTCCAAGAGCTGAAATGCACGATCAATATTACCATTTGCACAGTGACCATCGATCAACGCGTTAAACATTACAGTATCTAGCAAAAGACCTTCTTGTTGAATCTTAATAAACAAGGCATCTGCTTCTTTCATTCTATTCCTTTTACCCAGAACATATATAAGTGATGTATATGTGACCAAAGTTGGCTGAATCCCTTTTCCCACCATTTCATCAAGAAGGCTGAAGGCTCTCTTTGCATCCCCGCATCTGCAATAACCATTAATCAATATGTTATACGTAACAGCATCAGGTTTCATGCCTTTTTCTTGCATTTCTTGTACCATATTATCAGCCTCCCCCATCCTTCCTTCCATAAACAGTGCATGGATAAACAAATTGTAGGTAACCAGAGATGTCGTTACACCTTTACTTATCATCTCATCCCTGTAGGCAAAAGCCTTATCCAGATCCCCTTTGTTGCAATACCCATCAATCAAAGCATTATATGTTACTGCATTTGGAAGCAAGCCAATTTCTAGCATTTTACAAAGTAAACCAGACGCCTCCTCAAGTCTTCGTTCTTTACACAGCCCAGATATGAAAGAATTATATGTATAGCAATCAGGCTCAAGACCTTTATCTTTCATTGTTTGAAAGATCACACGGGCCCTCTGGAACTTCCCTCTCACACAGTGTCCATGAATAACAGTGTTATAGGTGACAACATTAGGCTTCACCCCAAGAGCCTCCATGTGCCCAATAAACTCATTTGCCTTCTTCAATTTCCCTTCTTTACACAACACATTAACCATGATGTTAAAAGTGTATACACTAGATCTTATATTCATCCTAAACATCTCAGCATACAAAACCCAAGCCATCTGAGTCCTGTTCAGTTTCAAAAACAGACTCAACATCTGATTGCAAGTCTCAATGTTGGGCTCAACACCCTTTTCCTTCATCAAGTAGAAACACTCCAACGCCTCATTGGGCTTCTTGAGTTCACAATAGGCCCTGACCAGAAGGTCAAAGATGAGACTACTCTTGGCATCCACGCGGTCGCGGGACAGTGCCAACTCATGGAAAATTGTTGTGTTGGTGAGAGTGGAAGATAGAATGAGGCGCTGTAAGAGGTTAATGGAGGGTTTGGGAGATGGGAGGCGACAGAGGATGCAAGCAGCCAGGGAAGAGGTGGTTAAGTCGAGGGAATGAGGGTGGGTGTTGAGATGGGAGAGAAACTGAAGGACGAGTTGAGGGTTGTTGCGGAGGGAGGTTAGAGTGGAAGAGAGAATAGAGGGAGTGTAGTGTGGGGCAGCCTGTTTGATGAAATGCCAGTTAGAAGATTCGATGGAATTTAGGAGTTCAGATTCGGTGATTGGTGGGACGGTGATGGGTTGGGAGAGGGAATTGAAAGTTCGGAGATTGACGTGTTTGGATTTGAAGATTTTAAGGAATTTCATAATGGGTGATGAAAGGTGAGTGGAAACTCAAAATTGTGATGAAGGGTTGGGCATTAAACTGACGAGGAAGGAAGGCATGGCTGTAATATAGAAATTGAAATGCACATGATTGATTCTTGTGAAGGAAGAGAGATATGGATGAGAAACAATGAATGATTAACAGTAGAATCCTTTGCCACGGGAACCAAACTCATACAGAAACTACTTCCAATAAGAGAGAGAACAAAGAGCCCAGGAGAAAACAAGGACCAAACCTACCTTACTTGTATTGCTTCTACGTCGTGTTTGTAAGGATTTGAAGGGATGTACGAGGTTCTTTGAATTGAATTGAAGAAGAGTTTTTTTTTTTTCTTATGTGGATGTATTATTTATAAGGAAAAAAAGGAGAAAAAGATTAGTGTGAACAGTAAATATCTCATTTTTTAAAATGAAAAGAAATCATGAGATATTTCTTAATTTATTCTTATTAAATAAATTTAACTAATACAAATATTTTAATATAATGAAAATAATAATAATTAATAATAAAATAAAATTTTAATGAAAAATATATACTTATTTATAATAAACAAATTATATAATAATAATTATTATAAATATAAACAAATTATAGAATAATAATTATTGTAAATATAATAATACTATTTATATTTAATACAAAAGTATTTTTTAATTACAATTTTGAAATTTATGAATATTTAAATTATTTATTTCTACAATTTTTATATATATTCAAAAATTTTACATGTCAATTATTTTTTCCCCAAGTAACTCGTATTTTTTTAAGAAATTAATTATTGAACTATATCAGATTATACTACTAATAATTTTAATTTATCTAAATTTACACAAAAATACCTAATATTTGATTATTCTATTTTCTTAAAGATAAGGGTAAATTTGTAATATTACATTTTATACCTTTAAAAAAAATAAAAAAATCTCACAATCATCGCATCACTCATAAACTTCAATAAATTTTTTCATAAATCCACTCTAACATATCTCAATCCAAACAGATTTCCTCTCAAATCATCACACATCCATTCTCTCAAATCCTCACACTCCCACTATTCAATACAAAAAAAAACCTTATGTTGTGTTTGGATTGAGGAGGGAATTTGTGAGGAGGGGAGGGAGTGAATTTGTCAGGATTAGAAATGATATGTGACGTTGTTTGAAGTGAAGGATAATAGATTGACTTTGTGACGATGATTTATTGAAATTTGTGAGTGAAGTGATAGTTGAAAAAAAATTTAGAAATTATTTTAAAGCTGTAAAATGTAAGTTTACAAATTTATCCTTCTTATTAAAAAAAAAATTTGAATAATGAATTATGATATATTTTTTTGTGTAGGTTTGAATTAATTAAATTTTTCTAATATATAATATCCATAATTACTTGTACTTTTCAATAAAAATAAAAAAATATTTTTGTGTTAAATTGAAATAAATTTATTAAATATATTAAAATTTTGAAAATAATATTTATTATTATATACATTTGTTATTTCATATAACTATATATGTTTTGTTGATATTATAATTTTATTTTATTATTTTCATTATTTATAATTATATGTTGTTATTAATGTTATAATTAAATATTTTTGAAATTGTTAAATAAATTTATGTAATATGTAATATTTAATTTTGTATATTGTATATTATAATAAAATGCATGCACAGGGGTATTTGGGTAAAATGCACAAGGGTGGATTTGTGAGGATGATTTATTGAAGTTTGTGAGTGATGTGATGGTTGGAAGAGAATTTAAATTGTTTTTCAAGGCATAAAATGTAAGTTTACAAATTTACCCTTATTATTACAAAATATTTGAATAATGAATTATGATATATTTTTGTGTAGATTTGAGTTAATTAAATTTTTGTAAATTATTTCCGATACCATTGAATAATTATTTTCAGAAAAAATACGAGTTACAAAACATTGTCGGAAGATTCAAAGTTGTGATTAAAATAATATTATCAAAATATAAAGAAATTACCCTTATATTAATTAAAAATAAAAAAATATGATTTATTTATTTGTTAATTTTTATTTATTGTAATTAAAACATTATTTTTGATATTTTTGGATGGAAAATTATCCATATATGTAAAAATTGGAAATTGTTACATAAAATAAATAATTGAAATATTCAAAATTTTTAAAAAATATAATACAAAATAATTTTGTATTAAATAATATTATTAAATATATTATAATTTATGAAAATAGTATCTATTATATTATATACATTTTTTATTTTATATAACTATATATATTTTGTTTATATTATAATTTTATTATTATTATTATTATTATTATTTATAATTATGTGTTGTTATTAATAATATAATTAAATATTTTTGTTATATAAATTTATGTAATATTTAATATGAGAATCAATTCTCCATGTAATACAAAGAACATTAAAATCGATTTTAAACATATGATAATCGATTATCCCTTGGATAAGACATGAGTGAGAAGCGATTTTCTCCCTTGAATAACACATGAGTGAAAAAAATCATACTACTTGAACAAAGTTATTTTGCAAGGAATTAAAATCCTATTCTAATTTTTACAACTAGGTCATGGCTCTTCAAAAATGTATAAGAGTATGTCTCTGCTAAGAGTAGTTGAGTCTCACTTTTCTTGTATTCTTCTAACCATTGCTGTAGTGGTTGGCCCTTTGCTAGAGGCTCTGCCATCAAAGGTGGTGACACTTATCACACTCTCATTTGAGAGGTTTTGAGAGAGTTTCTCCTATAAATAGGAGTCTCTTGTACATGATTTTTAACTTTGATTTAAATAATAAAATGTTATCCAAATTTTTAGACACTTCTACTTGTTCAAAGTTCTCTCTAGAGTTGTCTTCTTGCTAGACAAATTTATAAACTCCTCATAATAGTGTTTGCCCAACCTCACTCTAGAAACTAAGTGTTGACCTAACCCCACCACATAGATTCACCGTCATAACTTTTATCTCTTTCAAAATTTCTACAATTCTTCAAGCTTCTGCTATCATTCATCTTCCGTTAAAGAAATTCAAATAAAAAACAATGAGGAAGAAGATCTACAAATGAAGATGCAAGCTAGGATTGCATCATTTGGTAATCAGAGCTTTGGTTTAAGAGATAAGTAGGCCATTCTTCATTTTTCTTCTTCTAATTTTCGTGTTGTTCATAATTTTTCTTGATTGTCTTGAATGTTTATCGATTAATTTTGTGTTTTAGTTTGGTTCAAATTCATTCTTCTTACTTGAACCTTCATGTATGTGTTTTTAGGTGTTCTTGTGTTCATGCTCATCTTCATGTGTTCTTTTGAATTTTCTTAAGTTTTCTTCAAATTTTTTCAGTGAATTTTTTTTATAATTAAATCATTTTGATTTTATAATCATAAATATTTTGTTTAGAGTCATGTTTAGTCCAAAATTTGTCATAAACTCCATTAGTTATTTTTTTTTGAAAAAAAAATCAATTTTTTTCATAGATTAGAACTTTTCAGTGCTTTTGTTTTTTATTTTTGAGTTCTTAAATTGCTATTAGGTCATTACCATTTTTTTTAAACTTAGGTTTCCATTATCATTTTCTCCAAATTTCATTTTTGAAAATTTTTCAAAATTTTTTTCGTGGTTCAAACAGAAAATCCTAATGGTGTGAATAATAATTGGATCTATTTCCAAATTTCATGAAATGTTTTGATGCATCTTCTTCCACGTGTATCTAGGGATGGAAATGCGGAGCGAGCCATGCAGGTTGGTCTACAGTCCGCTATCGAAAAGCGCGAGGTTGACTCACTAATCTAGTTCAATGACCCACTTAGTCTCGCCCCAGATAACTCGTAGCCCACGCAGGCCAACAACAGGGCGAGGCGGGTTGGCCCATTGGCTCGCATAAATAAAAAATAATTATTTTATTTATTGTTAAAAAAAAACCCCACTCACTCATTATTGCAATGTGACCTTTATTTTATTTTATTTTATAAAAATAATCTAATATACTAAAAAATGTAATGTTTTATTTTAATTATCTAATGGAGTTAACATTAAGAGTGACAGTGGATTTAGTTGTAAGTAAAGTCTTATATGTAAATTTTATTAATAAAAAAAATAATATAAAGAAGATATTTCAATAAGATACTCAGTCATCTTCGTTAAAATATTTTGTAGCAAAACTTTGATAAGATACTTTGATACGTTTACATACATATAGAAGGAAACTATATGCAAAACAAAACTTTAATTATTTTTAATCAAGCCTTCTAACAATCCTCATACTTGAATTCATATTTTTATCTTAATTGAATGAATTGGATAAAATTTTAATGTTTCAACAAAAGAAATAGTTTTTTTTTTTTAAGTAATGGAATTTTTATTTTCAATTTTTTTCCTTATGTGAGATGGCTCGCAGACCTAGGGGCTACCTCGGGATAGACTAGTGAAATGAGTCTGCATTCCTTGTGCAACGCTGACCAACCCGACCCATATTTTGCGGGGCAAACGCGGGGCGGGCCTATGCGGGGCGACCGCATTGCCATCCCAACGTGCATCATGCATTTCAATTTTTGAGCGATTTGGTTGCGACATTTTGTATTGATTGTACGAGATTGATCGGAGAAAGGTGGATATTTTCGATATGAAATGTGATCGAGTGTTTGTTGTTTCCTCGCCGAAAAATTCATAGGCGGTGTAAATGAGAGAGTTGTTTCATTTTAGCGGTTCTTCATCTTGACAATAGAGGTTAGGGAACCTTCGCTTTTGCCACGACATCGTCAATTGTCTCAGCCTTCATTACCGAAGCATAATTTTTGACAACATATTCGACCTTAGAAAATGAGATTATTAAGAAGTGAGATCTCCAACACACCCATAGTTTCATACTTTCATGGTATTAGAGCACAATCTTGGTGCTCTTGATTTTCAAAATTTTCATACTTTCTAAAAACACCCATACTGCCATGGTAGACAACTTGAATAGTTCTAGATAGGATATCAAAACCACAAATCCCTCACACCCGTTCTATATTCATCATTCAAATCAACCAGGCCATGTCTTGGTTCCTATCTAATCAAATGGCATCAACTATCAATCCACGACAAACATGAAAAAATCCCAATAAGTATTTGAGTCAACTTCTTCTAGTGCAGTACAAGGATTCACCACAGAGCATATTCAAAAATTGGCTCAAACAATCAATGCATTAAATCAAAATAAATTTGGTAATGTTGACGCATATGCAAATGTTGTAGGTTTTATTCCTTCAACTCTTATGTTTGTTAATTCTAGTAGCGCAAGTTCTTGGATTTTGGATACCGGTGCCACGAATCACATTGTTTCCCACATGTCTCTTTTAATTGAACCCAAATCCTCCAATATTACAAGTGTCAATTTACCGAATGGTGCTACAACACAAGTCACACACTGACACTGCTATTTTTAATCCCAAACTTGTACACTTAAAAATATCCTATGTGTCCCATTTTTAACTTGAACTTGGTTTCAGTCTGCAAACTCACAAAGGACCTAAATTGTTACATTCTATTCTTTCCTGAATTTTGTATTTTGCAAAACTTGGTTTCAGGGAAGATGATTGGCTTGGGTAGACAGTGTGGTGGTCTATACTACATGCATCCATCAAAGAATAAATCGGCTATTTTCCATGTCTCTCAGTTGTCGGACTTATGGCATTTACATCTGGGTCATCCCTCTTTTTCTCGTTTTAAATTAGTGTCACCTTTACCCCCTAATCATCCAAAAGAACTAGGAAAAAATTGTACAATTTGTCCAAAGGCTAAGCAAACACACTTTCCTTTTCCCAAAAACTCAATAACCAAAAATTTCTTTTTTCACTTTTACATTTGTTGAACAAGATGCTTTGATGTCTCCAAATCCAAGTGGAAAGCTTGAAGACCTTGTTGCTATGTGTGTGTGTGTGTTGTCTAGTTGTTTGAAAGTTGTTAATTCACTCCTTAAGATGATTCTAGTTCATTTGAATCTTTATCCTTTTGAAAAGATGGATTTTCTAAAAGGTAGTGAAATTTCAACAAGTTGAAATTTCGAATCAACAGGTTGTTTGGCACTTAGTGGATTTTAAAATGATTTGGAAAAGCTTTGTCTTTGCCTTTGCTGTCAAACAAATTTCAATAGGTTGTTTGACACTTAGTGGATTTTAAAATGTTTTGGAAAAGCTTTGCCTTTGCCTTTACTGTCAAACAAAAATCAATCGATTGTTTCGATAAATCAATCGATTGTTTTTCTAAAAATCTTAACAAAATTTTGTTAAGTGGGTTTTCTGTTTTAAATGATTCCAACAACTTTTGGTTTTTTGTTTTAACTGTTTTAACCATTTGATTGAAAGATAAAAGGGTAGTTTTATGCTCCTATTCATTAACTAAGTGAGAAAGATCAATCAAAAACTATTTTCAAGTTTTCAAAGGGCTTTTGGATCATTTCAAGTGTAGAATAGGATTGGGTATTGTATTATGAACTTTAATCTTGTGATTTACCTAGGTGTATTTAATTCCCTTCTTCCTTGATAATTGTATTTTTGTACTGGTGTTGCCAAGAAGTGTTGTGTGTTCTTGAGGGGATCAAGATCAACATTCTTGGTGTGGTTTTTTTTGCCAAGGAGTGGTTTGTGTTCTTGAGGGGGTTCAAGATCATCACTCTTGGTGTGTGTAGCTTGTAATCTAGGGTTGATTACATAGTGAATTCTCAGTGGTTTCTGAGGATTGCATGTTGCTTTTGGTTAAGAGTGAACCAGTATAAACATTCTGTGTGTATGTCTCAATCCTTACACTCTTTAAACTACTTTAACTTTTTTTTATAAACTGCTGATAAAAACAACCGATTGTTTCGTAAAAACAACAGGTTGATTTTCTGCATCAAGCATAAAAACAATTTTATATTTGGTTGGACAATTTTTCCATTGATTAATTCTTCATAACTTTTCAATTTACTTCAATACTTGCGAAAATCTTTCAAAAACAATTCACCCCCTCTTGTTTTAGCCCTATAATTCTAACAATTGGCATCAAGAGCTAGGTTCTTGAAAGTCATTCAAGTTTTGATCCTAATTTTTTTTAAATGGCTGAAAAACTACCCTTTGGGGAGGGTGCTTCAATAAATAGGCCACCTCTGTTTTGTGGACTGAATTATCAATTCTGGAAGGTTAGAATGAAAATCTTTGTTGAATAATTGATAGAGGAATTTGGGATGCTATTGTAAATGGCCCTTTTATTCCTATGCTTGAAAAAGATAAAGTTTTTTTATTATAAACCTTGGTCCCAATGGATTGAGCTTGAAAGTAAAAGAGCTGAATATGATTGCATAGCCAAGAACATCATCACTTCTGCTTTGAATTTTGATGAATTTTTTAGGGTCTCAAAATGTGCATCTGGAAAAGTGATGTGGGACATCCTTGAGGTTACCCATGAAGGCACAATTGATGTGAAGAACAACAAGGACAAAATCCAACCATCAAACAGGTACAATACCAAGAATGTTAATGAATTTAATTCTATAAACTACACTTGTTTTAGATGTGGTAAACAAGGGCACATCAAGGCTGAATGTCCAAGCAATGTGAGCAAAGAGAAAAAGGGTTACAAGAAGTACAAGAAGAAAGGAAAAGCAAGAAGAACATACAATGATGATTCATCTTCAAGTTCTTCATCAAAGGATGATGCAATCTTTGTTTCATGGCAAAGGAAGAATCCGAATCAAGCAATGTAAGTTCAAGCTCTTCCATTAATGTTGAAAATTATAGCCAACTTCTTGAGACCTTAAAAAAACTCATGAAGAAGCTAATAGGTTGGTCCTTTTGAACAAATGATTGAAAGGTTTAAACAATTGGTTGGAAAATCGAGTCAAGACCTTGGAAAAAGAGTTGAACCATTCAAAAACTGCTTTTGAAACTTTGGAAATGATTTATCAAAACTCTTCTTGTGAGTGTGTTGATTCTAGCTTTTGTGAAAACTGTGAATCTTTTCAAAAGAAAGTTCATTATGTTTTAAAAACTGTGGACAAGTTTTCCAAAGGCCAATCCAATCTTGAAACTGTTTTTGCTTCTCAAAATTGTGTTTTTGGCAAGGCTGGATTGGGGTTTAATCCAAAAATCAAGAACAAACCGTTTTCAAAACCTTTTTCAAGTTTCTTTGAAAAACAACCTATTGTTTTCCGATTGAAATTTTTCATTACTGCATGAAAAAGGGCCACACTGTTAGATTCTGCAGAGTGAGGAGGTTTTATGCTCCTAAAGGTATTTTGAAATGAGTTTCTAAGGTTCCTAAGGCTCCTACTAACATCATTGGACCCAAATTCATAAGGGACCAAATCTTGCTTCTTAATCTTTTCTTGTAGGTATCCTTGGCAGCCAAAAATCACTTTTGGGCTTGAAGAATGACTGCTAAAGGGAAGAACATCAAGAGCAAAGTCAATCTTTGTGCCTACACTTTTCAATTGTATATGTCTTGCAGGGTTCTTTGAATGTCAAAAGACATCCTTGGCACATGCAAACTGGTTGGTCATAAGAGAAACTTCAAGAATAAAGAGAGTATGTGTGTTTTCATTTCTCAATTTATGTAAGTGTGCCTTGTGACCATATGAACATCTCAAAGTCTTCTTTTTGGGTGAATCTATTGGGGTTCTCTGTGCAAAGGTATGAAAAAAATCGCATACTGCATTTTTCATCAATTTAAAAGGTGATTTGTGCTTATGAAAAATGTTCTCTTTGTTGTCACAGTAAAACAACCGATTGTTTTTACGAAACAACCAATTGTTTTTACGAAACAACCAATTGTTTTGCTTCTGACACCTTTGCATAATGCTGCCAAATTTGCTTATGCATGGTTAAACCTATTTTTCGTTTTCAAATCTTGCTTTTGGATAAATATACATTGAGTGTGCCTCGGAATTTGATAATAAAAGAATATATCCAATTGTTTCCTTGAAAGCTCTATATCATTTTCTATTCTTGAAATGTCAACATTGTTTGTATTGTTGGACTACTGTATTATCATTTTGATTTCTTCTTTGTACAACCCTTCTCATTGTCTATTTGTGAGAACAAATATGGGGAGAAGTTTATGTTTGATTTGGTTGTATAGATAGCTTCAAAACTGATGCATTATGTTGTTGTTGCTCTGCACTTGAAAACACTTGAACACTTTACTTTTTCTGGTTTTTCTGCTAATGTTGTATATGCAGAACTATCACTAGCGCAAAAATGCTAAACAAGTGCGGTTATTTTACATTTACAAATGCGGCTATAGAGCCACATTTGATCAACACTCATTCGTAAATCAAGGAGATACAAATGCGGCTAGATAGCCTCATTTGTAAATACAATTTATAACTGCGACTGTTTCAGGTAGTCGCATTTGTATATGCTTCTGAATGAGGTGACAGGGTTTAGGGGTTTAGGGTTTACAAATGCGGCTATTACCAAAGCCGCATTCGTAAATGTGATTTACGAATGCGGCTTTGGTAATAGTCGCATTGGTAAATCACATTTATGAATGCGGCTTTGGAAATAGCTGCATTTGTAAACCATGCACTTGATTTACAAATGCGGCTTTGGTAAATAATCGCACTTGTAAATAGTGGTTTTTTTTTTAGTGCAATCTATTTTGTCCCAAACCCATATAAATTAACCTGTATATAGATCAAAATGTACCCAGCCAAACAAATACATAAATATAGAGATAAATTCAGAGAATCAAAATGTACATTACAAACAAGTAATCAAATTACATACAATCCCTACACTATTGATCAACTATCCTAGAGTTATAAAAACTTATGAAATATGTAGACCAATAATGTCTCACATATGCTATGGCATCCGAAGTCATGGGTGCTTCATCCGAGAAGATTTGCATTTCAAAATATGGTTGACATAAATTAGTTTTAAGATACATATACGTTCAAGAATAATAAAAATAATTTAACATATCATGTTACCTCTTTCCAATCATTTTTATGACCTAGTCTTACAATGGTAATCATCCATTGCATAATGTAATAGTCACACTCATAGCTTCCTCGTTGTTTATTACACTATAATTCAATAAAAAGTAAAATTAGTATATTGATAAACAATGATAAGAGAAAGAAAAAAAATTACAAACCTTTATTCTTATCCAGTTCAAATTATTTGAACTGGATCGACATTTTAGGATGTTATATCCACGCCATGAACTGGTTAATACAACAAACCTTGTTAGTAGATGGTTAATTAGTAACATACAAAGTTAAGTTTATAGTGTACTTAAATATCAATGATATTCTTCAAATTTTTGGGAATCTTCTTGTGTAGGGAACAAAACCACACAACAGTCTTATCAACCATTGATAAGACAAGTAACTGCCAATGATGCCTATATCATCCATGAAAAGAGTTAGTAAATATTTAAAACAGGAAATAGTAATAATTGATGACATATAATTAAACTTACTCATTAATATAAGGGCATAAATAAATTTGTTTTCCCTCTTTTTCCAGGGTGTTAGTGATGTATGCTTGGGTCTCATATGACCTTGGTCCAACGGGATTAGTATATGCAGGATCTAAGAATCCATACACATTTTCCTTCTCCCAGTGAGACAAACTCCATGCAAAAACCTACAAATTATTAGTTAAAGCATAATCAATAATAATTTAACATAAAGTAAATTGAAAATTAGGTAAAAATACTTACATCATAAAAAATTGAATTATATTTATATTGAGCTCCTAATTCCTAGATACAAATTCTAATAAATCTGTGTTGTACATCATTAGTGGCAGTTCAGTGTTTATTTGAAAAAACGTATCATCCCATGGAACTGCAAAAGGTTCATTACCAATCTGACTAGCAATGAGACTTAAGGAAGCTATAGGATCGTCAACTGGAACCTCACGCTTCTTCTCCGGACTTGGTTTCCGAAAAGGTTTCTACAAGATAAAGAACATTTGTATTAAATTATATGTAATATACAAATAAAAATAAAAATTAATATAATGAAATGAAATTTTTACATGAGGTTGGGGCATAAATCGAATGAGGTCTATGGGCCAGACAACGAATGTCTGAAATGCATCGACCACAGTGGTTACCTCATCTGGAGGTAGTGGAACACAAGCATCAGGTACTCGTACTTTTTCAACTGTTACCTTCGCCACATCAGGGGAGAGAGGAACGTTATGTAAGGTGGTGGCCTCTTCATAGACTTTTCCAAGGGCCACCACCTGAGGAAGTTTGCCGCCCTCTACCAGTAGCTCACATTCCCTCGTCTGCCCAATGATATCATCCCCTGATGTTGTAGGAGCCCCACAACTCCCTTTTGTGCTCTTGGGAGTGGGACTAACAAGGGGTTGAATCGGCTCAACACAAAGTTGTTGCAATAGAAACTCTTGTCGCATTCGATCATTCTCCTTTGTCATCTCTAGCCGCATCAAATCAGTCTCCTTTCTCATCTCCTCCATTAATTCTTCACGTATCTTAGTCTTCATTTGAGTTTCGCTCTCTTTGGAGGAGGAGGATGACTGTCATTCTGAAACTCCAAAATATAGTTTAATTCCAACCCCTTGTCCAACTGCACGAACACGACCACAATGCTCAGGTCATCCAATTGCTTCAACCAAGATATCGTGACGACCTTCAACAACAAATTTACCGTCAGATTCCAAGGAATCCTGCAAGAGACAAAAATCATATAAGTTTTTAATATAATTAATGCTTTAAAATAAATGAAAATAACAAAAATAGCTTACAATTTTTTCGATGATAACCCCGGATTGCTCTGGACTTGGTGCACCCAACTTTTTAATTCGGGCCCTCTTCCATTTAACATGGCGAAAAGGTGGTGATGGAGGAGAAGTGACTCCTGTTTCCACATTCTCAGACGACGTCCCCTGTTTAGATTGCTCCTTTTCCACCATTAGTGCTTGCTCAAGTTTTCGATACCCCGAACGAGACATTACGTTCGAGGTAACATTCTTCAAAGTTATCTTTTGAGTTTTCTTTCGACGATCCTATCATAATTGAAATAAACAAGGTGAAGTAAATAAGATAAACTTATTAATGTTATATAAATAAAAAAAGTTAAGTTACTTCACTTACTTCACTTATTAATGTTACTTCATTTTGACGGCTTTCTTTAAAAAGACACCATGTCTTTTCATCAATATGTTTGTACTTTAAACATGGATTTTCGTCTTTAAGGTTGCCAAAAACGTATCTCAAAGTCAGTCTTGACTTAAAGGTACGAAATTTAAGTCCGACATTGGATATAATCTTTGATCGAAGCGGTTCCACATCAGGAATTTCAAAGTTTGCCTAGAAAATAACATCAACAAATTAAAATTAATCAATGAATATTAAAAAGCATTATATCAAAATGTAAAGCTTACTAGAACATCCTCCCAGATCATGTTCCGATCGACCTCTGACACCTCATCCCATGAACTAATCAAAATGGAGAGCCTCTCACGAAAAACAACTCCAAGATAGCTCATAAACTCATATGCTTTAGGACCAAAAGCCACTCTAGTGTTGACGTCAATGTCAACATGTGTCTTCTCACCAGCAGCACGTCTCAATGCGAGATGCTTCAATCTAGTAGGTCCTCTGCTGCCTCGTCCGGATCGAGGTCTGAGTGGGGTTTGATCGTCATCCATGTCTCTGTTAAAAAAATTAGGTAACAAACATTAGTTAATCTGCATCGAATTAAAATCATATAAAAATAATACATAAAATTCTAAATGCTTATTTACGGGTTGCATGTGGGTTGAATGTTCATATGTAAATTTCTTCACTGTGGTCTTTACGGGTTGCATGTACATCATCAAGTACATCGTCATCTTTATTAATTATCATTGGTGTGAATGAACGAGGGTCACCATTTTCAATATCATCTATGGCTTCCCCTTGTTTTTTCCCGTGTAAAACGACATACCAATGTTCTGACATAGGATCTTTCACGTAGAAAACTTGAGATGCTTGTTGAACCATTATAAATGGCTCATCTCGATACCCTATCTTTCGAAAGTCCACTAGTGTGAATCCTGATTCATCAATTTTAACCCCACTTTTATTGTCAACTCATTTACACTTGAAAAGTGGAACGGAAAACTTAGTGTAGTCAACCTCCCATATCTCTTCTATAAACCCACAGTATGCCATTGATCCAAGTACTGGATTTGTATCTTTCGAAGTCGAAAACTGCATTGACCCGGCTTCAAGAGTAACACCAGAATTTTGAATTGTACTCTTTTCATCCATGGACTTCGTGTAAAATATACAATTATTCACTTCGTACGCTGTACATGAGATGAAATCAAACTTCAATCCAACAGCCAACCAGGTCAAGGTCTCTGATTCCGTTGAATCCTTGAACACCTCGTCTTTAAACCAAGGCATGAAAGTTCTATTATGTTCCATCAAGACCTATTTCTCTGCTTGTCTTGGGTTATTTGCCTTGACAATGGCTTTTTGAGCTTCTATGTAAGGTATAACTTCATCTGTGTTATTCAATATGTACAAATGTGCTTGCAAGACTTCTGATCGAGATTTGCTTACAATATTCACACCAGGTAAACATTTACTTGTAGAACGCCTGTGGTGCCATGAATTAGCTGGAAGACCTATTGGATTTTCTTTTGTCATGTACTCTGAACAAAATTCAATACTTTCTTCAGCTATGTACCTTTCAATTATTGAAGCCTCTGGACGATAATGATTTTTCACATAACCTTTCAAAATTTTCTCATACCGCTTAACTAGATACATCCATCTTAAGTACACTGGTCCACACAATCTAACCTCTCTTACCAGATGCACCACTAGATGAACCATGATGTCATGAAAAGATGGAGGAAAAAACATCTCCAATTCACACAAGATAACAACAATTTCATTTTGAAGTTCATCTAGTTTTGATGGATCAACGACTTTACAATAGATGGAAGAGAAGAATGAGCACAAACAGTTTATGGTATGTCTAACATTTTTTGGTAAGATCCCACAGATAGCTACCGACAACAACTATTGCATCAAGATGTGGCAATCATGAGACTTCAACCCAATTAACTTCAAATCTTGCATTGACACTAAGCTCTTCACATTTGAGGAATGTCCTTGTGGCACTTTCACACCCTTTAGACATTGACAAAAACTAATTTTTTCATCTTTTGACATTGTGTAACAGGCTGGGGGCAAATATGTACGCTTACCCATTTCTATGGGTGCTAACTCGCCGCGTATGTTCATCTCAATCAAATCTAAACGAGCATTTAGATCATCCTTCATCTTCCCGTTAATGTTAAGAAGTGTACCAATTAAGCTATCACACACATTCTTCTCAACATGCAATACATTTATACAATGTCTGACTTCTAACCTCGACCAGTACGGAAGATCAAAGAAGATTGATTTCTTCTTCCAAATGTTTGTCACATATGACTTTTTTTATTGACTTACAGAAGGTGTGGTCTATGTTATTTACCTTTTCGTAAACCTCAACACCAGTTAATGGAGTTGGTGGACCACTAGCCTCTTGGTGTCCATTAAAGGCTTTTTTCAACCTCCAGTAAGGATGATGACTTCTAAGAAACCTCCGATGCCGAAGATATACTGTCTTCCTTCCATGTTTCAATTGTTGAGAAGTAGTGTCTTCTTCGCATATTGGACATGCTTTATTACCCTTAACACTATAACCTGATAAGTTACCATATGCCGGAAAGTCATTGATGGTGCAAAATAACATGGCATGAAGCTTGAAAGTTTCATTAGCAAATCCGTCAAATACTTCAACACCCTGGTTCCACATTAACTTAAAATCTTCAATTAGAGGAATTAGATAAACATCAATATCATTCCCTGGTTGTTTCGGACTGGATATCATCATAGACAACATCATGTATTTTCGCTTCATGCACAATCCAGGAGGTAAGTTGTAAATAACTAGTAAAACAGGTCATGAACTGTGATTTGTACTCATATTACCAAACAGATTCATTCCGTCTATAGCTAAACCAAGTCGGATATTTCTTGATTCTTTACCAAACTCTGGAAACTCATCATCAAATTTCTTCCACTGAATAGAATCAGCTGGATGTCGGTACATGCCATCACATTTCCTCTCATCTACATGCCATCTAAGATTCTTAGCATCGTTTGGGTTTGCAAACAAACGCTTCATCCTTGGAATGATGGGAAGATACCACATAACCTTCATTGGGGGTTCATGCTTTTCTATATCTTCAATAGTATCATCATGTTTTTGTTTCAACTTATAACGTGATAACCCACACCTCAGACATCTTTTCAACAATTCAAAATCTTTCCGGTATAATATACAATCATTAGGACATGCATGTATCTTTTTATACTCCATACCCATTGGACAAAGAATCTTTTTGGCCTCATAATTACGATTAGGTAGAGTATTTCCCTATGGAAGCATATCCTTCAACAATTGTAGCAATTCCGTGAAGCTTTTATCAGTTAATCCATTTATTGCCTTCAAATTCATCAGTCTTAACACCGCTGACAACTGTGTGAAGTTAGTTGATCCAGGATACAATGGAGTCTCTGCATCGCTTGACATACTTCCATATCCATGCGCTTTTGCAAAAGACTCAGCTCCTACATCACGAATCATGTCCTCCAATCGATCATCATCTACATCATCGTGTACTGCTTCATCCATGGTGGACCCACGTATTCTTCAGTTATGAAATTACGTGGTAAATTTAATAATTCACTATGCCATGTCCAAGTTGTATAAGATCGAAGAAACCCATCACATAGCAGGTGCTCTCTCATTATATTAACATCCAGTATCCTTCCATTCAAACAATTAACGCACAGACACCTGATCTTTGCTCAATCATGACCACTATTAATCGCGTTACGTTGTGCAAATTGTATAAATTCTTCTACTCCTCTTCTTTCGTACTCCTCACTTATACGAACACAATTCATCCAATTTCGATCAATTATATATTCTGCAATATTCATTCAGAATCAGGGTTCTATCTAACATGTTTGCTGAGGGTCGAACACTCCCGGACTCAATCCCAGCACGTATTATTGCCGAGGGTCGAACACCCTCAGACTCAATACAACAACGATAATTCTATTCAAAACTAACAACTAACATAACATAAGTACAAATTATAATAAATACTAAATAATATAAATTTTAAAAAATAAAAATTATAATACATAAATAAAAACAAATTCATAACATTCAAAAAAATCAAAAAATTTAAAAAACCCACCAACCTTGTGTGAGAAGGCTTCGTTGGTGAATAGTGCACAAGGAGCAGAAGCGGGGGTGGCGGCAGCGGAAGCAGTGGCGGACAATGAAGCTGCGACGAAGCAAAGAGAAAAACCCATCAAACCCACACGAAGGCAGTGTAACAGTAGCTAAACTAAACCAAAGAAAAACGAAAAACTTCTATATACATTCGGTGCAGCAGAAAACGAGGACGAAGAACTTACAAAATGAATGAAGCTGAGAAGAACAAATTGAATGGAGCAGAAATAGCGCAAACGCGAGTTGAAACGGAGCAGGAATAATGAAAGGAAACACAAAGAGGAGAAAGAAAGTATGAAAAAATGTGGTGCGCTCCAAATGTTAGGGTAAAAAAGATTTACAACTCCGGCTATTAGGTAAAGCCGCATTTGTACCGCATGTGTAAATCCAAGTGCTTTGATTTACAAATGCGGCTTTACCAATAGCCGCATTTGTAAATCAATATAATTTCAAAAATGCCACCGCATTTTTTACGAATGCGTGTAAGCGCAAAACTGCTCTAAATAAATAACAGTCTTTTCTTCATTTTGCACTATTGTATGATGCTTTATTATGATTTATCTCCTGCTGCTATAACTCTGTGCACACACTGAGTAGCATTAATTCTACACTGATTTACATACTGCTTTTACTGGTCTTTATGCTTATGGCTTATGCAGAAAACTTGTTTGTGTGTGTCTTGTTATCCTGCTGCTATACTTGCTTGGTATATGCATAAATTCTGTTTTGTAGGACCTTTCAAGTACAAGTGCTATGATGAAGACTAATCAAAATTATGCTTATTATTATGGTTCAAGAGCATACACCTTACTCAAATTCTTGACAAGTCAAAATTCATGACCTATGTAAAGTAAGTTGTATATGTTCATCCTATGTGTTTGGCTTCATAAGACCAAATGAACTTCTAAACATGTTGAGGTAATGCAAAGGTATGAATGTATTTCATTATGCATTTCCCATCACTTTGAAAGATAATTTGCTTTGAAAAAACATTTTCTTGCCGTCTCAGAAAAACAATCGATTGTTTTACCTCTGACACATTTGAATAAAGCTGTTTTGAATTCTTATGCATGATTACAACTGTTTCTTTTCTTTCAAAACCCATTATGGGTCAAATATGCATTCTTTGTGCCTCTGAATTAGATAATAAAGGGATATATTCTTTGTTTTCCTTGAAATTCAAAGCTTTATATGTATGGCAATCACATTGGTGGTCATGGGTTAATGAATATTTGTATATGTGATTACATTTGGAGACTTCATCTTGCTTGGGTTTATTATGTTGTTTGCTTGCGGGATATTGGATTGTGTGTGTTGGAAGAGTTGCCCAAGGATAAATCGTTTTGCTACAGTTACTGCAATCAAATATATGGGACTCTACAAAATTCAGTTTCTGCTCGAGTAAATATCATACCAGCTTCCTAGGAAAAACTATATTTTGTTGATAGTTCAAAAGATTTGGGTGTACTTGGTTGGGGATGTTCTTTTATCCCAATTGACTTGCCTCTATTGACATCAAGTTATGAGGATGGCATATGCTATGTGGAGAATGTGATTTAGATTGTTGGACTAACTTGAAGATAAACTTTTTTTGAAGTACTCCATTGCTGGGAACTACTGGATGAAGAAAAGATCGGGGGAGAAACTGTGGTCTCCTTGTTGAAATTTCTGGGGTCTATGGTACTTTAATTCTACTGTTGTCATAGCTCTGATACACCATAGATTTTTGCTGCAATTCTGTTATGGTATCACAGGTTTGTTGCTGCAATGGTGTTGCTACACACACTGGTATTCTGGTTTTTCTTATTAAGAAATAAGTTGGATATTCTTAATTCTCAAATTCCTTCTTAATTCTGTTTTTTCCCCTTCTTCTATTCTATTTGTGAAGACAAATTTGGAGAGAATTATATGGTTTGTATGCTGCTAAATATTTGCTACATATCTGCTTTAAAACTGGGTTTATATGATTTAGTTAGATGCTGCATAACTCTAATTCTGCACCTTGTTTTCACTAGTTTTCACTCTGATTTTGTTGGTTTTCCTTATGAGAATCACCTAGTGAAAACTAGTTTTGTGGTGCTAATGATATCTGGATATGATTACTTCTGGTACATGGAAAAATTATGTTTTGCAGGTACTAAGAAATTCAAACAGAGCATCACAAGCACATCACAAGCAAACTAAGGATTTGTCTTCATCAAATAGGGGAAGATTGTTGAACAAGATGCTTTGATGTCTCCAAATCCAAGTGGAAAGCTTGAAGACCTTGTTGATGTGTGTGTGTTGTCTAGTTTTTTGAAACTTGTTAATTCACTCCTTAAGATGATCCAAGTTCATTTGAATCTTTAACCTTTTGAAAAGATGAGTTTTCTAAAAGGTAGTGAAATTTCAACAGGTTGAAATTTCGACTCAACAGGTTATTTAACACTTGATGAATTTTAAAATGATTTGGAAAAGCTTTGTCTTTGCCTTTGCTGTCAAACAAATTTCAACAGGTTGAAATTTCAAATCAACAGGTTGTTTGACACTTACTGGATTTTAAAATGTTTTGGAAAAGCTTTGTCTTTGCCTTTGCTGTCAAACAAAAATCAATCGATTGTTTCGATAAATCAATCGATTTTTTTTTCTGAAAATCTTAACAGAATTTTGTTAAGTTTTTTTTAAATGATTACAACAGCTTTTGGTTTTTTGTTTTAACTGTTTTAACCATTTGATTGAAAGATAAAAAGGTAGTTTTATGCACCTATGCATTAACTAAGTGAGAGAGATCAATCAAAAACTATTTTCCAGTTTTGAAAGAGCTTTTGGATCATCTCAAGTGTTGAATAGGATTGGGTCTTGTATTATGAACTTTGATCTTGTGATTTACCCAGGTGTTTTCTATTCCCTTCTTCCTTGATAATTGTATTTCTGTACAGGCGTTGCCAAGAAGTGTTGTATGTTCTTGAGGGGATCAATATCAACATTCTTGGTGTGGTTTTTTATGCCAAGGAGTGGTGTGTGTTCTTAAGGGGTTCAAGATCATCACTCTTGGTGTGTGTAGCTTGTAATCTAAGGTTGATTACATAGTGAATTCTCAGTGGTTTCTGAGGATTGGATGTAGCTCTTGGTTAAGAGTGAACCAGTATAAACATTCTATGTGAATCTCTCTATCCTCTCACTTTTTAAACTACTTTAACTTTGTTTTTTATAAACTGCTGATAAAAACAACCGATTGATTCGGAAAAACAACAGGTTGATTTTCTACATCAAGCTTAAAAACAATTTTATATTTGGCTGGACAATTTTTTCATTGATTAATTCTTCATAGCTTTTCAATTTGCCTTCAATACTTGCAAAAATCTTTAAAAAACAATTCACCCCCTCTTGTTTTAACCCTTTAATTCTAACAATATTGTGATGTCTGGGGTCCTCATAAAATTCCTACACACACTGGTTTGCATTACTTTCTTACAATTGTTGACGATTTTTCTCATTGCACATGAATTTTTCTCATGCATCATAAATCAAAGACACAATTTTTATTAACTAATTTCATACAATTCGTCAAAACTCAATTTCAAACAAATTTTCAAACAATAAAAGTGGATAATGGCACAAAATTTATCTCTCTTCGTAGTTTTCTTCAACATAAAGGAATTGAGCTCCAAAATTCTTGCATTCACACTTCACAACAAAATGAAGTTGTTGAACGAAAACATCGGCACATTTTGAATGTTTCTCGTTCTATCATGTTTTAATCAAATGTCCCACTTGAATTCTGGGGGGGAATGTGTCTTAACTGCAGTTTACCTCATAAACCGAGTTCTAACACCATTGTTATCCAACAAATCTTCATTTGAGGTCTTATATAATTGCCTTCCTTCTTTTGCACATTTACAAGTCTTTGGATGTGAATGTTACGCGACCAATGTTCACCTTAAACAAAACTTTGACCCTCGTGCATCTATTTGTGTCTTCATGGGGTATCCACATGGCCAAAAGAGTAAATAATTTTTTTGATTTACTAACCAAAATAATATCCATTAGTCGTGATGTATATTTTCAAGAAAATATTTTTCCCTTTTCATTCTAAATCTTTATAGTTTCCTCAAAATTCATCATTATATTTTCCTCTACCTCACAATATTTCCTTCAGACACTGTGATGGAGGAGGGCCAAGCACATCTCACCATGGAAGCCAAGACCCAAAGCTAGATCGTGATGAGCGTCTAGACTCAAGGAAGGAGCGTCTAGAACGTGAAGAGGGAAGGCTACACATGGAGCGTCTAGGAGGAGACCTAGACCGTCTAGGCCCTATTACAAGGTCAATGGCTAAGCACATTCACGCCCAATTGGATGAAGCCACGGATGGAAGAGAGAAAGCCTTGTACATGTTACATGGAGGCCCGTTAGGGGTGCTTAGTAATTAGAGTAGTGTAGAAAGCATAAATGAGTGAACATTCTAGAAGCTTGTCTTGCTTGGCCGGTCATGAGCACATGTGCCATGTGCCTTGTCATTTTGCATTTCATTTTGCTCTCATTTCATTTGGACTTAGCTTAGCTTTCACGGCCATATAGCCTATAAATAGGAAGGCCATCTCTTGTATTTTCCAAGATTATTGTGAGTAAAGTTATGCTGCCATTTTTGTGCCAAGCTTTGCTTCTACCTAGATTCTAGGCTCTAATCTTCACATCCTTCACCTTTCCTTGGGCTGGCCGAACCTCCCAACTTCCATACATACCATGCACCTTCAAGGTCACCATAGCTCTTAGGAGGATCTTGCACATACACATCCATGGCTTCCGCACCATCCTTTACATGATTCTAAGAAGAACTTCATGAGATTGCCATCACACTGATTCAACCGATATCCTCTCCTGATTTTACTCCCAATTACACGCTACCCTTACTTCATCACAATCCCAAATTCCTCTGATGTCACTATTCAAGAATCCTCATCCCCAGAAACAACCATACCATTCTCATCTCATTCTCCATTGCGTACTCTGTCTTCTTCCTCACCTTTCGCGATGTCAGAACCCTCCAATCTGTCACCAATTTCGACCTTAGATGAACCTCCTCTTTGTCGTTCGACGCATCATATTCAACCTCCAGCATGGCAAAAGGACTACAACATGTCTTCCCACATTAATCACTTTTTGACACAATCAAGTTCTCGTAAAGGTTCAAGGTATCCCCTTTTTTCTCATTTGTCTATTTTTCGTTTTTTCTCCTTATCATCGTGCCTTTTTAGCCCTCTTAACAGCACAAAAAGAAACATTTTCTTTCGAGCAAGCTGATCGTGATCCACTTTAGCGTCAAGCCATGTCTGCTGAACTTCAAGCTTTAGAATGCAACAACACATGTCGCTAGGTATATAAAATCAAGTATAATTCTGATGGGACCATTGAGCAATATAAAGTTCATTTGGTCACCAAGGGCTTCACCCAGGTTGAAGGTATAGACTATAAGGAAACTTTTTCTCCTATTGCCAAGCTCACCACTCTTTGTTGTTTATTAACTGTTGCTCCTTCTCGTAATTGGTATACTCATCACCTTGATGTGCACAATGCATTCCTTAATGGGACATTACAAGAAGAGATGTATATGACTCCACCTCTTGGTCTTCGCCGATAGGGGGAGAATCTAGTATGTCGGTATCACAAATCTATTTATGGTTTAAAACAAGCATCACAAAATTGGTTCTCAACTTTTGTAACTACTGTTAAATCTGTTGGTTACATACAATCAAAGGCGGATTATTCACTTTTTACTAAATCTCAAGGTAAAAAGTTTACTACTATTCTCATTTACATTGATGACATCCTATTGACTGGTAATGATTTACATGAAATCAAGCTGCTCAAAAGTCATATGCTTAACATTTTCTTATTGAAGACCTCAGTAAATTGAAATATTTTATGGGGATAGAATTCTCTCGTTCCAAAAGAGGGATCTTTATGTCTCAAAGAAACTGACAGATGAAGATGGAGAAATACTTCATGATCCGAGCAAGTATCAGATACTGGTTTGAAGATTAATATATTTGACTGTTATTAGACCTGACATAGTATATTCAGTACGTAGCCTTAGTGAATTCATGAACACACCCCGAAAGCCACAGGTCAAGGTCTTTTTCTACCATTTGAAAATAATTTAACTCTTAATGCTTATTGTGATTCAGATTGGGGAGGATGTTGTACCATAAGGTGTTATGTTTCTGGTTACTGTGTTTTTCTCAAATCATCACTCATCTCCTAGAAATCGAAGAAACAAACGAACGTATCACGTTCGTCGGTAGAATCAAAATACAGAGCAATGACAAATAATTTTCTGGAATTGCCTTAGTTGAGATATATACTTCAGGATTTGAAGGTTGAATTGCACAAACCGACTTCGTTATTTCGTGATAATCAAGCAATGTTACATATTACAGCTAATCCAATTTTTCACAAACATACAAAACACATTGAGATTGATTGTCTCATAGTTCGGGAAAAACGTCAAACAGGTGAGATTCATCCATGTTATGTTTCTACAAAGATGCAGTTGACAGACATTTTTACAAAAACGCTTGGTTGAGAGCAATTTGAATTTTTATGCAACAAGTTGGGAGTTTTGGATTTGCACTCTCCAACTTGAGGTGGAGTATTAAGGAATATATCAATTATTATATGATATTATTAGTCATTATATGACTTTATTAGTTATTAAGGAAATTATACATCAATTATTATATGATATAATTAATTATTATGTGACATAATTAGTTGATTGAAAAAACATAATTAGGTTTTATATTAATTTTCTGTAGTTATATTTTTGTTTGTATATATATACTACACTCCTTCAATGAGAATTCATTCAATTTGAAACCAATCTTTTTATTCTTGTCAGAGATGAATCTAGCATTTTCTTCTCGGAGCTCCAACGCTCACGTACAGTTCCTTCAACATTTACTTCCACAGGTTTGATTCAAAACAATGTTTCTGTTTTTGCTACATTGCTAAAATTTGAATTCGCGAATTGGTAAATTGGTACTGAGCCTATTGGTGAAAGATTAAATGAGCACGTGAAGCTATTTCAGTGCATAATCGAATTGAAGCATTATAGGTGTAATTGAACGGTGCAATTTTGTTTTGCGATTTCCATGTTTGGTGAATGAATTTTTGGTGCTATTCATACATGTGTGGTAGTTGATTTAGCATTATTTTGAATCTCTATTTTGAAGCATTCAGTGGAACCATTGAATTAGATTGATGTCACTTGAATTAGATAATGTGTTTGTGAAATTGCTTCAATGAAAATTATTTTACCGTAATTCCAAGTGCATATTTTGGTATTTTAATATGTGAGTAGGAATATTTGAAAATGGAACTTAGCAACTCAAATTGAGGCTCAACTGTGCAAGATAAATAACAACTCAGTGTTTGGTTTCTTTTTGAATTGGTCTTGTCTCAATATAGATTCTGGTGCTGAAATTGCTCCAATAGGAATTGAAAATGACTGTTGTTATTGAATTTTGTTGGCTGATTACAACTGTTTGGAAAATTGGTTTTTAAATTGTTAAATTCTACAAGTGTTCTTTAATTGAATAAAATTTTGACGCATAATTGATTGGTGTGTTGATCTAATGATTTAGTTGAATTGCATCATTGACGGCCTGCTTATTTCTGGGTATCATAAGGGAGGAGGGAGGGCGAGCGGGTGGAATGTGTGTTTGGTTCAGTGTGTTTGAGGGTGTTGGTGCGGATGGGATAGCAGGTTAGGGCATTTTTTTACCCTTCACAAAAGTGAGAAGATTTGTGATGATTAGACGTTGGCACAACAGACATAATGCAATTTTACTTTCATACCCTTCCATCCATTCTGAATATATTAAACATAGTGTGGGCAATTGTGCATGCATTTTTTAATGGGGTTTCTTCCTTACAGTGTTTAGAGTGCTAGCAGTGGTACAAAAGAGAATCTTGATCACTTTTTTTTAAAAGTTGTAGATCCGTGAACTTTCTTAGTGTATAAAAAAAATTAGGTTTGTCAGAGTTCAACTTGCTGTGAAGTTTGTATTGTGAAAGCTCATGTGCCCAAAATGAGTGAAAGTGAGAACTGGTTTGACGAAGAGCAATAAAAGAAGGTAATATCCCTTGACTGTCTTGATTTTTTTAACAAAATCAATTTCCTTGTACGTTGAGAATCATTCAAAATTTTGACATAAACAACAAAATCAATTATGGTGCTTGTTTTAAACAAGAAGAATCAATTTTTGAATTTTCCAAGTGCATAATCGATTTTTGTATTTTTCGAAATGTTGTAGAATCGATTTTTGAATTTTTTGGATGCAAGTTGATTTGAGAGAATCGATTATTTGAATCTTGGATGCTCTGGTTGCAATGGTTCTTTGCTTCTGTTCATCATTATCATCATCATCATCTTCTTCTTCTTCTTCTTGAGACCCCAGGTACAGATACGTCGTTTCTAAGACTTAACTGAAACAAATTACTACTTTTGAAAGTTCTCACTGACTTGATCGTTGGAGTGTGATCAACAAGTAGATCACCCTTTGTCCCAGCGAAACCACCTTCCAGAGCAGCAAGAGGAGACAAATTAGAGGCGGGGCTCTCCACTCATGTCAACTGAGGTCAACGGACAAGAACAAATATATATATATATATATATATATATATATTATGTGCTTACTGTTGATCAAGAATGATCAACGAAGAATCCAAATCCAAGTGTTTGATGAAAGGTTGGAGTTGCTGCTGTATTTAGGATAGGATTTGGGTAGTTTATTTGTGTAATCTACTATTTGTTGAATCTAAAGCTAAAGTGTTTTTAAAATCTTTTAAGATTAAAGTGTTTTTCAAACTAAGTGAAAAACAACCTGTTGTTTTGTCGAAACAACCGATTGTTTTACTCTTATGTGTTTTTGAAAAGGTTGAAAACTGTTTTGGTTGGTTGACTTACTGTCAAACCAAAACAATCGATTGTTTCGTGATTTCAATCGATTGTTTGTTTGAAAATCCTAACAGAATTTTGTTTTCTTAGTTGAGTGTGCTTTAAATGATTTTCAACTGAATACGCTCCTGTATTAAATGCTTTGACCAATCTTTGAAAGCTATAAATAGTTTGTTTATGTTTTATAACAAACAAGAAAAACATATTTGAGTTTTTCATAAGTGAAAGATTGTTTTCAAGTTTTGAGCATTCACTTTTAAGCTTTGGTTTTCTCAAGAGAGAGTGGAATACGATTACATCTGTATTGATTTCAGTTTGTTCTGTAAACAAGTGTAATTTGTTCTGAATTCTTTGTAATTTCTGGTGTTGTAAGACAATGAGTGTTGTGTGCTCTTGTGGTTGTCAAGATCAACATTCTTGGTGTGTGCTGTGCCAAAGGAAGTGTGTTTCTTGAAGGGTTCAAGGTCACTTCTTTGGTGGTTTTGTGTGTAATCTGTATTTGATTGCTTAGTGGATTGCCCAGTGGCTTCTAGGGACTGGATGTAGTTCTTGGTTTAAGAGTGAACCAGTATAAACTGTTTGTGTATCTATTTCTTCCCTTAAACTCATTTAAATTCAGTTGTTATTGCTTTGCTGGTATAAACAACCGATTGTTTTTCTGGTGCTGTGCTGTTTTGTGCTTTATATCTTGGCTAACTGAATTTCTGATTGAGTTTCATATAAAGGATTTTGTTCTAGCTGAAAAAGTTTTCAAAAACCCCCTTTAAACAATTCACCCCCCTCTCGTTTAAGACCATATATTCTAACAATTGGCATAAAGAGCTTGGTACTTGTAAAATACTCAAGTTTGATCCTAAAATCTTTTTTCAATGGCTGAAAAACTACCTTTTGGAGAGGGCGCTTCAATTAACAGACCACCTATGTTCTGTGGTTTGAATTATCAATTATGGAAAGTTAGAATGAAAATCTTTGTTGAATCTCTTGATAAAGGAATTTGGGATGCAATTGAAAATGACCCTTTTATTCCTAAATTTGAAAAGGATGGATCTTCTATTGAAAAACCTTGGTCCCAATGGACTGATGCTGAAAAAAAAAGAGGCCAAGTTTGAATGTATTGCCAAGAATATCATAACATTTGCTTTAAATTCAGATGAATTTTTCAGGATATCACAATGTTCATCGGCCAAGGAGATGTGGGACACTTTGGAAGTCACCCATGAAGGAACAAATGATGTGAAGAGAGCAAGGAAACATACTCTAATACAAGATTATGAGATGTTCAGAATGCTTAAGGGAGAATCTATTGTTGAAGTGCAAAAGAGGTTCACTCACATCATCAACCATCAAGATTCTCAAGTGCCTTGATAGATCTTGGCAACCTAAGGTAACAACAATTTCTGAATCAAAAGATTTGACATCCTTGACAACGGCTTCATTGTTTGGTAAGCTTAGAGAACATGAGTTAGAAATGAATAGACTCAATGTTCAAGAAAGTGAAGACAAGCATGTGAGAAGCATTGCCTTGAAAGCTGCCAAGCACAAAAGGAAACAAGATTCAAGTGATGAAAGTGAAGAAGAAAATCTTAACTTGTTGTCCAAAATGTTTAGTAGATTCTTTAAGAGAAATCGCAACAAAGAAGCCAACAAAGAAAGGTATGGCAACAAGAAAACTAGTAATTTTAATTCTAACAATTATACTTGCTTTGGTTGTGGTGAACAAGGGCATATAAAAGCTGATTGCCCAAATAAAGAAAGCAATGAAAAGAAATCAAGCTACAAGGAGAAGAAGGGAAAATCAAGAAGAGCATATATTGCTTGGGATGAAAATGAAGTCTCTTCATCAAGTTCCTCATCAAGTGAAGATGAAAAAGCAAGCATATGCTTAATTGCAGAAGGAGATGATGAGTCAAGCAACTCAAGCAGTGTAAGTTCATGCGCTTCCCTAAATGCTGAAAATTATAGTAAATTGCTTCAAACTTTTCAAGAAACTCATGAAGAAGCTAACCGATTGGTTCTCTCAAACAACTGATTGAAAGGGCTGAACAAATGGCTTGAAAAGAGGGTTAAGACACTTGAAGAAGAGCTGGAAAAATCAAAAAATGATTTTTTAAAACATTGCAAAAACTCTTCTCATGTGTGTGACTCTCTTGCTTGTGAAAATTGTGAAAATCTTGAAAAGAAAGTTCATTATCTTGTTAGAACTGTGGATAAACTTTCAAAGGTTAAATCCAAATTTGAGAATGTCTTGGCATCTCAAAATTGTGTTTTTGGAAGAGCTGGATTAGGTTTTAATCCATAGAACAAGCAAGATAAGTTTTCAAAGACTTTTTCAAAACTGCCAGGAAAACAACCGATTGTTAAGTCGAAACAACCGGTTGTTACATGCTTTTATTGCATGAAAAGAGGTCATTAAGTCAGATTCTGTAAAATAAGGAAATATTCTGTTCCTAGAGGTTTCATGAAATGGATTTCCAAAGGTTGTGAGGTTTCAAATTACAAAAATAAATCAAATGGACCCACATTTGTAAGGGGACCAAATCTAGTTGCTTGAATTCATTTTGATGCAGGGATACTGATGGAAGAGGGCCAAGCACAACCTCACAAGAAAGACAAGAGCCAAGACATGAGCATTCAAAGCCAAACCAAGAGCGTCTAGGGCTAAGGAAGGAGCGTCTAGGCCAAAGGGGAGGAGCGTCTAGGCCAATGAAAGGAGCGTCTAGGACCAATTGCTAAATCCATGGCCAAGCGAATCCATGCAAATTTGTTTATGCTACATGAAGGCCCATTAAGGGTAGCTTAGTATTAGTGTAGTGTAAATAGCATAAACTTGTTTCCATGAGACTTGACCTAGATTTGTCAAAGATTTGGTCACATTTTAGAAGGATTCTCCACATGGCCGGCCATGTGCTCCATGTGATGTAATTTGCATTTCATTTTGATTAGCATTAGGGTTGCATTATGGTCCTCCTTAGCCTATAAAAGGAGGAGCCTACACCTTGTACTTTAAAAGACTATTTTGAGTAATGAAATGCTGCCCAAGTGCCATTTAAATTACTCTCTGGCCAAATTCTCTCTAGAATTAGGTTTTTAGTCTTCAAACTTCACCCCCAAATGGAGATGGCCGAACCACTCCAACCTTCACTACCTCTCATGCACCTTCAAGGTCACCACACCTCTTAGGAGGACCTTGTTCCACTCTCATCCATTAAGCTTCCGCACCATCATCAACAAACATCCAACAAGAGCTCATAGGAACGCCATCATTTGGTATCATGAGCTATGGTTCTTCAAAGATGAGTATCTCTTTGTAATTTTCTTTTTGAGTTCTTCTTATTTCCTAGTTGTTCATCTTGATTCCAAGTTGTCTTGTTGTTTTTTGTTTTTAATATGATTTGAATGCTTTTCTATTCAATTCAATCGGTGGGTTTGTTCAAATTTGTGCTTGAACATCTATTTTTCAATTTTGTGTAGGATTCTTGATATATTTGTGTTGCTGTTTTTATTTTTAGGTTGCTTGAGTCTTGATTGAAATTTTATTCGGTTCATATTAACATGCTTGATTCATTTTATTTTCTGAATCTATAAGTTTTGTCAAGTCTTGTGTTTCCATATTTGTCATCAAATCCTAGTAGTACTTTTTTTGGCTTATTTGTTTCTTGTTTTTGGTATAAATGCTTGATCTGAATCTGCTGTGTTTGGATCCTTTGGTGCTTTTTATTTTTTAGTTTGAGTTCATATTTGTGTGTTAGATCCACACAAATTCCTTTACACTAATTCCATTGTGTTTCTTTTGGTATATCATTCTGTTTTTATTTCCAGATTTACAGAATCCTCTGTTTTCCACCATTCTGTTTTGGCTTATTTTGCTTATGAAAATTAATTTACACATAAGAAAATTCTGAGCCTCTGGATTTTTCAAGATTGAGGTGTTAGAAAGAGGAAAAAAGAAGAATCAGTTCAAAAAAAGAAATAGAAAAAAATGATAAATATTACAAAAACAGTGTGCCATCCTGACGCTACAACTGACGAATCTGAGCACTGAGTTTAGAAAATTTATTAAAACAAAATGGTGCATGCGTTTGGAGTGAAACCAACGCCAAAATTTTGTTGAGATCTTGATCTGTTTGCATATAAATTTTCAGAAGCAAATATTAAAAGGCCAGCTCAGCCTAAATCTGTGAAAATCACGCATTCTGAACCACAACAATTTGTTTCAGTGGTGCTGTTTTTTTTTTTTGTTTTTAAATCAAATCTAGTGCTATTCCATAGGTTCCTTTTTGTGTGCCATCCTTTCTTTGAGTACCTTTTTATTTTCTTATCTAATTTCATTGGAACTCTTTCTAGTTATCACATTTAATTCCATTTGTGTGGTACTGTTTTTCAAATTAATTTGTTTCTTGCTTTCTTTCTTTGACCTCTAAGCTTTGTGGTGGATTAAATATCAATTGGTGCTTGTTGAGTGGAAATTGACTTGAGAGGAGTCTAGCTTTGCTTGACAGGTGCTGGATTGAAGATTTTAATTACCTAATTCCAAGAGGAACAAGGCAAGGGCAACAACAAACACATACTAAATACACCACACACATTGGAAGGCCCAACAAAGAAGAGACAACAAAGGAAGTGCCAATAGAAAATCAACAAAGGGAGTTTCATCTAATTTCTTTGCAACTTAACTCTTGTTAATTACGCAATTAGACGGTGAGTGTGTCTTCAAGGGCTCCAAGTGTCCAAGAAGCCTCACCTAGGGCCGACTAGCTTAAAACTATCTAGCTTAGCTTTTGTTAATTGTTTTAATTACATCAATTGCCTTAGTTAGCTACGCTTGTTTGCTTTGCTTTTGTTTAGTTTTGTTTTAAGCTTTGATAATTTTGCTTGGGTTGTTAGATAGTATGCATTGTTTTTGTTGCATAAAATTTGATTTCTACATCCTCATTGTGTTTTAAGTGATTTACCTAAAGAAAGATTTGTGTGAAGATCTTGAGGGATAGTTTTTGGCTAAGGCAAAGACTTGGTATTTAAGTAGTCCATTGTGACTCACCTCTCTTACCTGGAAAACTACCTTCATTAACTTTCCTCATCTTTCTTAAAGTAAAACATTTCTATACACAAAGCTTTAGTCATGTCTTCTCACTCCTCAAAATCTCTTAAAAGTGATGTGAAATCCTTGAAATCTCTTTTAAAACAACTTTCCAAGGATATTCAATCAATTTCATCTAAACAATTGGAGAATGAGACCAAACCTAATGAATTGACTAAAGCAAAGGATGAGAAGTCTCACATTTCAAAAAAATTACCTTCTCATGCATCTATCTCTAAAGATCATGATTCTTTTGGGCAGGGAAGCCTTAGAATAAATGATTATTATCAAGCACCCCCTAGAAGAGATAGAAGAGAACAAGAAAGCCCAAGAGAGGTTAGGGTAGACCTACCCCATTTCCATGGAAAAGAAAATGTAGAAGCTTGCTTAGATTGGGAAATGAGGGTAGAAAAATTGTTTGCTTCCCATAAAGTAAAGAAGGAAAGAAAGATACAAAAGAAAAGAGAGGAAGACGAAAGGGAAGCTAAAGAAAAAGAAAAAGAAAAGCCAAGTGAAGGTGGTGTGAATCTAGAAAGAATGAGGAATATCTTATAACACCCCTTACAAGCATATTAAAAATAGAAAATCAAGATAAAACCCTTGAGAAACAAAAGGCGTGGGAAAAGAGTGTTCCTTCTCACAAGGTCCTTTAACAAGAAAGAAAATTTGAAAATACCTTTGAAAACATGCTTCTTGTGAAGGAACACTTGCAAGCATAGACACAAAAGAAGAAACCTTAAAAGAGGCTTGCATAGATAAATATGAAGTAGATTATTTCTCATATGTGCTAAGATATCACCAAGTGAAGGACAAGTTATCTATAGGCATCTACAAAGACAAATTTTTATGTGAGCTAGTGCCTAAAGAAACTTGTCATGTCTTATTGAGACAACCATTGCAAAATGTACAATTTCTCATAAACAATGGTTGTAACAACAAGACTACCTTTACACATAAGAGAAAAATTCTTCATGAAGGAGAACTCATGGGCCAAATTAGAGTTGATAAAACTCTAGAGCTTTTAAAAGGAAAACTTTTGTCACCCATGAGAAAAGAGGTTCAAAGACATTACCTTAGGTACAATTATTGTTTTCAAACTACACCTAAGGCAATGTTTCAAGAACTCTATACTCCTTCACCTTTTGCAAATGATCCTTGGGAAGACACAAATTTCATATTAGAGCTTCCTAGGACAACAAAAGGTTTTGATTCAATTTTCATGGATATGGATAAACTCTTCTCTAGAGAAGTGATACATCTTCATGGTTTATCCTCAAGCATAGTGTTGGATAGAGCTCCAAAATTCGCAAACCATGATTTGAGGATTCTCTTTGGAAAACTTGCAACTAAGTTGTACACTTTAAATTCTTATCATCCTTAAAAGCATGGTCAAAATACATTTGAAAATCTAGCTCTTTCTACTATGCCTAGAATAATCATAAAGGACAAACACAACTCTAGAGATGAGCATACATACCATAAAGTAGTTCACAAAACTACTTATATTTCTACTTTTGAGGTCATATGTGGGCTAAATCATCTTTCACCTTTTATGTTGTTACCATCTCCTATAGGATTTATGCCTAAAGAGAAAGTAACCACAAATGAACATTTTCAAATAAATGAGATGATTATAGAACACATACAACCATCAAAAGGGAAATATTGTGAAAAGTTGCCAAAAACAAAAGAAAAACAAAAATGGCAACTTCATACAATTAAGTTTTCTCCAATTGCTCATACTAACTCCTTTGCTTTGTTTCAAGATTGCCATAAATGGACATTTGATCCGGGAGGACAAACATTGACTAAGCAAGAGGCTGCTATTCGAGATCAAGTCTGTAGATCTGATAGATCTTCTCAAGAAGGAGGAGATGATGGACACCATCCAACCACATTCATCCCCCTAGTTGAAGAAAAAGCATTGGATTTGAGGACAAATCCTTTTCAAGAGGGAGGGGATGATGGAAGAGGGACAAACACAACCTCACAAGAAAGACAAGAGCCAAGACATGAGCATCCAAAGCCAAACCAAGAGCGTCTAGGGCTAAGGAAGGAGCGTCTAGGCCAAAGGGGAGGAGCGTCTAGGCCAATGAAAGGAGCGTCTAGGACCAATTGCTAAATCCATGGCCAAGCGAATCTATGCAGATTTGTTTATGCTACATGTAGGCCCATTAAGGGTAGCTTAGTATTAGTGTAGTGTAAATAGCATAAACTTGTTTCCATGAGACTTGACCTAGATTTGTCAAAGATTTGGTCACATTTTAGAAGGATTCTCCACATGGCCGGCCATGTGCTCCATGTGATGTAATTTGCATTTCATTTTGATTAGCATTAGGGTTGCATTATGGTCCTCCTTAGCCTATAAAAGGAGGAGCCTACACCTTGTATTTTAAAAGACTATTTTGAGTAATGAAATGCTGCCCAAGTGCCATTCAAGTTACTCCCTTGCCAAATTCTCTCTAGAATTAGGTTTTTAGTCTTCAAACTTCACCCCGAAATGGAGATGGCCGAACCACTCCAACCTTCACTACCTCTCATGCACCTTCAAGGTCACCACACCTCTTAGGAAGAACTTGTTCCACTCTCTTCCATTAAGCTTCCGCACCATCATCAAAAATCCAAGAAGAGCTCATAGGAATGCCATCAGATACTGAAGAAACATGAAGCTCTGAGTCATCTGATCAGGTTCTTGGAAGAAAAGGATTGAGACTAGAACTGGATTAAGGGAGTGTACCAGTCCAAGCTTTTTCAAAAGGCCAAAAGAAGGATTCTTGATCACAAACAATGACTCATTGAAAGGACTTCATAAAAGGATAAGACCTTCCTTATCTTTGTTTTTTAATTACTGATTCATTATTAATTTCTTTTTCTAAATAAGCAATTATATCTGTTTTTGAACCTTTCTCAGTCTATGCTAGAAAATCACATTATGTTAAAGTGCTGCAGAAAAACAACCAATTATTTCCTCGAAACAACCGATTGTTTCTTATCTAACAACACTGTAAAGAATTGAATTAATTTCTCTATAAATTCTATCTGTTGCAGATCTCAATAATGAAAGGATCTTGAGTCAATAAAGCGTCTTGAAAGCCTGATTTGGTTCTGGAGGAAGTTACAAGATGTCATAAAGGAATATATTTCATATCTTGGAAATTCAAGAGCCTTTATGTCTAGTAAAAGGTCACATGTGCTGACCATGTGTTTTTCTGCTCTTTTCTGACGTTCCCTGTGCAGAGCTTGGACCAGATTCTTGTCTTGAAGACTGAAACCCACAATCACTAAAGGATCAAAGAAGGTCTCTGATTTGCTATAAAATTTGTTGCAGCTGTTTTCCTTCACAAAAACAACCAATTGGGTCATCTCTTGCAACATCTCTTTCTCTCATTGTGTGTGTGCCTTTGTCTCATTCTGTTGTCATGGATTCCACTCCACCTACATCCAAGAGGATTAAAACGAGGGTTGTAAGGTCAGGAGGAAGGCTTGAGGGCTGGTTTTCAGGAGATAATGAATTAATTGAGAGGTATCGCTTTGAGACAAGTACAAAAGTGATCAACAATCCAAAAGTTGTCTCCTTTGATTGGTTGAAAAGCCAAAAGCTGGACAATGTGAGAAGAATCCATACTACAATGGAAGATTTCAACAAGATTCAATACTACAAAAGCTATTTGAAGAATCCACAAGCTCAAGTTAGAACTTGTTTTGTTGGAGGATTGAAGTTAGATGAAAGGGTGTTCGCTCTCATTGTCACTTGGATTCTAACTCCAATGGGGAGCAACCATTCTGTTTTAATAGAAGAAGATCTTGTCTCTATCTACTGCATCATGAAGAAAGTCAAGATCAATTGGATTCATATCATCAAAGAGCATATGCAAAAGTCCATGAGGTTAAGTGACTACCATTATCCCTATGCTGTTTTAATTTCTAAATTTCTACTCTGTTTTGAAGGGAATCTTGAAGATGAAACCTCTGAGTTGGTAAAATCAACACAAGAAGTGAACAATGGTTCACTAAGCAAAATGGGTTTCACCGAGATAAATGGAAGATGGGTAAGCAAAGATGGTGATCATGGTGGTTCCTCAAGTGCTGCAGCTGCTGATTTTGATGAAGAAGATCAAGCTACTTATATGGATATACACAATGAAGAACAGCCTGTAACTAACTTTGATGTTGGAACAAGTGTTGGACATCAAGGGGATGGGATTCCCTCAATGTCTTCTTTTGAAAGATACATGGTGGATAGACTTGATGGCTTTGCTGAAAATCAAAGAAATCTCCATGATCTTTGTGTGACAAATTTCCAGAACATTGACAACAGATTCCAGAGCATGGACACTCGCTTTCTGACCCTGGATGAACAGATTGAAGTTGTTCAGAATCAGATCTTTGAGCTGCAATATGGCAAGGATGACTGAAGAAAAACAACTGGTTGAATGCTCGAAACAACCAATTGTTTTTGTTCTGCAGATGTTTTATTACTCTTTCTTTTTATATTTTGCTTTATTTGGAACAATTTTTGTTTTATCTCTTCCTATAGACTATTTGTGAACACAAAATATGGGGAGAATTTTGTGTTGTGTTGTCTAAAACTCTGCAAACTCTATCCGTTTAAGTGATTTTTATTTCTGCTGCTGCTGCTGATGCTTTTTGTTTTGCCTTTTTGGCTGGTTTTTTTTCTACTGTAATGGTTATGCAGAAACAAGCTAAATATGCTATTTTAACTTGCTATTATTGATGCTATGCTATTATAGATGTTGTGGATTGCTTAAACTTTGTTTTGCAGGAACTGCTTCAGATTCAAACAAGTCCAACACAAGCAACCAGGGATTTTTCTTCATCAAATAGGGGGAGATTGTTGATCAAGAGTGATCAAAGGCTTTGAAGAATCCGAATCCAAGTGTTTGATGAAAGGCATGAGTTGTTGTTGTGTTTAGGATAGGATCTGGGTAGTTTATTTGTGTAATCCACTCTTTGTTGAATCTAAAGCTAAAGTGTTTTTAAAATCTTTTAAGATTAAAGTGTTTTTCAAACTAAGTGAAAAACAACCTGTTGTTTTGTCGAAACAACCGATTGTTTTACTCTTAGGTGTTTTTGAAAAGGTTGAAAACTATTTTGGTTGGTTGACTTGCTGTCAAACCAAAACAATCGATTGTTTGTTTGAGAATCCTAACATAATTCTGTTTTGTTAGTTGAGTGTGCTTTAAATGATTTTCAACTGAATACGCTCATGTATTAAATGCTTTGACCAATCTTTGAAAGCTATAAATAGTTTGTTTATGTTTTATAATAAACAAGAAAAACATATTTGAGTTTTTCATAAGTGAAAGATTGTTTTCAAGTTTTGAACATTCACTTTTCAGCTTTGGTTTTCTCAAGAGAGAGCGGAATAGGATTACATATGTATTGATTTCAGTTTGTTTTGTAAACAAGTGTAATTCGTTCTGAATCTTTGTAATTTCTGGTGTTGTAAGCCAAGGAGTGTTGTGTGCTCTTGAGGTTGTCAAGATCAACATTCTTGGTGTGTGATGTTCCAAAGGAAGTGTGTTTCTTAAAGGGTTCAAGGTCACTTCTTTGGTGGTTTTGTGTGTAATATGTATTTGATTGCTTAGTGGATTTCCCAGTGGCTTTTGGGGACTGGTAGTAGCTCTTGGTTTAAGAGTGAATCGGTATAAAATGTTTGTGTATCTCTTTCTTCCCTTAAACTTATTTAAATTCAGTTGTTATTGTTTTGCTGATATAACAACCGATTGTTTCGAAGAAACAACCGATTGTTTTTCTGGTGTTGTGCTGTTTTGTGCTTTATATCTTGGCTAACTGAATTTCTGATTGAGTTTCATACAAAGAATTTTGTTCTAGCTGAAAAAGTTTTCTAAAACCCCTTTTAAACAATTCACTCCCCCTCTCGTTTAAGGCCATATATTATAACACTTACTTTTTTTTCTTTTTTTTATTAACAAGAAACTGTTTAGTTTCTTTATTATTTACTATTTTTAATTTTTATAAATGTATTTACATTTTTTTTATATAATGTGTTTACTGTTTTTACAATTTTTATTATTTGTTTACGGTTTTTATATTTTTTATTATTATGTCTTTATTGTTTAATTTTTTATTATTATGTGTTTACTTTTTTACATTTTTTATCATTATGTGTTTATTTTTTTGAAGTTTTATAAATTTATTTAGAACTATAACTAAGTGTTTAATTTTATTTTTATTTTTTTAAATATGCACTATTTTAATTTCATTTTAATTTTGTTAAATATGCAGTGTTATTATGTATTATAATTAAATTCACATCATTATGATTTAAAATAAATTTAGAATTAGTTATAAAAAAAATTGTTTAGTAGTAATGGTATTAATTATGTATATATTTAATTATAAGGATTAAAGTAAATATTAACCCTAACATTATTCATTACATAATCCTAACCCTAACCGTAATGTTATTGCAGTAACTCCAACTTAAAGTGGTTATTTGTAGCATAAACTATTTCAAGCGTATCTAGAAACTATTTTATGGTTGTTAATAGCAAGGTCAAGATTACATAGATAACGAGAACAATTGGAAACCACTTTGGGACGACGATGACATGCAAGAATTTGAGGACATAGTTGCAATTTATAATGATCTTGCTCGTGTGAACACAAATATAATTTAAAAAATAAAAGAACAATGAACTCTATTACTAAGTTTGAACCAAGAAAAGAGCGTCACTGACAATAATTGATGGAGTAGTTGGTGCACACCGAACGTTCTCGTGACATTATTCGCATGAGACCAGAAGCATTCCTTCAATTATGTGAATGGATTAGGCCAACCGAAGTTGTTAAGGATGCATATTGTTCAACAGTTGAATAACAAGTTGTTAAATTTTTTCATATTATTGGACATACGCCAAGAATCAAAGTGTTTCATTTTTTTCCATCAGTCTGGAGAAACAGTTTCTCGTCACTTTCACAATGTATTAAATGCAATTTTGATGTTGGAAGGATAATTCATAAAGCAAGCAGATGATATTGATGTCTAACCCCAAATCTTACACAACAACCGATTTTTTTTCGTACTTTAAGGTTTATTTATTTCAAATTTCCTTTACAATTCTCATAATGTCTTTTGTATTTGTATTTCTTTATACCTTAAATTTTGGTTACCATTAGGATTTTTTAGGGGCCATTGACTCATGTACGTGTGAAGGTCTCACGTGCGGATACACCTTGTTTTCGAGGAAGAAAAGATTGGCCAACTCAAAACGTATTAGCAGCTTGTGGTTTAGATATGAAATTCACATATGTTCTAACCAGGTGGAAAGGAACAACTTCAGATTCGAGGATATTGAAGGAGGATTTCATAGGAGAGGATCCTTTAGTTATTCCAGATGGTAAGTTTAAGGTGTTTGAGAATTCATAACAAGGTCATAATATACATAACTAATGGATGTTTCCTTGGAATGTTTGTAGGAAAATACTATCTTGGCGATTCAGGTTTTATGTTAAAACCACAAATATTAACACCTTATCGTGGGGTTAGATACTGTTGATCAAGAGTGATCAAGTGCTTTGAAGAATTCAAATCCAAAGTGTTTGATGAAAGGTTGGTGTTGCTGCTGTGTTTGGGTGGGATCTGGGTAGAATAGAATGTGATCCACTCATTTGTTGAATCTAAAACTAATGTGATTTAAAACCATTTTGAAATCAAGTGTTTTTCCAACTAAGTGAAAAACAACCTGTTGTTTTACTCTTAGGAGTTTTGAAAAGGTTGAAAACTGTTTTAGTTTGGTTGACTTAACTATCAAACCAAACAATCGGTTGTTTCGTGGTTTCAACCGATTGTTTCTTTGAAAATCCTAACAGAATTCAGTTTTGAATGATTGAATGTGCTTTAAATGTTTTTCAACTGAATATGCTCCTTCATAATTACTTTGACCAATCTTTGGAAAATATAAATGGTTTGTTTATGTTTTCAAACAAGCAAGAGAAACAAATTTTAGTTTTTCAGTTGTGTCAAAGTTGATTCGAAGATTTGAACATTCATATCAAGCTTTGGGTTTTCAAAGAGAGTGGAATAGGATTGTAGTTGTATTGATTTCAATTTGTACTGTGAACAAGTGTAATCCCTTCTAAACCTACTGTATTTCTGATGTTGTGTGGCCAAGGAGTGTTGTGTGTTCTTGAGGTGGTCAAGATCAAACTCTTGGTGTGTTTTGCCAAAGGGAGTGTGTTTCTTGAAGAGTTCAAGGTCACTACTTTAGTGGTTTGTGTTTTGTAATCTGGTTTGATTGCTTAGTGGATTACCTAGTGGTTTTCTGGGGACTGGATGTAGCTCTAGGGAGGACTCTGAACCTTGTTGTTTTGTTCCATAAGAAATAAGAGATTTGATGATAAAAAATTGTTGCAGAAGCTAAGCAAGCCTATTTGAAAAAAAGAAAGTTAAATATAATTGATGAAGACCAAGGATGTGAGGGGCTTGAAGAAAGACAACATATATTTGGTTCTAAAGGAAAAGAAAAAGTTGGTAGTAGGGGGCAGTTAAAGCTACCATAAATCAAATGATGAAGAAAGGTTATAAAGAAGAAGTGGATGCTCAAGTTGTTGAATTTTTTTACACAAGTGCCATTCCGTTTAATGTAATTAAAAATCCAGCTTTTACAAAGACGTGTGAAATGATTGGAAAATATGGAGCTGGCTATAAACCCCCATCTTATCATGATATTAGAGAAAAACTATTGAAGCAAGCAATTGACAAAACTGATTTAGTGCTTCAAGAATACAAGGAAGAGTGGAAGAAAACAGGTTGCACAATCATGTCTGATGGGTGGACAGATAAAAAGAGGCGTTATATTTGCAACTTCTTGGTAAATAGTCCTAAAGGGACTGTTTTTATGTATTCATTGGACACCTCAGACATATCAAAAACAGCAAATAAAGTTTTTAAGATGTTGGATGACGTTGTTGAATTAGTTGGAGAAGAAAATGTGGTGCAAGTGGTGACTGATAATGCTGCAAATTTCAAGGCAGCTGGAGAGTTGTTGATGCAAAAAAGGGAGCATTTGTATTGGACCCCATGTGCTGCACACTGCATTGATTTGATTTTTGAAGATTTTGAAAAGAAGTTGAAGGTCCATGAGCTTACTATCAAGAAAGGAAGAAAGATCACCGCTTATATTTATGGCAGATCAATGCTAATTAGCATGTTGAAGAAGTTCACAAAAGAAAGAGACTTGATAAGACCGGGTGTAACTAGATTTGCCACCGCTTATTTAACTCTAGGTTGTCTTCATGAACTGAAAGCCTTATTGACCATGTTCAGTTCTGAAAAATGGAAAACAAGTAAATTTGGAACTTCACAAGAGGGGAAAAAGGTTGAAAATATGATATTAGACAACCGATTTTGGAAGAATATCTCCACGTGCCTCAAAGTTGCTGCCCCTCTTATGGTGGTCCTAAGATTGGTGGATTCATATGCAAAACCTGCAATGGGTTTCATATATAAAGAGATGGATCGTGCAAAGGAGAAGATTAAGAACAATTTTAATCATATTAAGAAAAGGTAAAAATTTTGTAGCTTTTCTCTTTAAAAATTTAATTACTCCTTCTTCTTCTATTACTTATATGATAGTTGGTTGGTTGGTATTGATTACTATTGAATGAATGTATGTAGCTACGAAGAGGTTTGGAAAATAATTGATGCAAGATGGGATAATCAACTTCATAGGCCTTTGCATGCAGCTGCATACTATCTCAATCCCCAATTCCATTATGAACCTGAGTTTAGATATGATGATCCTGAGGTGAAAGAAGGCTTGTATACATCCATGAGAAGATTGGTTAAGGATGTTGCTGAAAGAAGGATAATTAATGTGCAACTTGTTGAGAATCATTTTGGTAGAGGAGCCTTTGCAATGGATGACGCAAAGGAAAGTAGAAAAACAATACTTCCTGGAGAATGGTGGGAGATGTTTGGGTATAGAACTCCAGAGTTGAAGAGGTTTGCTATCCGAATTCTAAGCTTGACTTGTAGCTCTTCTGGATGTGAGCGAAATTGGAGCTCATTTGAAATGGTAATTGAAGTTATTTATAATTTCTTTATTTAGTTTTATATGGTTAGTTACTAAATTTCCTATTTAATATAGGTTCATACAAAGAGAAGAAATCGTTTGCATCAGAAAAAGATGAATGATTTGGTGTATGTCATGTACAACTTGAAGTTGAGTAAGAAGCAAATTAGAAAAACAGTTGCTTTTCCCTTTGATGATATTCAATTAGATGATGAATGGATAACTGAAGAGGGAGATAATATTGATGAGATTGATCAAGTTCAAGATGCAAATGTTCACTTAAATCTGGCAATAACAGTTCCAACTCTAGATGCATTTTGATCTTGAAAATTTGACTTTTGATGTCAATGTGGATGAAGATGAAGATGGAGATGATGATGAAGATGATGAAGGAGATGATGATGGAGATGATGGAGGAGAGGATATCATTAGAGGATTGGACATAGAAATTTGAATTTCTAATTATTTAATTTCTATGACTTGAATTGAACAATTTAACTTTTGTAGTATTTGTATGACCTTCTTTATTTGAGACTTTGAATTTAGATGATTTGGTATATTATTAATTCTCATTCAGGACTAAATGTAGTTATTTACACTATTTTTTTTAATATGAAAGTAGACTCTTACGAGTCTACGGAGCTCCCACGAGTCTACGTAGACTCGCAAGTTTGACAACCATGAGGACAAATATTATTTTAGCTTGTTGTATTTTGCATAACTTTCTTCGCGGGGTGGTCAATGATGAGTCTTTCATAGAAGAAGTGGATTGTGAATTGTTGCAACAAGATATACAAGTTTCAGCTTCTCAAGTCCATGACGATGATTATAGACTAGGTTCACACATTAGGGACACTATAGTGAACAAAATGTGGCAAGATTATGTAAACAATTGATATTGTAATAAATGTTGTTTTATATTATGCTTACTCTATTTTTTCCTAACTTTCATAATGCTTGTTTAGATGGATTGTAGTAAAATTGTTCAACTAAGTTCATCCACTAGGTTCACACAGACAACAAAGTGGACCATGGATATAGATTTTATTCTGCTTAGTGCCATGGTGGACGAGGCACGACGAGGGTCAAGAATCGATGGCAGCTGGACAACTCAAGAAATATAATAACATTGTACTTGCATTACACGAGGCTGGACTTCTTGTCATTACAAAAAATAACGTCAAAAATCGACAAAAATGTTTGAAAGATAGGTGGAAGGAGGTCCACGACCTATTTATTGGTCTTAGTGGTTTTGGTTGGAACCAAGCCACAAACGTTTCGAGGTCGAGGATGAAGTATGGGAAAACTTGATTCAGGTAAAGTAATTAAAGATGACAGTATCCCATAACTAAAGATGGAAATATCCTATAATTTGTTGTAGGCGTGCCAAATTCATTCGGCACTACGATCTTATGGAGGAGTTGGTCAAACGACAGTGCCACAGGAAGTGGTCAAAGGACAACCTGATTGGCATCTAGACAGGTGCACAGAGAAAATTTAAGTGTGGACCTAGGCGATCATAACATGGACTACATACCTGAGCTGCCAAAGTTTCATGCTGCGGACCACGAACTTCAACGCTCACCAGTAGTGTATGTTCAATCAACTAACATTCCAAGTAATACTCCATTTCCGCCCTCTTAACCATCTGGCGGGACATCGTCATCTAGGGGATCAAAGAGAAAAGGCTCTATGGTGGATGTAATTGAGAGTCATTTCAATATGTTGAATACGAACTTGCAAAATTGTGTCGCTTCCATGAACCGTGGTAACGATGTCGTTGATGAGATATTAGCCATTGCTCGTGTACAATCCACTTCATCACAAGAAATCGCTACGAAAATCAAACGATGGAATGACTATTACGGTGAACACGTACAAAATGATCATCGTAAGAGTTCATATCAATACTCGCCTTCGGATATTTGGTCCATGCTATTTGATCTAAATATTCAGGATGAAGCAGTCATGGACTAATGCTACGACTTTCTCTGGGAAAATCCAGTTATAGCGATGCGAGTATTTGGTATGCTGAAAGAGCGAAGAATGACATTGTTTAACATCATGACTCGACGACAATAAATTATGTTTAATTATATATTTATGTGGTTCAATTTGTAATTTAATTGCATATACTTTTAATTCAAGACAAACATTGTACTTCTTATTTGACTTCTAATATTATTATTGTTGAACTATTTTCATTTGAAATTTATGTGTGAGTATATTTTCTAATATACTATTATTTTGTCATTGTTTTGTAACATTTTCATCATAGGTTTTAACTTCCCTATCAATGACATCTTCATCCACACAGAGGAAAAAAATGCCTAAGGGTAAGGGTAAAAGCGAACCAAATGACAATGAAGTTCCTATGATCCCACTACAAAGGAGGGTGGGTGATGAGGACCTAGGAGAGAGTGCGCCTACTAACCAAGCCCAGCCTCCTAGGAGGATGACTAGGAGCATGCCTCAAGACACAAGGCTAGGTCAGGATTCTCCAGCCACTACCTTAGCACCTAGCTTGCCCTAAAGGATCACGAGGAGTAGAGCATAGGCCTTGGGTGCTGAGTATCACTTGGTGTCATTATTTTTAATTTAAGTAGAATAGGTGTTCTTTAGCATAAAAGGGGGTGGGGGTGGTGCGCCTATCCCTTTAGCTCATTTTTAAACCTAGTTTCTAGAAGAACTTCCTAGGGTGCGACTTTGATCTTGGTCAATGCTCCTAGCCACACCATTTGTTCCTTTCCCATCCTACCCTTCATGCTTGTTTTCTAAGGCTCCTTCACCTATAAATAGGATGCCTACCTCATTGTATTTCACATGTTAATTTGGAATAGAAAAGTTACTCTCCACAAATTGTGTGAGACATTTGTGAGGTTTGAATCCTCTTGGCTAGGTCTTATCTTGAGTAGTGTGAGACTATCAATGGTGTGTGGAAGGCCTATCGACGAACATGAACAAGAATACGAAGACATTCCATTGTCTCAAGAACATGTTGCAAGTGGTCAACCTCAAGAACATGTTGCATGGGGTCATCCTCAACTCGAAATCCCCCATGATTCGACGATGTTAACACAAATTTGGGGCGAACTCAAAATATACAGTAAAGTATGTCAAACATGAGGTTGGATATCAACACTGTCAACACACGTTTGGGTTGAATCGAAGATACACTTCACCAACTTCAAGGCAATGAAGAACATTGATTGTATTTTTATTGTTTTATTATTACTTTTTATGTTGAACTTGTTTTGATTGTCAGTTAAATTTAATGTGTTATTGGACATTATTAGGTTTTTAATTCTAATGTAATGACTTGTATTTATTGTAATAATTGACTATCCCATGTTAATCCAATGTTTATGAGTGATAAGTGAAAGTTGTTATTTTATTAGATACAAATTAAAATAAAAAATTATACATAAAAAATAAAATATTTTTTTTTTATGTTATTAGTCAATATTTCATAATATTTATGAAAATATATGATTTTATCGTACTACTATCTTTAAATTGTACATGATTTTTAAAATATATAAATTATTCAAAATATTAATAATATTAATTATTTTATTACTATTATAATTATATATATACAATATACAATATAAAAATTTAAATATTAGATAAATTTATTTAATAATTTCAAAAATATTTAATTATACTATTAATAACAACTTATAATTATAAATAATATAAATAATATAAATAATAAAATAAAATTATAACATCATCAAAACATATATAGTTATATAAAATAACAAATGTATATAATAATAAATACTATTTTCATAAATTTTAATATATTTAATAAATTTATTTGAATTTAACATAAAAGTATTTCTTATTACAAAATAAAAGTAATTATGAATATTATGTATTAAAAAAAATTAACTCAACCTTATAAAAAATTATACCATAATTCATTATTAAAATATTTTTTAATAAGATAAATTTGTAAACTTATATTTGACACTTTTAAAATAATTTCTAAATTATCTCTTAATTATCACATTATCCACAAATTTCAATAAATCATCTTAAAAATTCAGTATATCATCTTTCAACCCAAATAGTCTCATACATCCTTACACATCTTTTATAATCCTCTCTAATCCACTCCATTTCTTTTCCACAAATAATAGAGAAAGTGGGGTTCATAAATTTAAGCCAAAATTGATTTGTTGAATTGGAGTGCAGTAAACAGTAATCGTGTAAATTTGGTGAAAGTTTTGGGGAAATCGGAGATTTCTTGGTATGGGGCCCGCGAGAACTAAAATTGGAACGTTGCACAAATTCTACACGTGGTAGTAGAATTGAGTTTCGAAGCATTGAATAATTTTGGGCCAAAACTTGTTTTGAGTTGCAATTCTGCTGCACAATTTTACATAGGTAGTTTCTTCCTGCACCCCAAAATTTTTCTTCCTGCACTCCCACAGTGTTATACAAAAGATAAAATTGTCCCTATTATTTTTTAAAAAGCCTAAAATACACTTGAACTGTATTTATTTTTTCGCATTTTGGATAATGGAATCCAGAAAGATTTCGAACTGGCACTTCTGATAAAATTTTGGATCCACCAATCCGTAATTCAAAATATGCATTTCACTTTAAAAAATACATCATTGAAAAAAACATTCCGGATTCACCAATCTGTAACAGAAACATGCATTTTGGATTCAGAAATCCATAATTCAAAAAAAAACATTCTGGATCAACCAATCCATAACAGAATTAGGCTTCCAGATTCAACAATCCAGAAATCAATAATTTATGCAAAATTTGCTTCCGGATTGTTGAATCAGAAGCACACTCCTAGATTCCGATTTCCGGTAACCACAGTACCCTTTTCAAATAAAAAGTCAAGGTCAGTTTCGGGATTTAAAAATTGTGGGGATGCAGGAAGAAAAACATAGGGGTGCAGGAAGAAGAAGCCTTTCACATTTTATTGGACTAGTGTGCTGCAGCTACATTTTGGAAGCTTCTTCCTGCACCCCCACACTCTTGTGCAAAGACAAAACTACCCTTTTTAATTTTTAAAATTCCAAAATTATCCTTAATCTAATAAAACCCTAAAAACTGGAAATGGTTGTCATTTGTGCGTGGAGGCAACGCCTTCTTTGATAGCAGCGACGCAACACACATTGAATCTCCTTCCAAATCTCATCCATCTCTCTTGTGATTTCCAAATCTCATTCATAAAGATAAGTAACGTTTCATTCATGTGTTTCGGACTTTGAGATCCGTTTTTTTCATGGATTGGTGTTTCCGTAAATGTTATTTCACATTCCAAATCACAGAATCTGGTAGATTTTTGAATTTGGGGATCCTGTACTTTCCCGGATTTGTGGATCCGGTACTTTCCTGGATGTGAGGATCCGTCACCTTTCCGGATTTGTTGATCCAGTAGTAGTCCGGATTTGTTGATCCGGTAATATTCCGGATTTAGGAATCCGGTAGTGTTTATACTTTTATGTAGCAAAAGCTTTAATTCGTAGATGGTTATTGAAGTAGGAAAACCATTAGACCTCTGTCTACTATTCCTCTATTTTTTTTGCTTCGTTTTTTTTTTGCTTGGAACTTCTCCTTTACCTCTAAAAATAGCTAAGCATTTTCGACAGCCAAGGAAAGATTCATCAAATGTTCATGTATACTTTATAAAAGATTAGAATTAGATGACATGTACACTGTTAGTGCAGGGTACCACATGCAAATTTCTGCAGCTTTATCAATATAAGATGAATCTAACTTGAATGGTGTAATTGAACAGAAATGGTGAAGACTAGGGGAGGAGGTTCACAAGGTGATCGTCTACGTCCCACAACCTCTGTTAGAAGAAGAAGAAGACATGTTAATGAAGATGAAGAACATGTTGAACATGAAGATGCAGAAGATGTTGATGTTGAACTTGAAGAAGTTGAACCCCAAATGGAGGTGGAGGATGAAGACGCACCTAAAATAGAAGGTGAAGGTTATCCTGGAGGTCCACGAGATGGGACACTATTGACCGGTTATGAAGACCATGTGGTCATGCAATTATGGAATGGTGTGGTAAGTAAATATGTTGTAATATGATACTTGTTCATTGTTAATTTGATATGACTTTCGTTCATTAAATTGTATATGATTTTGGTTGGTTAAATTAGGATCGATGAGAGTTAAAATTGGTGTCTCATGGCCGAAAAATGAGTAAGATGGGAGCTCCTCATCCTCGGATACTACCTGCAGTGGAGTTGTCAGGTTTAGCTGCACTTGTTGGGGCAAACTATGACACGATGACAAAGGACTGTTGTGTGCCTTTGTAGAAAGGTGGCACCCAAAGACAAATTCATTTCATCTGCCTGTAGGTGAGTTGACCATCACATTGGATGATGTGTCGAATTTGTTGCACCTTATGGGGCAATTCTACACGTATCCGAGCTTGGATACAGCTACGGCGACCGATTTGCTTGTTGATCACTTCGTGTAGATTGGGGAGTAGCAGCTGCTGAGACTCGTCATTGTCGGGGTGGACATGTGCGTCTAAGCTGGTTGAGGGAGATGTAGGACGCATGTACCAGGAGACAATGGACTGTTGTTGCAGGGGCATATTTGCTACACCTAGTAGGTTGCACCATCTTTGCAGATAAGAGTGCTACGTCGGTTAGTGTATCCTACTTGGGATTATTTGTAGATTTAAGGCACACCAGAGGATACTCGTGGGCAGCAGCTACTTTGACCCACATGTATGAGCAGTTGGGAGATGGTTCCTATGCAAATACTAGACAGTTAGCTGGGTATGTCACGTTATTTTCATCATGGATATATGAGCACTTTCCGAGTATTGGACACCGACAGCTTCGGGATGACTATGTTGAGGATCAGCCGCGGTGTATGAAATATGTGGTCGGGAGTAGGTTGTCCACACTTGCCTCAGTTCGGATGCAATTAGATAGCCTTTGTGTTGGTGTTGTTCAATGGATGCCCTATGAAGAGCATAGAGTGGTGCGACCATCGATGGTTAGATTATAATGCTAACCTCGTACAGGGTGTAGTATTAGCAGCTGATGTTGGAACCTGTGTTCCTGCATATTTGGAGTGGTTCCGGTCTATATCACACCCATATATCATCCAGATGGCTGAGGATGATCGACCTCCGGTGATTACCCATTATGGACGACGTCAGGGCGGGAATGATACTATCTCTGAGCATCCCGCAGTGGTAAGAACTTATTACTTGCTTATTTAAATAATACATGCTCAATTGCAATTAATGTAATTTGTTTATAATTGTAGGGTCTTTGTAGAAGAATAGCATCCTCTAGTTGATTATAGATGATGGTCATCTAACCGAGGATTCACCTGCATGGGAAGGGACACAGACAGCCTTGATGCTAGCCTGATCAGCCACTGAGGACATGTCTGTGTATGTCCGCAGACGACGACACGGACAATGATGATGATCATCATCATTTTAGTTGTTGTTATGTTTTGTAATTTCGTGAAGAAAGACTTAGTTTACAATTATTTATGAATTTGATGAATGAACACTTTGGTTATGAAATTAGACAATTCTTCTTCCGCATTTATAATAGTCAGAATGTTAACATATTCATTTATCAATGCAATTACAACTATAAATGTCGTTTAATGGACATAATTTGTGTAAACATTTGCATCCGACTAGTATAATATGAACACCATGTTTTGGCAATTGGATAACAATGAGTAGACCATAAAATATATGTTGGTGGAATCGGCCAACCTTCTTGCAACTGAACCTGTTAAAAATTGTAAGCAATGTCATTAATTGAGTTTTTCTATGATTCCTAAAATTCATTGATAATGAAGTTTAACAAACCCGAACAAAATGATTTCCATGAACATGTCCAATATAGATGATGCGGTGATGATTAAAATCTGTTGGAGGTTGGGATCTTAATGGAAAAATAGTCAATGATTGTTTAAGAGATAAACACACAACAATCACATTATATCGATTTGCAATAACGTATCCCATATCTGATATTGTCATCCACTTATCTGTACTTATCTGCAAACAGAAGAAAATGTAACAAGTTAATCCACTCATACACCTTTTTACAATTAATAACATCATTTAGAATGAATACAATTACCATGTGGTCAACTAGAAGTGAATTTTTCAAAAATTCAAATCGTTCATCCCCGCCAAACAAATCAATATATTCTTGACGCCATTAACAAAGTTCTTTATGCAAGTTCATGCGTACAATAGCCCAAGACTCCTCTCCCATACCCAATAATGCACCAACCGCACGATAGCCACAATGACCGTCAACCTTAACATCAACAATATCAAACTAGATGAACTATCATGTTGTGAAAGAATGGCATCAACATGTTCAAAGTAAGAAGGAATTCGCTTCGTTGATCTACCAAATTTACTCTAACGCCCTTTTAGTGCACCTTTTGTTTTGACTTTCTCCCTTTGTGGACATAAAGATGTGTTATCTGGATAGGCAATCTCACGTAATTTGGCTTTGATGTTAATCTTACCAGCCATGTCAACCTCCTTGAACCGATTCATGATGACAGCCCATTCTTGTTGGATGGACAACTCTGTTGAAGTATCATCACTTGAAATATCTAAAAAGCTTAATCGTGTCCAAATGAGATGCACTGACTGCAATGGTATGCTACCCACACCAAAGGAAGTCAATTCACAAGCACAAGGAAGGCCATGAGTAGATCTAATGGTGCACCCACAACGAGATTTATCTAAACCAACATATTGAACTTGATCACTCTCTTCTGCAATATACTGCAAGGCATATTTCGATACGAAGCCAAGCAATTTCTTATATCTTGTTACATTGAAGACATGACTCACTACATGCAAACTCTTTTCAAATGAAGATTTAATTGCATTATGTTGCAAGATGATCATCTTATTAATGGATTCCCAACAAAATCATAAGTCCACCATTGATGTCTCAAGGATCCTCTTTAAACTCCAATGTACAGCCTCAACCTTGTTACTTGTCGTGTTGCCTAAATGCATGACTTTATCCGTCCAAGCCTTAACAAACTTTTCTTTATGTGGATTTAACCAAGTACTAATCACATATTCAGTAAATATAGGCCATGGTGAACAAACAACATTAAATGCCTCAACACGATGTTCATAGGACTCTACATTTTCACAATCAACAATTGCTTCTCAAGATTCCATCACTTGATCTCATGCCTCTTTTGGATGAACAATCATTTTACATTTAGCTTTAACATTTTTATCAATGTGAAAACGACATAACAAATTAGCAGCTTCGGGAAACACAACATTTATTGCATTCATTAGAGCAATATCTCTATCACTAACCAAACCTTCGGGTATGAATCAAATCTCAAAAACAAACCTTTCAGCTTCTCAAGGGCCCATACAAAGTTATGATGACGTTCTGATGCGAGTAACATAAATGCAGCATTGAAAGTTAATCCCGTTGAGGTTACACCAACAACTTCAAACAAGGGCATCCTATGCCTATTAGTTTTACAGGTATTGTCCATCATCAATACAATGTTAAAGGCATTCAATAGCTTCACTGAATCAAGGTGTGTCCAAAATAAATCTTGCACAACATTCGTCCCTTCTTCAAACCTAGACCAATGGACATACATATCACGCTCAAGTAACATCATCAATTGTTGCATTTCAGTTATATCACCTCGTACTGATTTTTTGTACATATATCGTGCATTATAAACTTGCTTTATTATGCTCACATTTTTCTCGTTATGCTCTTTCATTGTCAGCAAAATATTTCTAGGCTTCACCGAACTGTCTGTCATGTCCATAAGCATTGACTTCTCACTGAACCTACCAGCATATGGATGACCAACCAATGTATTTGTCAACTCATGATTATGAGACCCACAAATTAATTTCAATATCCACCCTTCACCACTCTTTACTGGATACCCTCGTAATCTGAAAGGACAACCACATTTCCTAGTTCCACTCTCAGTAACCTGTAAATCCTTCTTATATCGTCTGTATTGACCTCCTCTCTCACAACCTAATAACACAAATGTTTTCCTTCCTCGTTGGCCAGTTGAAGTATCCGATCTCAATATCACAATACAAAAACCAATGTCAAACGCAACTTTTCTAACCCACTTTAGGAGCTCATCCCGAGTACGAAATACCTACAAAAGTTATCATGACAAATTATTTACTAATTAACAAACAACTTAAACATACTTTACAAACTTAACTTTACCTCATCTGTAGTAAACGCATCTGTAAATTCATATCCCTTCGATTTAGATAATGACTTCTCAATATCATCATCATCCCACACATTCACACCATCATATAATTGTTGTTCAAATTCTTCACTACTGTCCATGCTTCTACAAATAAAAAAAATGAAACAAAATTATTGCATTCCGGATCCATGAATCCATAAGTTAAAAAAATCATTCCGGATCCAACAATCCATAATTCAAAAAGACTATTCCGGATTCAGGAATCCATAACACAAAAAAATAATTCCGGATTCATGAATCCGGAATGCACCATAACACAAAAAAACCATTCTGGATTCATGAATCCAGAATGCACCATAACACAATATACAATTCTGGATTCATAAATCCATAATGCAAGTAACGCATTCCGGATTCATGAATCCATAACACAAAATACAGTACCGGATCAACCCATCCGTAATGAAATTTAAGCTTCTGGATTCAGAAATCCGGAGAACAACATATTATGGCATTTTACCTTCCGGAACACCCCCTCATCCGGAACACATAATTTAATTTATTCTAGATTCATGAATCTGGAATGTATTATCGGATCCCGATATCCGGTAATCCCGAAATTTCCATAACCACCGTGTTTCTTAAAAAAAACCTTAACTCTTACCTCTATAACCCAGACAACACTTCGGCAACGTTGTGTACTCCTCCGCCTTGCTTCCAACAATTATGAAGAACCTCCACAACAGTTGAAACCCAAGGATGAAGATGAGCAGTGACTGTGGAAGTGCTTAACGTTGCCCTTTTCAAATTTTTGCTCAAGGTTAATCTTAGAATATTTAAAATTATGGGGTGCAGGAAGAAAAACGTGGGAGTACAAGAAGAAGAAGCCCTACATTTTTGTGGTCATTGATAAATTTGGTCATTCTAGTCTATATTTTAAAATTTTGTAATCCATTCTACAACTTTCCTAGGAATTCGTGTCTACTATTTTTTGCAAACCTTAATTTCTTGTTTTATAGTCTTAAAAATTAATTTTTAGAGTTGTCACAATTCTTAATCTTTCTTAATTTTGAACTTTTCTTGATTTTGAATTTAATATTATTTACCTGTTGAGATGGAAAATATCTTTTAATTGTTATTTTTGAAAAATATTGACTAACATTGTTAAGCAGCATTTTACTCTCTAAAAAACAAAGAAGTGAGATTTCCAAAAAAAAATAAAAATGATAAACACTTAAAAGGAAGATTTAACAAAATACAACAAACCAAAACATTGGATAGTAAAATCTAAATATGAAAATTTTCAATATCAAGTCAAGAATGAAGTATCACTTGAAAAGTAAAAAAAATAAAAAATCATATCATAATATACTGCAAAATAAGATCAATAAATATAAATAAAATCCATATTAAAGAGGATAATTTTGTGTACAAACTAAATAACACTAAATATTAAGATAAGAGATGTTAATATATGAATTTTAAAATTAGTTCTTTTATAATCTTGTTTTTAATATATTTAAATATATATGTGGTTTTGATAGTCTCACAGCCTGGGAGTCGAGGTTAATGACACTTTAAATATATTTATTTTCTTAATTCTTTGAGATGTTTTTTAATGATAAAATTGTAATAAAACTCTGAGTTTCCAGGAAACAATATCTCGAATATCGTGATTTACTCTAATTATGATATCTTAACCGACTTAAGATCAGAACATATATAATATAAAATACACTAAATTTAATTCTATATAGTAATAGAATGTAGTTAACAATTTTTATTTTACTTGAAATTTCCTTTTCGAGATACATAATTGTAGTAAGAATAATAATTTTTTTTATGGTTAAAATAATTACTTTGACTTTATATATATTTGATAAATTTTTGTTGTTTGATATTGTACTAATATTATACTAATAATGTTTCTAAATTAAATTCAACAAATATATGAATACTAAAAAGTTGTAACATGTAAACATGAATTAAAATATTAACAAGCATTGTATTATATTACATCACATTACTTAATTCAATAATATATTGAACTTAATGTATATATCATTGTAAAATTATTTAATTACTGGCAATAAAAAAATATTATAAGTATAACTTTTTTATATAATATTGAACAAACATGCATAACAATGTGTGATTGAATACTAATATACAAACTTTATACTTACATACCTTTGAAATATATATTATACAATTGAATTGAAATTCACATTATCATTTAATGGATTATCATATAATTAAAAATGGTCGATTTCTAAAATATCACAATACAAAATTTTTAAACATTAAAATATATGCATAAGTGTAAAATAAAATCTCTGAATAAATTTTAAATTTTTTTTTGAAAAAACCAATAAATTTACTATGATTTTATCAAAAACAGTTTTACAATTATGCATACACCATTAAAGTTAAACTCTTATTTATATAACAACTTATGACATAAACTATATTTCATTATAGACAGCTTTCCTGTTTCCTTTAGCTGTTGTGAAACAAATTATAGAAATAATTGAGCAATACATTTTGGTTGCAGAAGACATTCCAGAAAATATGTCTGGTGTTCTTAAACATGGAAACAAAGAAAAAGGGTTCCCACTTTGCAACAAGGTACCATAATTGAACCCACTATCACCTTGTCTTAAGTCCAGTGTTTTCTTTATCATATCATCCCCACTTGTTTAACCACTTTAATAATACCATAACACAGTTGTTAATCATGTATATATAAAAATTACTACTAATTAAACAGATTAATTAACCCTTTCTGACAACACAGTCCCAGACATTTCCAACTTTGTTCTAGCTGGTTTCACTCTTTTGTCTGACGGCTGTCTTCGCAATGTTCAGTAATATATATGATTGTACAGTGATTGTGCTGTTTCTTTGTGCTTATTCAAGTTTCTTTAATATTAATTCCTCAGTGGTAGTGGTTTTTTTGTTTCTTGTGATGCCATGGGTTAATGCATATAAATAATTAGTGTTGTTCCTTTAGATTAATTAGATTAGCATGGGGGTTTCCATGATCTATATAAAAACCCCTTAACCTAATGCCACAGACCCCAAGGTAACTTTTTAACTTACCAAAAGTTTAATGCATGCAAAAAATAGTTTATATAGAATTTAATTTATATGTGCAACAGATATTTATTTTAATTTTTATATATAAAAAACTTATTACATCGCTATCTCTTCATAAATATCACTAATTTTGTCTTTGTTAATATTTTTTTTTTATTGTTATGAATTTCTTCTTCTCTTTTATTAGTTTAGTTAAAAACTATTTTCGTATTGTGGTCATAATTGGTTCAACGGATTTCTACTTATACATGAAATTCCACATACTTTTTCGTTTTTATCAATTCTTCTCATAACTTAAAAGCAAAATCTACGTTCTTATAACCCCCCTTTATGTTTTTTTTTTTTTAAATTAAATTATGTATGTGTTTTTTTTTTAAATTTAAATTATGTATGTGTTTTTTTTTCTAACTGAATTTAGTTTAGTGTATATATTACTTAACCCCTCGATATCCTTTATTTAATTAATATTTCCCCGATAAAAAAACTGAATCTAGTTCTTATATATAAAATAATTAATAATACATCTTATTTATTTAATGGTATACATTAAAATAATTTTGTTAGCGTATATATTTCATATTTTTATTTTAGCTTTAAATATATTTTAAATTTAAAAAGAAAATCTTATGTAACACTATATTTTTTTATTTTCTTAAAAAATATAAAAGTGTAAAACATCTATTTCTGCTAATATAACTACAAAAAAATCATTAAATAAAAATTAAGTTTAGAGACTCTTCTTGGGAAGTTTGAAGGTGGTCTTCAAGATGATCTCCTTGCAACTGTAGCTCCTGGATGTGTGGAAGTCACAATGAGAAGAGGGGTTCTACTTGTTGACAATACTTCGACGATAAGTCAGTGAGAACATAAAATATATCAATGTAGTATGTATTGCCTAAAATAATAATTATCTTACACTTTGAGCGTCATTCTTTTTTTATAGAGTTTTCTCGTTGACCTCTTCCTCTTTTCTAGAATCATATAACAACATATTTGAATAGTAACTAAAATGCATTAAATTACGATTTCATCAAGAATAAAAAATCATTTGGAATCAAAATATATTCACCAATTAATATTTCATGTATATGTTAGAATTAGTGGCCTAAACAAGCACTACAAGAAAATAATCAAATAGAAACCAATTTTAGAAACAAAAAAATAATAATTAGTTGTTATAGTAACTAAATTAGAGACCATTTTAGAGACTAAAAAAATTATTTGTTTCTAAATTAATTTCTAATATTGATAAATAGTTTCTAAATTAGTATCTAATTAGCTATTAAGGTTTTAACAACCAATTATTTAGATTCTAAATTTGGTAGCAAAAACCTTGGTAGCTAATTAGATACCAATTTAGAAACTATTCATCATTAATAGAAACTAATTTAGAAACCAATAATATTTTTAGTTTCTAAAATGGTCTCTAATTTAGTCATTATAGCATCTAATTATTTTTTTCTCTAAAATTGGTTTCTATTTAATGATTTTCTTCTAGTGAAGAGGAGGGTGAATTGTTTTCACAAGATTTTTGCAAAGTTTGGAAGTAGAGTGAAAAGTTCTGAAAAATCAACTAATTGATTTTCTGTTAAACTCAATAAAATTTATGTTTTAAGGTTATTTATAGAAAATCAACTTGTTGTGTTCACGAAACAAACGGTTGTTTATACCAGCAGAATATGAAACCAAGTTAAAATAGTTTATAAGAGTAGAGATAGAGAGAATCACAGAAGAGGTTTATACTGGTTCACTCTTAACCAAGAGCTACATCCAATCCTCAGGTAACCACTGAGAATTCACTGTGTAATCAACCTTAGATTACAAAACACACACCAAGAGTGATGATCTTGAACCCCACAATAACACACACCACTCTTTAACAACATCACAGTTTCCAGAAACATTTTACCGAAACTGTCCTATACAAGAACACACAAAAATACAATGTTCAAGAAGAAGATAATAGAATACACCTGGGTATTACAAAGCTATAGTCAGAAGTATACAAAACTCAATCCTATTCCACACACTTGAGATGATCCAAAGCTCTTGAATTCTTGAAAAACGTTTTAAATAATCTCTTCTTCTTAGAGTCTTGAAAAGAATGTCAAATAGCCTTTATATAAACTCAATCAAGTGGTCAAAGTTGTTAGATAAAAAAAAAATCATAAGTAGTTAGAATCATTTAAAACCAGTTAAAACCACTTAATACAATTCTGTTATGAAAACAATAGGTTGTTTTCCAAAACAATAGGTTGTTTTCCAAAACAATAGGTTGTTTTCCAAAACAATCGATTAAAATAATTTCCTGTTAAGGTTTTCATAAAAATAATTAGTTGTTTTATCGAAATAACCGATTGTTTTTGTTTGACAACAAAGAAAAAATAAACATAGTTTTTCCAAATCATTTTGAAAATCACTAATTGTCAAACAAAAGGTTGTTTCGACAATTCAACATGTTGAAAAACTTGCCTTAGCCTCAAACACTTGAGTAATAGCTTTTTCAACTAGTTGATTTGAAAAACAACTGAATAAAAATTTCTCAGATTTTAAGAAAACACTTATTTCAAAAGAGATAAAGATCAAATGAGTTTGAATCATTTCAAGAAGTGAATTAACAAGTTAAAAACTACTAGACAACACACACACACATTGGTAGGGTCTTTAAGCTTTTCAGGTAGATTTTGAGACATCAAAGCATCTTGTTCAACAATATATTCACCAATTAATATTTCATGTAACGAATAAATCAAGAATCCATGAGATATTGGCTTAATTATAGGAAATAACCAAAGAGTAAAAAACTCGCTCTCTCATCGGAATACTACTGAGCCAAATCACATTAATACTTCAACTAATTATCCTAGATCTTCTATACACCCGATTCGAACCATATCGATCCTTTAACTAATTAAACTTGAATAGTACAAAGATAAAAAAATAATTAATTGTTATACTAACTAAATTAGATATTGTTTTAGAGACCAAATTTTTTTTGGTATCTATATTAGTTTCTATTATTCTTAAATAGTTTATAATTTGGTATCTAATTAGCTGCCAACTTTAGAATCTGAATAATTGGTAGTTAAAACCTTGGTAGGTAATTAGATACCAATTTATAAACTATTTATCAATAATAAAAGCTAATTTAGATACCAATAATTTTTTTAGTCACTAAATTAGTATCTAGTTAATGTAGGAATTAATTATTTTTTTTATCTAAAATTGGTTTCTATTTAATGATTTTCTACTGGTGTAAACATAAACTAAATAAAAAAATATTAAACATACAAATTTTAGAAGTGTATTTAATTGAGATCTTAAAAGATTTTTTCATTTAAAAAAGTCATGTAGATTTTTAAAAAGTTTGTATAAATAAAATGATTTTCTAATTTTACAATTTGTAACATATTAGAGAAGAGTTATTAAATGACTTAGTGTGCTCTAAAGGTACCCTTACAAAACTTTTTACCTTATTATACATCTAATAAAGGATAAATACAAAATATATAGTATTTTAAATACAACTTAAATATATACAAAATAATATATATATATATATATATATATATAAATTATAAAATAGTCACAAATAAAATTTTGATATCTTCTGTGGTTGTTGTTCCAACACCTATATTTATATCTACACGTGTACAAAGTATAGTCATAACATATCACAACACATGCAAAGGATAAGTTATTGAAATAAATTTTCAAACATGAGAAAATGTATATAAAAGAAGACATTTTAATTAATAAAAAATTCAATTTCAAACAAATACTAACGTACAACAACCATATAAACTACACATGGATCTATATATTCAACAAACGGAATATCAATTGACGCTTTTCAAAAGACTAGTATTAAGTATGTCTCACCAAAGACTAACATCTGGTCAAATCTAAGATTTAGATTAACAAACAAATCTAAAAGTAATGGATTAGGGTAAGTTCATTATAACTCAAGCCCAACATGTACACATGTCACAACGTACAAGAACTCCTCACTTAGCTTCTCACTACTTGATGTCTTAGTCTATATGACTTAGAATATCAATGAAGTAAATGGATCTTTGTTACAACATATAAGTGTCTTTACTTAATATCACAACTCAAGCAATGATTCACACATCATCCTAGATTTGTGACCTCAAATTCATATAATTCTAATAATTCTTAATAAGAATTATCATACAACATAAATCATTTAAACAAAATCACAAATTAGATGCACAAATTAATATTCATTTTATATTTATAATAAACACTCACATCCAATCATTAAAGAGACAAAAAGAGAAAATTAATTTTTTTTCACTTGAGTGAAAATATTTTTGCTTGAGCGAAAATATAACTAATGACATAGGTTGAGTTGCAGTTCTATTTTCACTTGAGCAAAAATATCACAAAATCATCCTTATGCAGCAGATCAAATGTATTTTCAAAGTTTTGTCCAAAACCAATTTAACAAATACAACTTTCAAACACATTGAAAATTATCATTACAGTTCATAATTTACTCAAACATCATCCTTCACTCATTTCAATTCAATCTTAATCATTCAAATTCAATATATATTTCATTCACATCAAACTCATAAACTAATATATGGGAAAACTATAAGAACTATATTCAAAATTCAATTTAATAAACTATATACCTTAACACCCATAATATAGCCACTAAATCAACTTCTCATCGAGACTATCTAATTCAAAACACTCATAAACATTAATTTATTAACAAAAACTCAAATAACACTTAATTTCAAGCATTCAAATTATGTTGAAGACAAACATATATCCTGCATAAGAATCAAGATTTTGTGACCAAGTCACGCTCACACCCAAATCATTTATCATAGGTTCTATAAAGAAAACGTAGATAACTTCTCTTACCTATAATTACTTGTTCTAAAGAAAGTTTCAGCTCAAGTCAAATGAATCACTCAAAATCTAGAGATCTAGAGCAAAGTATCCAAATATAACAAAAATATAGTATAACCTTAAACATGTTGAGGCGTCACTTTTTCTCAACTAGCCCCACCAGGATGGATGAAAAATTCCAATAGAAAATGAAGAAAACAAAGAATCCTTAGAGCAAACGAGAACTTAAAAATTTGATCGGCTGAAAATGATCCCTAACGCCTCAGCTACTACGTGGTTTGATAAGATTCTAAAAGAGATGAAGTTTGGAGGAAATAAATTAGAAAGAAAACATAGAGAGACAGGGAGACAGATAAGGGAAAAATGAAACACTAGGTGATGTGAGTTGATTTTAGATGATTCCATTTTAGATATGACACTTTACTTAGGATTGAGATTTTTATTAATTTTATGGTGAGAACCCAAAGAAGATCCCCACTGAACACAAACTTAACCAAGTGTGAAGGTTCACTTCTAGAGGGCAAAGGAAAAATACAAGTATATGGAGATTGATGATGAAGGGCGGAAATTAAATGAACATGAAAGGAAACATGAAAGCATGATAGAAATTGAATTGACAATGAAGGAAAAGCAAGAACATAAGAACACCAAGATACATGGAGTAATGGAAAAATGGAAAAAGATAAAGGAAGGAAATGCTTATGAGATGGAAGAAAGTTGGTCACGCCACTTAGAGTGTGGTCTTCCTCCAAGATAAGTGAGATGGTCGCCACTTGAGAGTTCTCCAATCACTCAAGATGAGACCTAATGCTAAGAGGAAACAAGCCCACAAACACCTCACACAATTTGTGTAGAGTAACTTTTCTATTCAAATTCAACATGTAAAATATAAGGAGTATGACACCCTATTTATAGGAGATGGTGCTTTGAAAACAAGAAGCAAGGGTAGGATGAGAAACCTAAAAATGGGGCTGCCTTTAGGGTTTGACTAAGTCAAAACCACACCTTAGGCTTGTTCTTCTAGAAACTAGGTAAAAAACAAGCTAAAATGATAACTACACCCTCTATTATGCTAAAGGCATCTATTCTAGCCTATCTTACTGATCCTGCCTGTTGACCAGAACGCTGGAGCTTTGCCTCGTCAAACTTGGATCGACGTATGCGCCGCGCTTGCCTCCGTCCTTCGCCGCGATCCACCTCAAGAACCTGCAAAAGAACAGAACGGCGCCGCTGCGGCCGATCGCACTCCAACGCCCAAGTCAGTGACCGAACCACCAATTACTAAGAGTAACACTCAAGAACTCTCAAGGAACCGTGAGCCAGTTCTCTCTCAGTATACTCAAGAACTCGCAAGCGTAAAGAAGACAATCTGAACGTGCGTACCTCAGAAGTTCGTTGGGAAACCCTTATATACCTGGACACTTTCTCTCTCCTAGTAGTTACACATCTGGACACGTGGCTCGCATCCAGCTGTACACGTGCCATCATCTGGAGCCTCCTTGACTTGGGCGCTGCTTCTGACTCTCTTTTGGCTAAGTTATTTATGCATGATACTACTCAGTGCATAGTTGTCTTGGAGCGTGATCTCTACTGGGATTGGCGAGTTAAGGTGCCTTTGTATACACCTTCCCTGTGGTCTCGCCGGCCGCCTTCATGATCTGCACCACCTGTTTCACCGTGTATGCTCAAGCAAGCTGTTCCCCGACCTCATCCTCTGGCCAGCTGGGAAATGTCTATCTGCCTTTATCTCCGGCGATGTCCTTGTTTCGGCGATCTCTGATCACTTGGTCGCCTGGGTTTACATCTGGCGACTTCATCTTTAACCCGGTGACCGCCGGTTCTGGTGTGCTGGAGATCGAAGCACGCCAACTTAATAACTGGCGACTACACGAGCCCCCCGACCTCCTTACCTTCTGCCAACCTGGCGTCTCATCAACACGCCTATACAGTAGCCTGACGCCACGTCATCACTTCCGATTACCAGGGCGGTACACAAGCCCCCCAGTCTTAAGCGAAGACTTGTCCAGCGAAAAGACTAAAGGAGTCATGTCAATACCGATCTACGTGGCGCTGGCGCAGAATTCCAAGCGGTTGTACTTTCTGCTTTCCTAACGCTCCACCAACCACTCCTCCAATCGCTCGACACGTGGCTTCATCAACGGTTACTTTTAATTGTCGTTTGCGCTTCTCAAACCCATTCGAAAAACCCTTAAACCCATTTCACTTCACTGTTCCATCACTTCTTCGTTTTCTCAGACGCTTCAACTTTCTCCTGCAAAAGCTCACGACGTTCTTCAACCTCCCGAATCACCAACTTCCTTCATCATTCTTCCGATCATAAAAAGGTACTCCCTTTACTTCTTCTGCTGGTTTTTCCTGCATTTTAACCGATTCGCATCATCCATTAACTGTCTGGTGCATACGTTGTGGGCTGTTTCTTCTGTTTCTCCTTTCTCGTAACTTAGGGCTTCGTCTTCGTTACAACGAACCTTCGTTCGTTCGTTTTTCACCCTTCTTTCACGATCGAGTCAGTCTCTGCGAACCCTGATCACCTTTTCTTTTCTTTTTCCTCTGCAGCTTCCACAATGGCTCGCTCAAAGATCACCCCAAATCCTCCTCCCTCGTCACGAAACCCTTCATCTCAAGCACACAACCCACCGCGAGCACCTGGTGCTTCTTCTTCACAGGCTGAGAGGTCTGCACCTTCTCATCCTAACCTGGCTCAGGCTACTCCACCTGTCGCCGGAGGAGCCTCCATTCCTTCCCCAGACTTCAAAAAATTATACCCATGGGCCACCCCGACCTTGCTGAAGGAAACCTCCTCAGTAAACTCTGCTGGGGCAGTTCTTCGATTGAAGAAAGGGGACGAGCCTCACCTGTCGTTCCACAAGGAGCATGACGACAAGATGGTGGTGCTACCTTGCTCCCCCGATATGCCAGTGTGCGCCGATGACAAAGGGAACAACGGCGGGTTGTTCTGCTTCGTCTACACCACTCTGTTCAAGAAGGTGAAACTTAGGTTTCCCTTCACTCGTTTTGAAAGGGAGCTTCTTACCGAGCTCGACATCGCCGCCGCCTAGCTCCATCCCAACAGCTGGGCGTTCGTGCGGGCGTTCCAGATCATGTGCGATCATCTGGGGTTGCCAGCGTCAGTGGACGTCTTTCTCTTTCTTTTCGAAGCCAAGCACCCAGGAGATCGCCTGTGGGTGAGTCTTAATGGGATTGCTGGGAGGTCAATCCTCTCTATCTTCCAGCAATCTTACAAAGACTGGAAGGGCAAGTTTGTCCAGGTGCGCCCAAACGATAAGGACGCCTCACTGCTCGACGGCTTCCCCTTGTATTGGGTAAACAAGGGGACTAAAGAGTCCAAAGGCAGCTTCAGGAGGCTAAGGAGTCCGGACAGCATGGGTGCTTTGGACAAGGATCTGTGCTTCTTCTGGAAAAGCGTGGCAGACGCCAACATTACCTTCCTCACCACCACGCTCATCTCCTTCGAGTTCTTCGAAGATCAACTTGAAGTCCGCATAGGTTAGAACTCACCTCAACGTCTAAGTCATTACCTTGACATTACCTCTGCTAACTGCTTCTGGGCGTCTTGTGTGTTGTGCACAAGACTTTGGTTTTATTTTCTGCACCACTCATCTGCTTTTGTTGCATATGTGACTTATGTGTTTACCTTCCTCTCTGAACTAACCCATGTATCTTTGCATTATGCAGATCGTATGTTGGGCCAGGGAAAACTAGCTGAGCTGAGGGCGCTCGCCCGAGCCCACGGGTTGGCATCGGGTTCCCAAACCGTGCCAAACTCGGTGGTGGAGATCGCCGTCGCACAGGGCAGATCGCCACCCAAAGGCCCAACTCCTCCCGAGACCCAGCCCGCCAATCAGCGCAAAAAGCTTATCCTCAGGAAACCAAAGAGGAAAGCCCCCCAAGTAGTCCATGAGGAAGAAGAAGACGATGAGGTGACTGAAGATGGCCTCATCACCAAGAGGAAGAGGGTGGCGCCTTCTTCACCATCTGCTCCACCTCCTCCTCCAACATCAACACCACCTTCCACACCCGCTCCGCCTCCAACACTGCTTCCTCCACCAGCTCCCGCCTCGCCAGTCCAAGTGGTTCCTCTGGCGTTCGCACTTCCCGTGGTTGAGGCCCCCGAGCCTAACTTCATGGAGAACCCCCCGAGCGCCTCCACGCCTTATGTATCAGCTGGAGGGGGTCCTCCTTCAAACGCCTCAACCGCAAACGTTGCACCAGTCGGGGATGAAGGTGCTCACAACTCTCCAATCCTTATCACTGAATCCCCGACTTCGCCACCACGCCAAGAAGCACTCATTGAACAACCAACTCAAGAAGGTGGCGGCGAGAACCAACAACAAGCCCACCCGGTGCCTCCACAAGCAAACCTCTCTCTTGAGGTCAAGAGGGTGTGGGAGCCCTTCTCAGCAAAACTGAAGATGATGGCGGAGGACTTCCCCTCCATCATATCTAAAGCTGTGGAGAGTTCCACCAGGAAGCTCCATGATGACCTCTTCGCACTCCGAACTGAGAATATCACCATAAGGATTGAGGCGGAGAGGTTATCCTACAATCTAACACTCGCCGAGATCGAACACTCCCGAGTTGAAGATGCTATGAGCACCGAGCTCCGGGTGGCACGCAAGGAGGCCACCGATCTACGCCATAAGGTGCAGCTCTTGGCTCAAGAGAAGATTGAGCTGGAGAGCAAGCTTGTACCTTATCGCGTCAAAGTGGTTGACCTGGAGGCGTTGATCAAAGCTGACGCCGCCAAGGTAAAGAACCTCGAGAAAAGGTTAGCCGATCGGGAGGTCTTCTTGGGGAAGGTGGAGAAAGAAAGAGACGACACCGTGGCCAAGCTCGCTGAAGCCAACGAAGAAAACGGGAAGATCGCCGCAGAACTGGCCCAGGTGCAGGCAAAATCCAAGAAGGTTGTTGAAGACCTTCTTCAAGCTCGGGAAACCATTGAAGAACTTAAGAAACAAGCTGAAGAGCTAAAACAGCAGAACGAGGGGCTAAAGAAACAGATCGAAGAACTTGAGCTGAGCTCTGCCCAGATTCTTGCTGCTGGATTCGAGGCCGCCCGGGAACAGTTCGCCTGCCTGTACCCCGACTTGGATCTTACCATGGTGTCTCTTAACAATGAGGTGGTGGACGGGAAGGTTGTTCCCTCTGAAGATTGATTGCTTCCCTCCATCCAGGACTCTTATGCTTTCTCCTTACACATAATTGTAATAGATTTTCCCTTTTTCTGTACATGTACCTTGAACTGATGTTTACTTTGTGATAAAGTCTTTGCTCTTCTTCTCATAGTGCCTGCTTCATCTCTTGTATAATTTACTTCAAAGAAATTAACTTAGTAATTTTGTAAGCGCAAATGTATACTTAACTGCTTTGAACCGCCGACTTTCGAACCATAACACTTTAACAACTTGCAACTCCAAGGTAACGAACCTTAGGATAAAATCGCTATTCAAATAACGAACTTCAACTCAACTAATGGCTTAAGACACAGCTCACCCGATCTGCTTCATCAAAACGGGTCTTTGACTTTCTCGCCGTTGCTTGAATTTCTCCTGGTCGCCAAAGACTCTTGGCGATTCCAGCTTCCTCTTGCCTTCTCAACTTGGCCATTGTTCCTTTGTCTGGGGGTAGAGGCGCCTTTCGGATCCTTTTCTACCTCCCTGAGCTTCAGAACAAGAGGCCGGGTGGCTAGGCGTTCTCTTCGAACCTACCTTAGCCGCCCTCCAAACTTCTTCCACCCTTTACACCATACCTGAACTCGTTCGGGACGAGAAGGATTTTATCTTGCCTGAACTCGCTCATCGGCGAGCAGGTCTTTAACTCGCCTGAACTCGCTCATCGGCGAGAAGGTCTTTAACTCGCCCGAACTCGCTCATCGGCGAGAAGGTCTTTATCTCGTGCCTCTACATTGCCCCAGGGGTTACATCTCCTCTCCCCCAGAAACACTGAGGACTTTTTGCTGGTGCCTCTACATTGCCCCAGGGGTTACATCTTCTCTCCCCCAGAAACACTGAGGACTTTTCACTGGTGCCTCTACATTGCCCCAGAGGCTACATCTTCTCTCCTCTGGAAGCACTGAGGACTTTTTACTCTTCCTCGCCTGCACTCGCTCGACGGCGAGGAGGTCTTTAACTCGCCTCAGAACGCGCGAGGGCATTGAGGTCTTTTAACTGGTGCCTCCGATCGCCGAAAGACGATGAAGACTTTAACTTTAACTGATGCCGCCAATCGCCGAAAGACGAAGGGGACTTAGAAACCTTTTAGAAAGCATGCAATATATCTTTAACTTGCCTTAAATCACATATAAGTGACAAGGTCTTTCTTCAAAACTTTTGGAAAACAACAAGCATGCAGTCTGAAACACCTTAAACTTCGAAAACTCTTCTTTATTGGGTGGCCTCATTAAAAACCCTCCTTAGGGAAAAAAGAGTGCCCCCTTCAAACTGTTTTAACAGAAACATTGTAATATAACTTCGTGTTCGTCTTTACTTACAAAGTTCTTAACTGTAATATAACTTGAGGTGCGTGGCGTTCCAAGTGCGAGGAATCGCCCCTCCTTCCAATGTTTCTAAGCGGTAGGCGCCATTCCCGAGCGCCTCGGTTATTCTGAACGATCCCGTCCACTTAGGCGACAGCTTATTCTCCATCTCGTACTGGTGGGCCTTCCTCATCACCAGGTTGCCCTCTCTGAACTGTCTTGGCATCACCTTCGAGTTATATCTTCGTTCAATCCTTCTCTTCACCGCCTCAGCTTTCAATCTCGCCTCTTCCCTGACCTCATCCAGTAGGTCCAGGTTCAACCTTCTCTCCTCATTCGAGTCTTCCTCCACGAAGTTCTGGAATCTCGGCGAGCTCTCCTGGATCTCTACTGGAATCATTGCGTCGCACCCATAGACCAGGCTAAACGGGGTCTCATGGGTTCCAGACTGCTCGGTGGTGTGGTACGCCCAAACTATACGGGGTACCTCCTCAGCCCAACTTCCTTTGGCTTTCTCTAGCCTTCTCTTCAAACCTCTTAGCAACACCCGATTGGTTGACTCTACTTGGCCATTCGTCTGAGGGTGCTCGACGGATGCAAACACTTGTTGAATTCCCACCCCTTCGCACAGCTTCTTCAACAGGTGACTTGCAAACTGAGTCCCATTGTCCGACACCAGGCGCTTGGGCACACCAAACCGGCACACAATGTTCTTCCACACGAAACCCTCAATCTTGTGTGCGGTGATCTGGGCCACTGGTTCTGCTTCGATCCACTTGGTGAAATATTCAATCGCCACCACCAAGTACTTCATCTGCCTGATCGCCAGGGGAAACGGTCCCAGGATGTCGATTCCCCATGTATGAAACGGCCAAGGGCTGTAAATCGACTTCAACTCCTCGGGAGGCGCCTTGTGCCAATCGGCGTGCTGTTGGCATTGTTTGCAGCACTGCGCATACCTCTTGCAATCTTCTCTCATTGTTGGCCAGTAGTAACCTGCACGGAGAGTCCTTGCGGCCAGAGCTCGACCCCCGACGTGGCTTCCGCATATCCCTTCATGGAGCTCTGCCATAATTCTTGTACATTTTTCCCCGTGCACACATTCCAGGAGTGGGTGAGTAAACCCAAACCTGTACAGCTCGCCATCAATCATTGTGAACTTGCTAGAGTTCTTCTTTATCTTCCTAGCCTCCGTCGGATCCAGCGGGAGGAGGCCATCCGCCAAACAGCGTTTGTACTACGTCACCCAGGTGTCTGGCCCATGCGTAGCGCAGACCTGCGTCATGTTCACCCTCTCCCACCAACATGCTCTTATTCTCGGCGATCTCAAGGTCTCTTGGGTCAAGGATTTGTGACTCCTCGCCGCTTTCTCCGTCGACTTGCTTATCTGAAGAACCAGGTGATCTGCCACAAATGCTCTCGGTGTCTTCAAAGTTTCTTGAATCACCGTCCTCTGCCTACCCCCCTTGCCTGAACTGGCGAGCTTAGCTAGCAAGTCAGCTCGGGCATTCTGCTCTCTGGGCACATGCACCACTTCAAAGGAGGCAAAGGAACTCTTCAATTCCTGTACATACTCCAGGTAAGCCGCCATTTGTGGATCTTTAGCCTGGAACTCGCCTGTTACTTGTCCCGTGACCAACAGCGAGTCACTCTTAGCCATCAGCACCCTGGCTCCCATCTCCTTAGCCAGCAAGATACCGGCGATCAGCGCCTCATATTCTGCTTGATTATTGCTGGCCTTGAAGGCAAACCTCAAGGATTGTTCGATCAGCATGCCATTGGGTCCCTCCAAGATGACTCCAGCACCGCTACCCTGCTGGTTCGACAATCCGTCCACCGAAAGCACCCAACGGAAATCATCCCCCTCAACTCGTGCTGCTTCAGACGAGAGCTCGACCACGAAATCTGCGAAGATCTGCCCCTTGATCGGGCCTCGGGGCTCATACTTAATATCAAACTCCGACAGCTCCACTGCCCACTTCACCATCCTCCCAGCAACGTCAGGCTTCTTCAAGACCTTCTGGATGGGCAAGTCGGTCATCACCAGTATCGTGAAGCTATGGAAATAGTGGCGTAACCTCCTCGCCGAAAAGACTACTGCCAGTGCAGCCTTCTCCAGGGCCTGATACCTCGTTTCGGGGCCCTGCAGCACCTTACTAACAAAGTAAATGGGCTTTTGAGCCTGATCTTGGTCCTGGGCGAGCACCGCACTCACCGCCCTCTCAGTTACAGCAAAATACAACCTGAGAGGGGTTCCCACCAGCGGTTTGCACAAAACCGGCGGGCTCGCCAAATACTCCTTCAGCTTGACGAAGGCTTCTTCACACTCCTTCGTCCAGGCAAACTTGTTATTCCGCCTTAAGCACTGAAAATATGGATGGCCCTTCTCTCCGCTAGCTGACACGAAGCGAGACAGTGCGGCCATCCGGCCTGTAAGCTGTTGTACTTCCTTCACAGTGGTCGGGCTCCTCATCGCCAAGATGGCGGCACACTTATCAGGGTTGGCTTTTATTCCTCTCTCAGTTAAGAGGAAACCCAAGAACTTCCCAGCCTCCACGCCAAAAATGCACTTCTCCGGATTCAGCTTTAACCTAAACTTGGCGATCGTAGTGAACAACTCCTCCAAGTCCGCGACGTGCTTGCTTTTCTCTGGCGAGGTCACGACCATGTCATCCACGTATGCTTGCACATTCCTTCCCAGCATTGGTGCAAGGACCCGATCCATCAACCTCTGGTACGTGGCCCCCGCGTTCTTCAGCCCAAACGGCATCACCTTGTAGCAATAGCACGATCTCTCGGTCATGAAGGCAATCTTCTCTTCATCCATGGGATGCATCTTGATCTGGTTATACCCCGAGAAGGCATCCAGGAAACTTAACAACTTGCACCCTGCAGCACTGTCCACCAGGGCGTCTATGCTTGGTAAAGGATATGAGTCCTTCGGGCAAGCCTTATTCAGATCAGTGAAATCGACGCACATGCGCCATTTCCCATTACTCTTCTTCACCAGCACGACATTGGCTAGCCAATCGGGGTACTGTACCTCCCTGATATGGCCTGCAGCGAGGAGTTTCTGTGTTTCGTCTCTAATCGCCTGCCTCCTCTCCTCGTTGAACTTCCTTCTCCTCTGCCGCACTGGTCTCACCTGGTTGTCCATTGCCAAATGATGGCACAAGAAGTCGGGATCAATCCCGGGCATGTCCGAAGCGGACCATGCAAACGCATCCAGATGCCGCTCTATCACCTTGGCGATCTGGTCCTGGAGCTCGACCTCCAGAGATCTTCCCAGCTTGAAGATCTTTCCCCCGATCTCTCTCTCGAGCCACTGCTCGACGGGTTTTGGCCTGGTTTCTCTGGCGATCCCCAGCTCCCTCGCTTCCTCAGGGCGATTCCTTGCCTCCTCTTCCTCTAAACCGGCGTTCCCCTCCCCCAGCTCAGCGTCCACCATCACTACGTCACTTCCGGCGGTCTCTTCTATTATCGTCGATCTGGGCTTCACACCAGGAGGCGGGGTGGTTGTCACGTAACTCACAGACCTTTTGTTTTTCAGGCTATTCTCATAGCACTTCTTCGCTTCTTTCTGGTCGGATTTGATGGTGATCACCACCCCCTCCATAGACGGCAACTTCACCTTCATGTGCCGGGTCGACGGTATAGCGCCTATTCTGTTGAGCGTGGGTCTTCCCAGCAGAATGTTGTATGCTGAAGGGGCGTTTACGACAAGGTATTTGATTTTCTCTGTTCTCGAACCCGCCTCATCTGTAAACGTGGTCCTCAACTCGATGTACCCCCTGACCTCCACCTGGTCACCAGTGAAACCATACAAACATCCTCCATAGGGCCTCAGCTGGTCAAGGGGTAACTCTAACTGCATGAAAGTCGGCCAGAACATCACGTCTGCCGAGCTTCCTTGGTCCACCAGAACCCTGTGGACCTTCCTCCCCGCCGTGATCAACGAGATGACTATGGGATCGTTGTCATGAGGCACAACGTCCCGAAGATCTTGCTTGGTGAACGTAATGTCCACATCCGGCGAGTGGTCCTCAAACATATCCACCGTCATCACAGACCTCGCATACCTCTTCCTCTGTGATGCGGTGCATCCACCACCCGAGAAACCTCCTGCAATGGTGTGGATTTCCCCGTGGGTAGGCATCTCGTGCTGCTGAGCCTCTCCACCTGCTGGTTGGGAGCTCGACGCGCCCCCCGTCCTTCTGTCCAGCAAGTAGTCGTTTAGGAACCCGCTTTTGACCAGATCGTCGAGCTGGTATCCTAAAGCCAAACACGAATCCACGGTGTGGCCAAAGCCCTGGTGGAACTCACACCAGGCGTTTGGCTTTGGTCCTAGCACCTTGTCGCCCACCTTCTCGGGCGCTTTCAACCTAGCTGATATGTTGGGAATGGCGATCAGGTCCGCCAATCCCATGACAAACTTGTGCTTAGGTGGGCGATTGTACTCCCGGCGTGCTGGTTGCGGGCGTCCTTGGCCCCTGCCCTTGTTCTTCCTTGGGTCATAAGGATGGCGAGTCCTCTGATCCCTCCTGGTCGCCGCTGTCACCAGCACCCTCTGCGGCTGGATCCTGGTCTGGGCACGTGGCCTGGCGGGAGCCACGCTGCCCCTCTTCTCGGCGACTTCACTCTCATCGGCGATGTGGGCCATCGCAAGTCGCCTGACCTCAGCAAACGTGGCAGGGTGAGCCCTGATCAATGCTTCGCAGAATGGTCCCGGCAGCACACCCTTCTTAAATGCATAGACTAGCATTTCTTCATCTTTGGCTGGCGATCGGACCATCTGCGCCCCAAAACGATTCAGGTAGTCCCTGAGGGACTCTCCCTGATACTTCCTTATGTCAAACAAATCATAAGACACCCTGGGCGGTGCCTTGTTCACGATGTACTGCTCGACGAAGATCTTTGAAAACTGTTGGAAGTTGGTTATGTGACCTGTAGGCAGGCTCACGAACCATTCCAGCGCCGTTCCCTGGAGTGTGCTCACAAACATCTTGCAGTACACGGCGTCTGATCCTCCCGACAGCATCATCTGCGTATGGAACGTGGTGAGATGAGCCTCAGGATCCTCCACGCCGGTAAAAACAACCTTCACAGGTACCACACTCGCAGGGATAGACGTGTCAGTAATCGCCTGAGCGAAAGGCATAGGAAAAACACGAGGCGGCGTTGACGGCGCGACCTCTTCAGCGACTGAACGCCCTCGCTGCTCCTGAAGAGCTTGACGCAGCTCTTCAGTCACTTTGCTAAGCTCATCATTCCTGGCCCGAGAGGCGACCAGGTCCTCATGCATTCTCGCCTGCTCTATACGCGAGGCTTCCACATTCGCCTGCAACGAACGCATGATTTCCACCATCTGCGCCATAGTCATGGCGCTGGCGCCTTCAGCAGCAACGGGCGCAACTGGACTTGAACGGTTGCTTCTCATTTTTCTCATGAAAACTTGGCAAATCACAGAGTGCAATGAACCACACCTTCTTCAGCGACGATCGATTCAGCGATCAATCGGTCGGAACTTCGCGAAACTTCGCAAGAAACCTCAAGAACACAGCGAACCTCCACAGAAACCTGCAACTCCACCAGAAACCACCGCTCCTTCCACGAAAAACCAAAACGAGCCAAAGAACTCAGATCTCACCGAACAAATCTCGCGTAAGCAGCAGAAAACTTCACCTCACCGAACAAGAACCCAAACGAACGGTGGAAAGTGCAAATTCACCGAATAAAACCTAGACGAACAGCGAACAATGGTTGCACCAGCACACAACCACACAGAAAACTGCAAAAACCTCCAAGAACTCACGTTGTGGATGGGAACAGGTTTTACACGGCCCCACGGTGGGCGCCTGATGATCTTGCCTGTTGACCAGAACGCTGGAGCTTTGCCTCGTCAAACTTGGATCGACGTATGCGCCGCGCTTGCCTCCGTCCTTCGCCGCGATCCACCTCAAGAACCTGCAAAAGAACAGAACGGCGCCGCTGCGGCCGATCGCACTCCAACGCCCAAGTCAGTGACCGAACCACCAATTACTAAGAGTAACACTCAACTCTCAAGGAACCGTGAGCCAGTTCTCTCTCAGTATACTCAAGAACTCGCAAGCGTAAAGAAGACAATCTGAACGTGCGTACCTCAGAAGTTCGTTGGGAAACCCTTATATACCTGGACACTTTCTCTCTCCTGGCAGTTACACATCTAGACACGTGGCTCGCATCCAGCTGTACACGTGCCATCATCTGGAGCCTCCTTGACTTGGGCGCTGCTTCTGACTCTCTTTTGGCTAAGTTACTTATGCATGATACTACTCAGTGCATAGTTGTCTTGGAGCGCGATCTCTACTGGGATTGGCGAGTTAGGGTGCCTTCGTATACACCTTCCCTGTGGTCTCGCCGGCCGCCTTCATGATCTGCACCGCCTGTTTCACCGTGTATGCTCAAGCAAGCTGTCCCCCGACCTCATCCTCTGGCCAGCTGGGAAATTTCTATCTGCCTTTATCTCCGGCGATGTCCTTGTTTCGGCGATCTCTGATCACTTGGTCGCCTGGGTTTACATCTGGCGACTTCATCTTTAACCCGGTGACCGCCGGTTCTGGTGTGCTGGAGATCGGAGCACGCCAACTTAATAACTGGCGACTACACGAGCCCCCCGACCTCCTTCCCTTCTGCCAACCTAGCGTCTCATCAACACGCCTATACAGTAGCCTGACGCCACGTCATCACTTCCGATTACCAGGGCGGTACACTTACTATTTGGACCCCTAAAGTGAGTCCAATTTTTTACAACTTGTTTTATTCTTTAAGAAGATCTTAAGGAAGAACATTTGATATTCTGGTCTTTGCCCATTTCTCCTTTTGGTGAGGTCTGTTAGATCCTTGGTGGGTGATGACTTTCTACGGCAAGAACACTGCGTTTGTCAGAAGTAATAATTGTCCCTAAGGACGGATATCGATCCCACAAGGAACAATGAATTATCAAGTACAATAATCGCTAAATATAAAAAAAAACAATAAACAGAGTGTTGAATTGAGTGTCTTGGCAATGATAAATAAGAAAACAGACAAAATATTAGTTGTTTCAAGTTGGAAAAATAGGGATTAGGTTTTATCTCTCTCACTCTCATGTATTTTGATTAGCATGTCAATATTAAGTTCTTTGATTGAAATTGATGCTCGTAAAAAATTCATTTATATCGATATCTCGCATATAAAATTCTTAAGAATGTTTCCTAAATATCGATCTCTCGCATCTTATAAAAATAATCAGACGTTAATGACAATAAACATTTCAAGTCTATCTCTAGCACTCAAATATGTTAAGTATTAATGTTTAGGTCCAAACCCTAAAAATACCTCTCGGTCAGATTTAAGATTCTCAATTTTTCACGGAAAGTTAAAATTAAAACAATAATAACAATAATCAATCAAGAACTGAATATTAATATATAAGATTATTACCTTAATACATCAGAGTTTGAGTAGATTACTCTAGAATTAGCCACACATACTTCTAGCACCTTCCATTCTCCCAATGGGTTACAATTCACTCTATGGTGTTTTCCTCTTAATCTAGCACACTAGGGTTGAGCCTCTAGCCCTCTATTTATCCTAGTTTTCTAGGGTTAGGTCGCTTCCTGTGTCACGCTAATGGGACCCAATCTTTCTCTGCATCATTTTCCATTCTGGGACCTTCCACCTTTTTCTTTTTAGCTCAAATTATTCTCCTTTACTCCAAATCTTCAATCCTCCCTAAAAATTTGCAATTAACACCAAGTTTGGGAATAAAATGCTCTTATTCAAATAAAGCTCATAAAAAATGTAAAATGTATAAATTTATAAATTATGGATTATTTTATATATAAATTAACAATAAATCATTCTAAGTGTTTATATTTTATTATGAAATATTACAGAACTTAGTGCAGGAGAGAGAGATTGATTGTGGAAGTTTCTTTTTCCTTCTAAAAACACAATTTGCATGGTTTATGGTTTGGGATTGGAGGTAATTAAACCCTTTGATGTTTTAGTTCATCCTATTCATCTTTTGTTTCCTTATATTACAAGGAATGTTCAAGGTATGAGAATTTAAGCTTTAATTCAAAATATCAGTTGAATTTATAAATGAGGAAGTGATTGGATGGTGATTTTAACCTTGCACGTAAGAAATTGCATAAATAGATGGAGTATGGAATTTGATAAAGTATAGAGCAAATTTGTTTGTGGTAGAATTTGGTAATTTGTTGAATAATGGAGTTTTTGGTAGCCCGTTGTTGTTATGCGCATTTGTATTGAAATTGTAGACTTTGATGAGTTTGATTCATTTACGTTATTGAATTATGTGTGAGAGGTTGTATAGGATTTAATGATTGTTAATTATATATTAGAAATGTAAGGAAATAGTAATTATAGATGTATAAAATATAATTAGAACTATTTTAACAAGATTTAAGCTATAAACTTTTGTGTTTTCAAGTTCATTAACCTCTAAATTAAAATGAACTAATCGTAATTTGAAAGTGATGATTTACGAATAAGAATGTCATTAACCAAAATTGAAATATGTATTAAATTTGGAGTGAATTATGTTTAAAAGGAAAAGCATAGAACTAATGAGTTTAGTTTTAGTTAAGATTGGTGCATTGAATATGATGTAATTAATGTGTAAAATTATTGAGTTTGTATAACCTTTTACTAGATAAAATTCAAAGTTATTTAATGTGTAAAATGTTAATAATGTATAAAAATTTCATATATGAGCATGTTACAACATCTTCAGCAACCCTTTCCTTCCATTTTTGTATGCTTCCAATCACACAATTAGCAATAAATGGAGAGAGAAATCATTGACATTTGACACTAATAAGAATATTCTCAAAATCAGTGAAAAACATTATTAATGAAGATGGAGAACAATGAATATTTTTCTTTTAATTTTGCTGTCCTTTCGGTGATACGAACTTGGTATAAAAAAGCATTAATAAGAGGTGGAGGTGGTTCCTTTGGTGTGAGTTTGTAGTACCACTACAAAAGAATTTCATAAATACTCAATAAAAAAATTAATTAAAGAGGTCAATTAAAAAAAAGGGTGGAACAACCTACCATGCCCATAAATTAATCACGTCATAACGTTTAATAAAATAAATATTTTATAAATTCATAGCTGCTAAACATGCCATGGAGACAAAATTTGTAACAAAAATCTGTTTTCAGAAGCTTAAAATATAAATATTCATTTCATTTTAAAATTTATATTTTCCTAGAGTTAAAGATAAAAGTATTACACTTTAATGCATTTTAATATAAATAAATCTTTTAACACTATGGTTGATTAGGTATAATAAGCTTTTCTAGAAAAGTTTTTTTTTCTAATACTACTATAATGGTGTTAATTTCTAATTTTAAAACGTTTTTAAAAGACTTCCCCTTTTTGTTTCTTTTCCTTTTGTTATTATGAAACAAATATAATACTAATTTATAAGCAATGCTTACATGAGAATCCATATCCTCTTTGGTCATATTCTCCTTTTTTATTTGCAAGACTCAAATCGATTTCCAATGTGTAACAACTGGCTAAGGAATGAATTTTAAATGGCTAGGGTTCATCACGAGGCTAAGATCTACTTGGACCCATTATATCATGAGTTCCATATTAATTATATGAAGATGCTCGTGTAATGTAGGTTCTGAGTTTTTATTTTTTTTATTTCTAATGTAATATATAAATATATTATCTTGGGTGGTTACTTTTCTTTTCACTAAGTTTTGAATATGAATCTTACTTTTATATTTTTGTATATATTAATTATAAATTACTAAAGTCCAACAAAAGTTATAATTAGATGATTAATGATATTTTCAATATAAAAAATGTTTGAAGTTTTTGTTCATATTATTATTATTATGGAGACGATTAGCATATCTCGACTTCTTTTTTTAAATAATAATGTATAATTTAAAAGAAGAATTAAAAACCAAAACATTTATAATAAATAATAAATGTAACTTGTTTATTATGTTTTCACTTTCAACTCTTCTACTTCTTTCTTCTATAAGAGAATCTACAAGAAACTAAGCATTTTGTTTTGGTTGAATAATGTCATATATTTTCCATACTTGTAATCATAGAGTTTTCTATTTTCATTTTTCTCTCTCATGAAAATGTGTGGCATAACAGGAAGGTCAATGTGTCAAACAGTGAAGAGAAAAAAAAATGAAAAAAAAACTTCATTTTGATCTTTAAGAAATATGTTTGTTAATATTCAATTTTAATGCTACAAATTTATGTATAAATATTGCTCCCACCACTAAAAAAATATGGATCGGTTCATGTTTTAATTTCCTCAGCATTTTATATTGGTTATTTTGTTTGTATTTTATATATAGTATAAGGATTTATATTTTATATGATAAATAAGTGTGTGAATAAATTTATTTTAATTAAATTGAAATTATACTAAAAAAATTAATTACCTTAAATGATGTGTATGAATATGTGAATGGAAGGTGTAGTTAGCAATTAATTTTAAGTTTTGAATGATGTTTTTTTTTAACAAACATAAACAGAAATTAAGAGAAAAAGAATAGAAAGGGGCGAGTTGAGAAAATGAGTAAGGGTGTGAATAAAGTTTTGAATTTTCATCTTAATTTCAAAGCTCACCCTACTTGTTTTCCTCTTCTCTCACCATTCTTTCTTCTTCTCCTTAGTTCATGTTCCAAATTCTTTCATTTTTCAGTAGACTTCCTTTCATAAATCTAGTCAAGGGGAAATTTATATAACTCAATCCTGAAAACCTTGCTTTGAATAAGTTTCTTTCTCCATTTTTCACTATCATCCATGGCTCACGAGTTGATTTGGAAGAAGGTGTTTTTAGAACTAAAGCTTGATTTAAGGTGTGTTGACGATTAAGGTTTACGTTTTAGGCAATTAAGAAGTTTTTTAAACACATTTGCTTTACGTGCTTCACTCACATCTTGAAAACCTAGATATTCTAGAATACAAGGAACCCGGGTTAAAGGAAGTTATTTCAATCTTTAATGTTTTTTTAATCAGCAAATAATAAACATATATAGAAATGAGCATTTCAGGGATGCTCCAACCCCTATACAAAAAACATTGATACCTTCTTTCTTATATATTCCATCCACCTAACCAACCTTAAACAACCTATAAAATTATAACCTTAAACCCCACCCACCCAGGCTATAATGTGTTTCCTTCCTTACTACAATACATCATGATCAGGAAAAATAGTTATACACAAGATCCAATAATCTAGAATGGAGATTCCTCAAACAGATTTTAAGACAACACATCATAAATATCGTAATGATAATTCTTTTCCAATGCAAAATCACCTTACATTGATCTAGGTGGTAGAGACTATGACACTAGAGGTCTTCCACATTTCGTCTTCCAACTTCAACCTTTACTCCTCACTGAGTTTCTTATTCGTACCAGTACATCCCTGATACACACATTGAAGTATGTGTGATTTGTTGCACTGATATTGCACACTGCCTGCATTATAACCTCTTCTTTTTAAACCCTACTTATTGTATCCCAAAGAGCCAAAACAAATGAGCATATCACTAGATTCAATAGAACAGATAACAAAAAATATTTCCCTCAAATCATAACATTTCTAGACACAATTTTGGACACTAAACCCAATTAGATAGGAGAACATTGCTTTAGGTATCTTATTTTTAATCCAAGACCAAACGTTCGACTGACCCAAGCAAAATATTTCATGAACATATAACCTTAAAATTTTGGATTAGAAATGTATGGTTGAATATTAAGGGGTTTTTGAATGAATGGTTGTGCATGAAAATTTAATAGAATTATGTCTTAATTTAAAAGATTGTTATTTGTTTGAAATGTATAGAATCATAATTATATTGTGCATGCCTAATGGCTATAAGTATATAAGTATAGCATAGAAATTGAGTGTTAATTTATAGTATGTAGAAATTTTATATCCAATTACTTGTATGACGATAAAATAATACATATTAGATTGATTGTGAATAAATGTACGTATATATAGAATTTTACTAAAAAAATAAGTGAAAATGTGTATCTATATTATTTTTTATAAAGATTTGGTTGAATAGTTGTTTGAAAACATTTCTACGAGGGTAACTTATAACTTGTAATTTGAGTTGAAATTTGGGTGAGAAAGTTATGTTAAGTTTTAGATAAATTCTTGGCTTGTGTTAAATCCAAGTTTAGTAATCATGTGTTTGGATTTTATTGTGTGTTTAAATAAGTAGATGTAAAACATGATTTTATATGTATCAAATCATGATATACACAAAGTATCCGATTTAGATAAATAGATGCAAGTTGTGTGGCTGGAAATATGCAAGTATTGTTTAATGTGGACTAAGTTTGAAAGATGCATGCAGTATGTGTATCCTCTTCAAATTATAAGTTTTTGTTTGAATAAACACAAACCGAGTATATTTAGTGGGGGTGTTCATGGATTGAATTTTTCAAAATCCAGTATAGATCCAATCCAAATCCAATAAAATAGATTGGATCTAAAATCCATATCCATTTTAATTGGATCATATTGATTTGGATATTTTCATTTCAATTTAAATTGGATTAAATATAGATTAAATCAAATTTGTCAATTAGATTAAATTTGATGTGTGATTGACCTAATCGATATAATGTGTGTATCGATCGGACACAGACCCAACTTGATTTGGTCTAACCTATTCCAATTCGTCTTGATCCCACTTGAGCCCTACTCGACCTAGATATAGTTGGACTTAGCTCGATCTTGACCCGACCTAAACTAATCTCGATCGACACTCGACCTGGACCCAATACAACTCGATTGAATGTGGGGTCAGACCAACTCATCTCGACATGACATGGATCAACTCAACTTAGTTTGACATGGCCCTATCTCGATATGACCCGATGTCTCAGCCAAAAATAGGCCCATTTCTAGGGATGGCAATGTGGGTTGACCCGTCGCGCATAGGCCCACACCCGCATAGAATATGCAGGTTGATTTTACTAGCTACCCCGCAGGCCAGCCTGCATAAGAAATTATTTTTTTTAAAATTAATACAAAATAATTTTTTAAATAAAAACTTTGAATAAATTTAATTCTTCTTTTATTTAGAAACATTAGGTAAATGGTCTCATAATACTATTCTCACGACACATGCGTAATAAGATGTGAGTAAAGTTTTTGGAATGTGAAATATGAGGCTACATGAAGAAAATATGGGGGTGTAGAAAGAAATTTCTATATTTTTAAGTTATGCAGATCGTGTGGGCCAGCGGGTTGGAATAGGCAGTCTGACCCACGTTTTTCTCAACGGGTCGTGGGTCGACCTCATGGCCGCCCCACTTTGCCATCCCTACCAACTCTACTTGACTTGACCTAACCCAATCCATCTTGGTCCCACCTAGGCCCGCCTATACATAGATCTGACCTGACTTAGTACACTTAGCCTGACTAAACTTAGTGTTACCTAGGCCTTGCCTAACTCGGTTGAACATGGCCCAATCCGATGTAGGCTTGATGTCACAGGCTATTAGGGGCCCAACTTGAATTGCCATACTTGACCCTGTTTGTCTAGATTTAAGTTGCACTTTAGCTCAAGCCAACTATAACTCAACTCAACTTGGGCCCGAGCTTTATCAGTTCAACAAGGGCATAAGTTACACTTGGGCCCGAGTCGACTTTGATTTGACTCAACCTGATCCTAGTCAACTCGACTCAACTTAAGCCCCGGTCGACTCTGGCTCAACTTATCCAGGCTCATGCTGACTCGACTTGACTTGACTTGACTTCGAGCCAAATCGACTCGACTTGGGTCAAGGTCGACTCTATTCGACCTGAGTTTGGCTCAAACCAATTCGGCATGGGTCTGTCCCAACTCGACTCGACCTTGGCCTCTAGTCTACTTAGCTTGATCTGGGCAGGTTGAACTGGCTCGACTCGACTTTGGTTAGGCCAATTTGGCTCGACCTAGGCTTGGTCTCACTTAGCTCGACATGTGCTCAGGTTAACTCAACTCGACTTGGACCTTGATTTACAGAGATTGACCAGGCCCACTTAGCTTAACTTGGGCCCGAATCCACTCAACTCGACCTTGTCTAGGTCGACTCAGCTAGACTTGAGTTGGGCTGACTCTACTTAACCTAGGTTGGGCCAACTTGGTTCAACCTAGGCCTAGGTCAAATCAATTCGAATTAGACCAAGGCGCACTCAGCTTTATCTAGACTCGGGCTGACTCAATTTGACTTGGTCTAACCAACTTGAATCGACCTTAGCTTAGACTAACTTAACTTATTTAGAGCTTGGGCCGACTCGACTCAACCTAGGTTCGAGCTAGACTTGAGCCCGGGCTGACTCTGACTAGACTCGACCTGGGTTTGGGTGTGTCACAGCCGAATCAACTTGACCTAGGCATGGGTCGACTGGACTTGACCTAGGCATGGGTCGACTGGACTCGACCTGGGCCTGGGTTAACTCGACTTGACTTGGGTCCAAGCTGAATTGACTCGACCTTCTCCTAGGTCGACTCGACATGATATTTGCCGAGCCTACTCGACTCGACTTGAGCCCGACCCAATACTACCTTACTTCGGCCTGACTCAACATACCATTTCATAACTTGAAACGATTGAGGCACACCTTGATTTTGGATTTTTAAAATTCATAAGTTATCCAATCCAAATCTAGTTAAATGGATTGGATTTAAAATCCAAAAATATGGATTTGGATTTGAAATAAATTCATTTAAATAAAATTAAAGTAATATGGATTTGCATAATTATGGATTGAATTTCACAATTTAGATTTTTTTTCGACCCTTAATAATAAGCTTTTCCTTTGAAACCCAATAACTATACTTCGTTTGAAGGACACAATCCTTAAGCATTTCATGGTACATGTCGAACTAATAAATTCTTATTATATTATCTAATGATTGTTATAAGAATTGTAGTGTAGGTTCTTCTACAGTGGAAACGATTATTGTGCTAAAATACTTAGGCTCCACTAAAGCGACTACAAATGCGTCTTGTTCAACAAATTTGTAGGATATTAAAGTCTCTCTAGGCACCAGACGCCCTCCTACAAAGCCACCACCACCTCCTGACATACCTTTCACTCCATCACCTACTCCAACTAGACAATCTACCACAGTTAGATAGTCAAATTAGTATAGCTAACCTTCCAAATCTCTTTTATCACACCATAATATGACATCGATCCCACAATAGGATTTTCATCTTTTGAAGTAGAGAATTGCATGGACTATGCCTCCAAAGTGACTCCACTATTTTGCAATGTACTTTTATCATCTCAAAACTTTATACAAAACAAACAACCATTTATTTCACAACTAGAATAACATAAAATGTCAAACTTTAGTTCATTTGCAACTTATGTTAATGTTTCAGATTTTGATTGATCACTGATAATTTCTTGTTTAAATCATGCTATGAAAGTTTTGTTATTCTCCATCAACGCTCATTTCTTTGATTGCCTTAAATTCTTGTCTTTGACAATGTTTTTGCGTGCAACTAAGTATGGTGTGACCTCATCTATGTTATTCAATGTATACGAATGTGCTTGCAGAATCTCCACAATTAAATATGCACCCGAAGATCAATACAAAATGCAATGAACCAAAATTAAGTAAAACATATGAAATGTAGATTATAAGTTATGTATTAATCAACTAACAATTCAAGATTCAATACAATTATTGTCGATACTACTTCTACTAGTTTTTATATAAAGTTTATCCTGACATAGGAATACTTTTAAAATTGGAGGAGTACTAGAAAATATAGTATATTAAATCTCAAATGAGAAGCTAAGGATCTTTTTAATGAACAAGTCTAACAAAAATTAAGCAACATAATGTTTAAATTACAAACTTCCCAAAATCTAACAATATTTGTCGAGGGTCGGACATTGTCATACCTAACACGTTCAACAAAAACACATTGTTATTCTTCACAATATATCTAATTAACTACTAATTAAATATAATAACAAAAATAAATATAAATTAAAAAAAAAACAGAACGTGAAAGCAACAACAAGAATATTAATTAAATATAATAACAAAAATAAATACGAATTAAAAAATTAATCCAAAATGCAAAAGCAACAATAGGGTCGATAGCACCACGAACAGCTAAAAGAGCGACAACATGATCAGTGGAAACAAAAGCGAGGGGAAGGTAGCAACAAGACTCTTAAGGGGAAAGGCGACGACAAGACCGATGATGAGAGGAGGCAGATAGTTACAAGATTAGTGAGGGAAGGGGAAGACAACAACAACCAGATGTAAAGGCATGGCTCAACATGATTGGTTGGCAATGGAAATGGAGCGACACCGTGAGAAAGGAAAATTTGGACAAAAGGAAAGTAAAAATGAGCGCGGGAAAAAAGTTTTGCTTTTTTACCCATATCTAATAATCATAATGTGCTTGAAATATCAAAATAAATATATAAACATAATACAAATATGTCTACAATTCTTTTATATAGTGTTTCAAAATATATCCCTTTTCATAGGACTTTAAATATGTACATAAAATTAAGACAATTATTCAAAAGAAATAAAAATTTTCATCATCAATCTTCTTACTGAGAAACTCTATCACTTGTAACATCATTTGCTCCCGTGTAAATACACGATCATCACAGATAAAGAAACAAACACAAACAAATAACAGGAAAGCTAGCTATATAAACAAATTCTATATAATTTCAATTTCAAATTAACAAACATAAATCATAAAGTCTCATACAATTTCTCAAATCATCAAGTGTCTATTAAAATTCAATATTCATCTTTCACATGTGAGACTTCCACTGACTCACAACACATAGACAATTGACTCTACTTTCGAAAGACTCGTGCGTTGACTTAGACTCAGAGATTTGCACATGTCACACTATATCACTATGAAATCCACACAACTATACGCATAAATAATATTAATATCATCTCTCTCCTAGTATGACAGGGTTAACTCATATAACAGGTCAAGTCAGTTATCTTTCAAAGAACTTACCCATTCACATGAACCTCTTTCGACTCTCACTACCTATAACTTCATCTATACGATTCAATTATCTCAATAGAGTCAGAATATCTCCTTCTAGACGAATCCTTAGTCAATGCACATCCTAAACAATCTTAACACGATATTTTCTTTCCTGGAAATACTATGTCTTGATTAAAATTTATATTCTGAACCTCACAAAATCCAACATCAAACAATCAAATCATACCAAATTTTAGAATTTCCAAAACACACTAGAATTCATCTACTAGTCATTTAAATGTCTAATTAAAGAGATTTTCAATTAATTATACATGAAATAAAAGTTTACATAATTTATAAGTAAAACTATACAAAAATAAATAAACCAACCTTTTAAAGGCAAAAATAAAATTTTAGTTTTTTTTGTTACAAAAATTCTAGCATGAGCGAAAATTCTCTCGCTTGAGCGAGAATCAAGCCGAGAGCACCCGAAACTTCATCTCAAGTCTCGCTTGAGCGAGAGAAGACCCGAGAGCAGCTTTTTTTTCATTTTATTCTTGCTTGAGCGAGAATTATCTCGCCTAAGCAAGATATGCAGAAAAATATGCATAATTCTGCTTAATTTCACCATTCAGAGTTAAACAAAATCCATTTCAACAACTCATTCATTTCAAAAGTAACTTACACTAATCAACTATACAAATCAACTAAATTTTCAGATTCAAACTAAATCTTCTACCATTAATCATCCATATCAAAATCAACATTTTTCACATTTTATTTCAAATAATACTACATTACTCAAACAATAATTCCTGCAAACCAAAATTAGAACTGGTGACCACGTCACCCCACATTCAAATCTTTTAGCCTAGGGTTCTATTGAAAATTTAAACTAGCTTCCCTTACCTGAACTTGAGTATATGCTCCCTAAGAGCTCCAAACTACCAAAAGCTCAAGGGTAGCCTAACTTGCACCATAGAGTCCTGATAAAAAATCTAACTATACCACTAGGACCCCAAGCTAACAGAGATTAACCATGAAGCTAAAAGTGTCACATGCAAAGCCTATGCAGGGACAAACCTAACAAGTTCAAAATTTAACTCAAAGAAAATAGTTAAATTGAACTTACTCTATCAGAGATTCTAATCGGGCAGTCTTGTAGATCTCGCTGCCAGTAGTCTAATGGCAGACTCCGATCGTCAAACTAATAAGCGAGGATGTTAGAATCTTAGAGAGAGAAAAAAGAAAAGAAAAAATGAACTTATAGAGAGATGGTGGTTATTTTGAAATGAAACCTAAATAACTGAATTTTTTATTTATATATTACTTTCATGTTAATAATAAAATATTCAAGTATCATTTAAAATATATCATTTCTACGCTAAACAAAATTTTTAGAACTTTACAATAATTTCTTTTTATGTATTATTTTCTATAAAAATTTACTTTTGTAAAAGAACCGCCATCCGGAACTTCAAATTTTAATATCTTTTAACACATAATTAAATAATTATTGATAACTGATATATAATATACTAATTAACATGTCGTTTATCTTAATAAAATTAAACTCAAATATCTCAAATAATACTTCGATGTCAAATTTTATATAAAAAAATATGGAAATGAAAAAAATTTAAAAATATCAATGGAATTATAATAATCATTGAGAAATCAAGTATTTTTTAGTAAATTATGAATAAAATTAGTAAATAATTTAGATAAATATTATAGTTATCAAAATTAATATTAATATAAGTAATTAATTTCTAAAATAATACACAATACCTTGAGTATATACATTCACAAAATATTTACTACCAATTTATTTGTATTAGACAAATTCAAGAGCTTCTTTTATTATTCAATAAATAAAATTTCTTTTACATTACCAACAAAAAGTAGCACTTCTTTGTAGTACTTACAATTATTGCATCAAATGCCTCAAAGGTGGTTGACTTTTTTGTTCAGACATTGAATGTCTAATGAATATTGGTCTTTTTTAAAAAAAATACTTCATTAAAACAAAACAAATAAATATTTTTTCTAATTTGTTCAATTTCATATTTTGCTCATGATTAATTGTTTTGATGCAAACACCGTACCATTTTTATTTTATTATTAGAAAAACAGAACAGATGCAAATCAATTCTGATCTTATACATTGCATCAAGCTACTTGTCAAAAACAATATTTTTTTATTAATTTAAATTGTTAAAAGTGCTGATTTTATAAAATTTACTTATTATATTTATTGGCTTTTGGTTTCACACCTTTCTCTCCTATTTGCATCACATTCAAGCAAGAAACTTATAATTATATTTAACTTACAAAACTTTCATTTAGTGAAATTTACTCGTAATTTTATATTTTTTAATAAAACATATTGATACTAAAAATATTAATATTTTAAAATATTAATAAATAACTCTATTAAACTGGATAAAGCTAAAACTCTTCAAGCAGCAGCAACTAATTAGTCTGTAATAAGAAACTCAAAAGAAACCTTTTTTATTAGTTCTAATTTATTAATAATGACATAATAAATATAAAATTCATTTATTCAATAATATGTTAGGAAATGTGCTCTTAATATAATAATAGTACATACACAAAACACAACAGACAAAAATGTTTCCACCTCCTTCCATAAATACAGTCATCAACCTTCATTTCTTTCTGTGCTTTCAGTTTAAACCTGAGATCCACTAAAAGTACACATTCCACACCTCTTCTTCTTTTCCTCAGATCTTCACACCAGAAGCCATGCTCAGAACATTAACCAGGTTCCTCATCTTCAACATCAGTCCCTTCATTCCCACTCATTCTAACATCATCTCACTTAACTAATTATTATTTGCTCCATGTCTTCTCTCTTCTTAACTAATCATCACTTGCAGGTTTCACTTTCTGTCTTTTAATTTAAACCTGCTTCTTCTGATTATGATTCACTAATTAATCTTTTGCAGGGTGTTCAAGCACACCAACCTTGCCAATGACTTGCTCCAAAAACGCAGCAGATTCTATGCAACTATGGTTGGTGGAAGAAGGTGAGTCTCTTTAAAGCTCTTTACTACCATTGCCAGACTTTTAAGTCCTGCTTCATTTAATGGTGCTATAATATATCTAAATTCTTTGTAAGGAAATGAAGTATAAATTTCATCCTTGATATATAGTAGAAACTTTTATTGTTTTCATTTATTCAAAGTTTGTATTTGTATAAATTGGTCTTCAAAATGTCAAAACTCCTCAAAATATCACAAAAGTAGCATAATTATGAATTACATCAGTTTTCTTTCTTCTGGGATCCGAGACATTTCCAAAATTTCCACTAGGTTGTTGTGATATTAGAGAAAAACGTAATTGTCTTTAAGTTTTCAATTTTCTTTCTTGAAATGAACAGATGGTGATGGTGTTGCTTGGAACTAACTTGGTTCAGATTTGAGTTTATATATATTCCACCAGATAGGAAGTTAAAACCTAAGAACTATATATATATCCTGTTCTTAACATCAGATGAAACCTACCCTATTACTCTCTCTCACTCTCTCTCTCTCTTCTGTGTCATCATCATTTACATAGATGTGAAGGGTCAATAGATAAGAAAGAAAAAGTGAAAGAAAAAGGGTCACTGCAAATCCAAGAGCAATAGTTAATTGAATTTGAGTGAGTGGCGTTGACAAAGAAAAAGCAACACAGTGTAGAATATATAGTTAAGTACATGACCTTGAAGTTAACAGAGACATATGGAAATAAATTTAAACAATGAGAAGTGAATTCCGTGGTGCTAGCTGCCTCCAATTTGCATGTTCTCATGCTGTAGATCTACCAAACACAAACAGCTAATTAACGCGATTCCATTGCCCAATTTTATTTTTTAACGACTCAGCAACTAACTAATAATGGATCCATATCCAGCACACAAATTTGAAATCATTTTCTTCTTGGTAACCACATTCTGATGTCTATCTTCTTTAAAAGTTGATTTTGAATTTGAATGTATAAAGAGTTTGTGAAAGTTGTAAATAAATGTTTATAGAAAAGAGATTTTGTTAAGAAAAGTCCTACTACAAGTTGGTATAGAGACAGAAAGAAAAAAAAAAGTAGGTAAACTTTGTTGTTCTAAATATGTGAAAGCAAATCCCATTAGCAAGGGTCCTTCCTTTCCTTGTTTGGTCTTACTTTTTGAAGTCATTAAGGAATATGCAATCTAAATCAATCTTGTAGGAAGAGGATTTGGTCCAAGACATCATCCTCCAACTTTGCGAAAAAGAAATTATGCTTTCTGATTTAGACGTGGAGATAAAGGTGATAGCATTATTTAGATAGAGGCCATCATCATTTATGAGTATTCCATTATTCCCATCATCCCATCTGCACAATATCTACTTCTTTTCTTCCCCCATCATCATTCACATTCACCCATTTCGCTTCCAAAAAGCAGGCTAGAGGGGAAAGTGGCACTCATAACAGGCTCGGCAAGTGGACTTGGCAAGGCCACGGCCCATCACTTTGTCCACCATGGGGCCCAAGTCATCATTGCTGACAATGACACCATCCTTGGGCCACAAGTTGCTAAAGAGTTGGGCCCATCAGCCCGTTATGTGGAGTGTGATGTTGCTGTGGAGGCCCAAGTTGCAGAAGCTGTGAATGTTGCCATGACCCACTATGGCAAGCTGGACATCATGTACAACAATGCTGGCATCCCAGGCCCATCATTTCCCCCAAGCATAGCAGATCTAGACCTTGATGAGTTTGACAAAGTCATGAGGATCAACATAAGGGGAATGATAGCTGGTATAAAGCATGCAGCCCGGGTCATGATACCCATGGGCTCAGGCTCCATTCTATGCACATCAAGCATAAGTGGGGTAATGGGTGGGCTTGGGCCTCATCCTTATACCATATCCAAGTTTGCAATCCCTGGGGTAGTCAAATCTGTGGCTAGTGAGTTATGCAAAGCTGGGGTAAGGATCAATTGCATATCCCCAGCTCCAATTCCTACACCTATGGTTTTGGCTCAAATGCAAAACTTTTATCCTGGTTTAACCCAAGAACAGTTAGAGGGTATTGTGACTGGGTTTGTTGGGCTCGAAGGTGCTAAGTGTGAGGACATTGATGTGGCAAGGGCTGCATTGTACTTGGCATCAGATGAAGCAAAGTTTATCTCAGGTCACAATCTCATAGTTGATGGAGGCTTCACCAGCTTTAAAAGTTTCTCATTCCCTTCTTCATATCAAACTGATTAACCTCAACAAACAAACTGTTAATTGAGTTTAACTTCTATGCACTGTCAGTGTAAATCAACCAATCCAAAATCATGTTAGGTATGATCTAAAATAACTATTAATTTATGATTGTAAGAGTGTAAAATTTCTTAGTACAAGCTATTTTCTCTTGTTAATTTGTGTGTTGTTTAATGATATGAGTGAGCATTTTCTGTCTACATATGTTTTGATCCAATGCACCTATTTTGAGATTCACTAAAGTCCCTAGGAAGGACAGCACAAGGGTGATGAGATCAAACTCTTGTGGTACATGTTTAAGGCATAGAGATAGGGATAAGAGTCCTACACATCTGGTCTGACCCAACCCAAGGGATGGTAGACATGACCAAGCTGTGGCCTATATTTCCTAATTCTTAAGGGTTACTTTTGTTTACTCACATTTATTGTGATGGGACATATGTGAGTGAAGGTACAAAACACTCCATTTCTACATATAAAAGTTTAATCTCCAAATTTTATTCTTATGAGGGTCACAACAACTCAAAATATTAATAAACTAACATCTCAAGGTGAAATAGTATGGAATAATGAAATTAACAAAAATTCAAAGTCCACAAAGTTTATGACAGATAACAAGAAACTATTGAACCTGTTACAGAATCATTTGCCATGTTTTTACATATTTTTTCAATTTCAACACTAGAGTTGGAAACTTAAAGAATCTTATGCACTTAACAATTGATTATAATATTATAAGGAAATAAAAGTATCCAATGAGATTTGTAAGTTATAAAAAAATTGTATTTCATATATTAACGAAGACAAAAGAGAAGTTTTCGAAAGACAAAAGGGAAGGACATTTGACACACAAGGCACAGTTTCCAAAAAATCTTTTATTTCAAATGCAAATATATGAAGGTATGGATAACTTTTGGCTTTTTTATATTCTGTCACAAAAATTCGTATGTGTGTATGTTTTTGTTTTCGACTGGGAAAATAAAAAGAAAGAAAATATAGGAATACACTAGAAAATGTGTGATAAAATAATTTCAATACTGAAGAAAGGTAAAAAATAAAGAAAATAATGATTAATTTAGTTTGTATAATTATTATTCTTTGTTATATATTATAAAATCAATTTTTAAAAATAATTTAATATAATAAATATTTTTTTTAAATATAAATTAAAATTAAATTAATTTTCAATTAAAATAAAATTTATCATAATATTTAATGAATAAAAATTATTTTTAAAATAATAATATATTAAAATAAGTTACTTTAAAATTATTAAAATTTAATGAATTAATTTTATTTTGTTTATTATTTTTATTTTTATTTTTATTATTTGTTAAAAATGTAATTATAAATAAAATATTAAATTTATTTGTTCTTATCGATTGACTTGCTTAGCTTCATCCGTCTCTTCACGAATCCATCCTATCTCTTGTTGCTCTGGAACGATGCTCCGCTGAAACAGATGGACTATATTTGTTGATTGCACTCCGGCGATCAAGTCAGTAGAGGGCTTATAAGAATTTAAGAAGTAGTAAGTTTCACTCTTAGAAACAATGGAGTCTCAAACTCCTTTTATAACTTACCTCTTCTAACAACTTTCTCTCACGAGAATCTAATCTCAACTGAAAGCATACTCAGGAGAAACTCATTCTGTTTAGGGGCGTCTTCTCTAAAGGTGCTACAACAGAACGAAATCTTATCTCCAACGAGTGCATAAAATAATAACAGAACAACAACCTACCAACCGACACCAACTCATGTGCTAACATCAGGGGAACATTCTGCTCACATGGGCACCCTACTCATGGTGCAACATTAGCTTTCTATATATATGCAACTTAACCATTACGTATCCTAGTACCAAATGTACTTAGGTTAAAAGAAAACATTTATTTAACCCAGACACCTCATGTACTAAACGTACCTCTAGGTTCACAAATACCCTTTACTATTAGCCTTATGCTTACATATAAAAGGTTATTTCAATTATGACAAGACGAATTTACTCCCAAACTGGGTCCAACCACATGACCCATTTTACTGGCCCAACAGCCGAACTGATCTGCCTACACCATGCACCAAGATTCAATCCCCAAGCACTGAGCTCTAAGCACTCTGTCCAATCAAATATTATAGAATATGAATTTATTTATAATGAATTATATATTAAACTTTCCTTCCAAATGATTTTACATATGCAGAAAGTTTAAAGAATTATTTTCTTCCGTTTTACATGTTTTCTGTTCATTTATGGGAGGCTTTTCATTCATAGCCATAAACAATGAGGCTTTTAATGTGATCTACAAATAGATGTCAAAGGGATAATACTCTGCTTAAAACATGGTAAATGTTTTTATACAATTTTAGTTACAATAAATAAATCTATTTATATAATTGTATTTTAAATTTATAATAAATAATTTAATTTATTTCTAGGATTAGTCTTAATTATTGAAATCTCTTTTAGAAAAAACATTAAATTAAATTTTAAAATATAAATAAAAGACAATAGATTGAAGTAAATGGATATCTAAAATGATTAAAATAAAAATAAAAACAGAATATTTTGAGATGATTTTGGAAGAGATATCCACATAAGTTGTATAGTCTAAATTTCATTTATATATAAGTTAGATTAACTATTTTTAAATAAAAAAGTTTCCAGGAGTTATAATTTTTTAGTTAATTCTTTTTAACAAAGATATTTTAGGACATTTTATCAACATTTTATCTCTTTAATATATCCTTTTTCATTTAGTTTTCAAATTATTATTTTTTAAATTATCAATAGTTAAAAATAACAACTCAACATAAATTATTTATCGTAAATTTAAAATATAATTAATTAATACATTTTAAAATGTTTGTTTATTATAAATTTTAATTATACTTAATTAATATTTATAATATTTATTAATTATATATTTTTCACATTTAATTGAACATTTTCTGTAGATTAAATGAAATAAAAAATGTTTTTATGAAAAAAATAAACAAAATATTTAAAATTAAAAAAATTAAAAAAATTAAAAATATTTTTCATTTACATAATATACATTAGAAGCTACAGATCATTTTTAGAAGAAACAATAACGTTTAAAGTCCGTTAGATCAAATTACTATTCAAAATAAACACTCTATCCTAATATTTAATATTTTCTGTGTAACAGAGTTTGATCTTTAAACTAATTAAACTGAAAATAATAATAATAATAAATAATAATAATAATAATAATAATAAACTTTCATTTAAACTGAAACTAATGTATTTTATATATATATATATATATATATATTAGAAAAGAATATCTTTTTATGTCATTTTCAAGTAATTTAATATTTTATAAAATATGTAACGAAATATATTAAAAAAATTGTACCTTAGCCGGTAAAGTAGAAAAAAAAACATGAAAAATATAGAATACAAAAAAGGCAAAAACTAAATGGCGGGAAAAAGTTCATTTATAAAGTCACATGTACCCAAATTCAAGAGATATTTTATATATTTATACAAATATATATAGACACTGCATACTTATCTTATATATTATAATTGACAGTGAATATAAGTGGAAGAGTGCTAAATTTAAATCATGAAAACAGATATATTACAAGTAATTTAATGAAACTATCTTAATATTTGAAATAAATGGGTAAAAATTTATAACATATATATGATGATAGAAAGTGTTATATTAATATCTAAATTGTAGAGTATTGAATATGTGATTTTTGCAGCAATATAAGTGTAAAACTAGAAAGAAAGATGATAGAAATGGAGCCTGTGAGCTGTGAAGACAATGACTTTTATACATTCCTTTGCCATTCATTCAATTACTATGGTCCCATTCTGTTGTCTGGACTTTGGTTTTCAACCCTGCATGGCTCTGTCACCTCTGCAATCTGCCTCTCTTCATCTTCTTCTAATCTTCTTAAGGTTCCAAAGATCTTTTCTTCTTCTAAAGATGCTCATAAATAATCACATTTTATTCAAATTAAATCTTTTCTATTTATAAAACACAACTATATATAAAATTAAAATAAAAAACTAAATTTAAAGTTTAACACATGTAAGTCTGTCTGGTTTTAAAGTGTCCCCATAAATTTATTACAAACAACCTTGATAATTATTTTAAAAGGTTAGTATAGAATTTCTTTTATGTTTTTTAATATAATAAATCTTTTCATTTCAATTTTACTTTTGTTTTAAATCAATGTTTTTTTAGACATATGATGAACCATCTCGGATACTAGACATTATTGTGCATTGAAACAAGAGAGGGCTCAGCCATTATCTTTCCTCTTGCATGTTATTCACTCTTTTGCATGTTAGCCACGTGTATTGCTAAGACAGCGAAAATGGTATCACGTGCCGAGTAATTAGGTTTATAATTGTTCTTAGTAATATGAATAGTAGAACTGGACCCAAAAACTACGTTGGATACGCAACCAAAGATGTTTTTTTCTTTCTCTGTGCCATTGTGATAGAGTTTTACGAATACCACCATTTCAGACTGGTGAGTTTGGAGGTAAGTTGAACTTTTCTTTTGAATCTATACATGCATGAGGTAAAATATCTCCACCAAGCCAATAGTATTTTATGTGAAAAAAAAAATATAAATTTTATTAATATGATAGGAATAAAAAAAGTAATACTATTATTTAACAATTTTTAAGAATTGTTTTAACAAATTTAAAATTATAAAATATATAAAATCCTAGGTGAATGATAGAAAATTATACTTAGGTGTGGTGGTTTCAAACACACTCATCTTGTTTATTTATATATTTTTATAGAAAAAATTAGTTGATTTATGTGGTTGTAAAAATTTGAACTTTTAACTTGTTATAATTAATGTATGACCTTCACACATGTTGAACTTATCTTTTAATTAAAATACTCATATTATTTTTATGTTTTAGTCATAAATATTATGTTTTTAATTAAGTCTCATTCATATTCATTTTAGTACAGACAGCTTTAATTTTATTGTGGTCCTTCTTGTAAAGAAAACACTTAATATATATATATATATATATATATAATAACCTTACATAATGTGAAGTACCAATACTAATTAAGGGAGTTAAACGAATCAAACAAAATAGGAGTTATAGATGAAATTTGTATAATTATAAAAATAAAATGAATATTTTTTATTTTTTGAAAGTTTGAGAAGAAGAGTAGTGAGAGGAAGACATAATAAGTGTCTAACAATAAGAAATTGAAAAGTTAGGATGAAAGTTTGAAGTTAGATTGAAGAGTAGGCAGGTGTGATTAAAACAGGGATAAAAGGGATCACGAGAAGCTTGGGTTTCTTTTGACAATTTTATTCCAAAGACTTGGGTTTGAATATTGCTTGATTCAAATGGCAACTTGGGATTCACTTTATTATTCAAGCCATCATAGTTTCATCTTAGAAAATTATATTTTAGTTAGAGTATTTAGTTTTTGTGTTTAGTAATTTTTTAAATTTTGGATTTTTTATTAGAATAAATATGATTATTCAAATATCATCAAAATAGGTATAAAAGTGATGATATATTCACAATTCTACATCAAGTTTGATAGAAAAGATGTAGAAGAGAGTTGAAGCAATTTATGGTTTTTGGCGCCTGGACGATGGAAAGTTGAAAATAAAAGAAAAGAATTTGAGGGAGAGAGTGGGAAAGAGAAAATCAAAATCCACTTGTGTGTTGAAAATAGGATGTTTCGCTGTCTGGTCCCCGAGAGTAAATCTTGTTTATATCTTACAGAGGTTCTTGGATGAATTAATAATTGAATATGTGCATGAATGTCAGACATCCTTCAAAATGCAAACTAATCAAAGGAAACTATGGACATGTAACAAGCCTGTGATTTCATTCAATTCTGCCCCCTGCCTTCTCTCCTTAATTTACATCTTCAACTTTCAAATGTTTCTTCAACATCCTAACACCACCACTACACTTTCACTCAATGCTTTTTTCTTTCATCAACAATCACACCACCTAAATGTTTCATCCAAAACTACCTAATACTAATTAAACTCATAAATGTCAATTTTATTTATTATTAAAAATAGTCCAGAAATAATATTAAAAATATTTAAAGAGTTCATACAAATTGATGAAGATAAATATTAATTAGTTTCTTTTTTTAGTAAGTTTTATGGGAAGGGTTGCATGCTTATGATTAAAGCTTGCATGTGAGTTTTCTAGGATAAATATGATATTTTGTTAGCTTAAAAAAGTATTTTATGTACATGTGTTAACCTTTGTTCTTTCTCATTCAAATGTGACGGTATAGAACTTTTGTTCTTGTGTTCTTTTCCATTGAAATGTATCTCTCCTTCTTAGTAAACACTATTCTCATCTACTATTATTCCATCTTCCTAGTTCTTTTATTATTTTTTTCTTTTTGTTGTTTGAGATGATATATAAGTAGGGAACCTATGTTTAAGAGTTATTTCACCACACCATTCATCTTCCCAAAAATTGACTTTGTTTCCATCCTACTTTCCAATTCAAAATGTTATCAATCCAGTTACATTTTGTCATTTTCTAACATTCTCTCCTTGATTCATACTTAGACTACATAATGTCCTTCCACATACCTTTTTTTCCCTCCTAGTCTCCACTTCCATTTAGCTACTACTTCTATATTAAACTTCCTCTTCCTCTGGACTTATACATGCTTTTCCATTTAATCCAAACTATATTTTTTTCTTTTCAGACCCTAACCTCAAAGAAAGTTTCCTTGTATATTTTTAGTTGCTTGGCATACAACTATTGATGCTTTAAAAAAAAGATAAGTAGTACAATGATAAGACTATGATTATAAATTTAATAAGACAAATTTGGCTTTCAAAAGTTAAAAATCTACCCTTTCATATTGTAAGTATTCTAACCCAGTGGTGGTGTGTCTGATAGGTTATAGAAATCAATTCATGTATTCTTATGGTGTAGTTTTGTTGTGGTAACAACTCTGAAGATAATGTGACAAATGCATATCTCTAAATTTATATGTGTCTTCCAAAAACAAAATCAATTATCTATTATATTGATATTGGTCACATGAGAAGTTACAAACTTGCAATCTGATATATGTTTAGGGAATGAATTGGTCCATGAGACTATATGGATGATGTATGAATTAAATGTATAAATTATAAAAATATTTTACAATTTAAATATATATATATATATATATATATATATATGTGAGAGAGAGATTTCAAAACAGTATTCTATCATTTTGTTTTGTGATTTTGTGTTGTGATTTAATTGTGATGATAATGTTTTACACATAAATAACATATAACAAGTGAGAGTTTGCATGAAAGAATAGTTGGCGTAAGACAAAGATATTTATTTTATATTATACATTTTAATTAAATTTTTAGTAATGTATGTAAATTTCTTTGAAGTTTAAAATACAAAGTATAATTATAGGAGTTTCTTGTGTGTGTTACATATTCTCTCTAGAGTTTTTCATACTTAGGATTAGAAACATGGTTACAAAAGTTGAATTTTGATTCTGATAAGGAATTCAGTGTGCTTAGATCTTGGTTACCGTTGAGAGTTAAGTAGGGAAAAAAAATCCCCATGTGTGTGTATTTTGGTTTCTACCAAATTTTAATGTAAAAAAATAATTTGAATGGGATTTAAGCATGAATATTATCTGTTTGTCTTGAATTTCAAGGTGAAACTTTATCTCATTTCCAAACTTGTCATGTTTATCTAACAAGATAAACTCAACTCATCGCTTAACCCTTTTTAATTCATTCACGAATAAAATATAAATATACATATATAAAGTATAATGAAACATTTATAATTTTAAGGATTTTTTATTATATATTTATTTCAAAATTGTTCATTATAATTATAAAAGATGATGCACATTCATAAACTATTTTATTATTTTATTAATTTCGAATTTTTAATAAATTATTACAATTAAAAAAAAATAAAATGAATTGGTGATTTACCAATTGTTGTGGTGACATAATTGGATGAGTATTGAGTGTCCGAGGAAACAAGTGTAGTAAACCCTAACAAGTAGCACCCTCTCTTGCACATGCTGAATCACGTTTCAGCCTAAGTTGGAACACATGGGTTTGTCCACGAAAACCTATAACCAGATACTACCTAACCTTCAGTAAATTTTGAGCATTTTTACTCTGCCATGGAGATCTTTGTCACATTTTTCTTCACTTTCTCTTACTTATTTAAAAACTTAAACAAATACTTTTTGGTATGCAGTCATAATATTTTTCTCTCTCTAAATTTTGAAAGAATTGTTTTTCCATTCTTTCACTTAATTGTAGGTTACTTAGGAAATTTAAAGATGGGTGTTATACCATTTATATTTGTTAATATGAACAAGTAACTAATGAAGAACTAATCTTCATAACAGTAGAAGTTGGCATTATATTCGATAACCGTATTAATAGTTATTATGAATATATTATATATGCATAAAGGTGTATAAATATTATTTTATGGAGTATTTTTTTGATTAACTTAATACTTTTTACTTATTTTTTACTCAATTATTTAACCTTTTTACTTAAGCGTTGAAACACCAACTCATCTCAATAAGCGGTATGACCTATAACTTCATTTAGAAAATAATATTTATACAAGGAGGAAATACTCAATTAAACATTTTAAGCACAATAATTATACTGATTTTTAGAGAGTTTTAATTCTTAGTGTGAAGGTGTAACAATTTTTACTAAAAATATAATAAAGGTTGGATAAATGAAGAGATGCACTCATAATTATGATGAGATTATAATTTTTATTATGTGTGTATAATAACTATTTAAATTATAAATACAATAATTATGACGAGTATGAAGAGATGTGATTCAATATAAGTTTTAATGTAATGATTATAAAAAAAATTATAATATTTATTTTAGGTGTGTAATAATCCTTTAAATCATAAATACAAGGATGATAATGAATAAGGAGTGACGTACTCAATATGAGTTGTTAATGTAATGATAATTAAGAATGTGTAACTCTTATGATGGGTGTATAACAATCCTTTAAAACCATAATCATGTGAGGAAACCATATCATGTAAGAAAATTTTAAAATAGTTATAAGTTAGTTTGGATGACACAAACATCATCTATATTTTCAAACTTCTTAAATATTACTTGAGAATGTGGACTTGTATTGATAAATATACTTCCAATCAATATTGACTTCTTACTTTAACCTCATCCCTAAACATTGTTTCCCTAAACATTGTTTCAGATGTAATGTTCAATGTATTTCTAATTGATACCTACTTTTGACCTCAACTTCATCACCAAGCATTATAGGAGATATTTGTAATTGGCATTGATATGCCACTTCAACCTCATTGTTAAGAATTGTTTGAGATAAAAATATATTATTAGATAGACTTTTAATATTCACATTAATGGAACATTAACTAGTATTAAACGAAGTTATTTGATGACTTACCCATCAATCTTTAAAGTTAGACACGTCACGTAATATTGATACATGCCAAATTAGTCATTCAGAAAATGAGAATAAAGATTGTAACGAAAATATGAGTAAAGAACATACGTCAAATTACTCATTCAGAAAATGAGAATAAAGATAAGTTGTGACAGAAATATGAGTAAAGAACACGCATGAACATTTTTTTATAAAAAACGGTTAAATGTATAATTTATTTATAAATAAATATGATTAAGGAACACGTATAAACATCTTTTATGAAGAACGGTTAAACATAAAATTTATTCATAAATAATATGAATAAAAAACGCGTAGAAACAAATTTTTTTTATGAAGAACGGTTTAACATATATTTTATTTATAAATAAATATTTTATAACAAAATAAAAAATATTTAATTATTTAATTTAGGTATTGAGAGTTACCTAAAGACTTTGACTAGAAAAAATTGAACAAATATTATTTTTTGGATTAAAAATTCTCTCATGATATTATTTTTCTCTAAATTTCAAAAAGAATGGTTTTACCCTTGTTATTTTTAATTGTGGGATTTTCCTCCTTTACTAGTTTACTTAATATATAAATATTTATTTGACTCATGAATATAATATTTAATGAATTGATTGGACTGTTTATTTTAGGATTATTGAAGATTTATAAGAAATGCAAATATTTAAACAAAAAAATTGATATAAATATTAAAAATTATTGATTAAAATGAAGACAGTAAAAAAGTTGAATGATTAATTATAGACTGTTTGAGGATTCAATTAACCTAGGAATTTGACCATATTTAATTTGAGTAGAAAAAAATGATTTAGATATATAAGATATTGTGCACCAGAATTGAATCTGAGTTGGTATGTTTAATGAGTAATGGGATTTTGATTTTGAATTGTGAGTAGATTTGATAAAGTGATAAACGAAATAAAAAGTTTAGGAGAAAAGAGAGTTAAAGGTTTTAGACACAGAAGAGCATTGTTGGGTGTAGCAATTATGATGAAAGTTTAACAGAACAGAGTTACCACTTACTTCCTTAGGAACTCTACCATAACAGAACACACACCACCACTCATTATATCACATCACACTCTGATGCTATAACAAGAGTTAAAGCAGAGAGTTTGAGTTTTCTCCATATAAAAAAATCACGACACACACTTTCACACACATGGATAAACCACACCCTTTCAACCGTTTCCCTCTCCATTCATTTTCTCACCACAACAGACAAATATAAGTTTCATACATACACACACAGAGACACAACATAACCATTCTCACTCACTTTCCCACCTTCTCCGTTCACTCATTATCATGATGGAGGGCTACACGCTTCCCGCACCACCCACTGAAGAGGACGCGCCACCACCGTCATGGGGTAGGCCCAATTCACAAGAAGAGGACATTGCCATTGCCTTGGGTGCCCCTCTTACCTTTAAATCCATGCTTCAACAACAACCTCAGCCACAACAACCACAACTTGACTCCTTCTTCAACTTCAACATCAACTCTGCAACTTCCATTCCCTTTGTTCCTAGTATGGAATCTTTCCCCCCTCTAGACCCCTTCTCACCTTCACTTCCACCACCTCCTTTCTTCAACACCAACACCAACACCTTGCCCTTTGACCCGGGCTTTGACATGGGCCTCGAGACTGGGCTTCACTCTTCATGTCCCCCTCTTTTCTCCCAGCTTCAGCAGGGCTTCAAGTTTGGAGAACTGGAAGCGCTGACTGCACCTGGGAATGTTCCGTTTTTGGACGGAGCAAAAGGGGACAACCCTCTTGAGAGGGTGCAGCCGACCCTTTACAGGAAGAGGAGGGGAACGGCGGAGATTCCGGGGCTGGAGACGGTGAGGAGGAAGGGGAGGAAGTGGGAGGAGGGGGAGGGGGAGGAAGGGAGTAGTGCTGACGTGGATGGTTCAGGGCTGAATTATGAGTCTGATGAGAATGATAATGGAAATAATGGTTTGAAGGGGAGTGAGAATGGTGGAGATCACAAGGGGAAGAGAAAGGGGTTGCCTGCTAAAAATCTCATGGCGGAGAGGCGCCGCAGGAAGAAGCTCAATGATCGGTTGTACATGCTCAGGTCTGTTGTGCCCAAGATTAGCAAGGTATGAAAAGCAAAACAAAAAAAAAAAGACTAAACTTTTCGTAGATGATTATTAGTTGTTGTTGATTATTGGTTTGTTTCAATGTTCATTTTTGTTGTTGTTTTGTTTTGGGGTTGACTGATTATATAATCAAAGTAAAAATGGCACAAAGCCTATATTTTATTTTCAAGTATTTTTGGTGTTATTTTTTAGCCAAGATTGGAGTTTTACTTTGTTAATCTGAGTAATCGAAGTTTATATTAGATATTAATGTAATTTATTGAGGTGAAATTTGATTTTGATCGAAGAATTCCTCTGAAAGAATCTAATTTTGGGATTGTGCGTATGGAGAAATTTCAAATTTGTTTTTTAAAGAAGTGTTTCTGGAGAATTTTTTTTAAATATGACATTATTCTGGGGTTCTCTGTTTCTGGTGTTGTCTCCTCTACTGAGAAATGTCATTTTGTGACTTATGTCTGGTGGAGAATCTGGTGTGGGGTTGTGCATGTTGATGACAGTTTTGAAGATTTTGTGTGTTGGTGTGATTGTTATTGCCACTGACTAGTTTATTGAGGTTGTGAAGACAAATTCATTTTTGTTAGGAGCTTAGGAATGGTGCATGCTGATGTTCTTTCATTTGTTTGTAGATGGATAGGGCTTCAATACTGGGGGATGCAATTGACTACCTGAAGGAGTTGCTGCAGCGGATTAATGATCTCCATAACGAACTGGAAATGACTTCGGCGGGCTCGTCGCTGCCACCATCTACTTCTACAAGCTTTCAGCCTCTAACACCCACCCTGCCAACCCTTCCCTGCAGGGTCAAGGAGGAACTGTATCCTGGCGCCTTGCCAAGCCCTAAAAATCAAGCTGCAAAGGTAATTCTTTTATTGATTTAATTGAAGAATTGGTGATTGTACAAGGTTGAAATTGCAGCTTGTTGTTTGCAGACCATCTGAACTATGCTGCAATCGAAACTTTTAGAAAGAAAATTTTTAAATTTTTTGAAACTGAATGATGCACAGAAGTTTCTTAGTCAAGCAATCCTACACAACCGGGCCTAAATTTTTCTGGAAATCACACAGAAAAAATCAGGCTGATCTGATTGGGGCAAAAACTCTTTTCTTGGATAGTCCAACAAATTAATGTGTTTGGTTTAATTTCTTTTGGAGAAATAATTTGTTTTTCCTAGCTTCTTGATTGAACATGTGAGAAAAGCTATTATTTTCAACAAAGGCTTTTTCAATCTAATTTTCTGGCTCCCAAAGTAAATCTAATTTTCATTTAGGCTGATTGGTTGGGGCGGTTTCAAAATTTATACCCTTTTGTTGGAATGTTGTGAATTGACTTGAAAGAAACTTGAATTGGTTCTATCATAGCTTGTGTGGTAATTTTGTTTTAAACCTACTTGTATGAATTGATATCTGAACTCTAACTAGTTTATCTGATATTTACATATCTTAGATTCATATAATTATAACATGACATAAACTTTTAAGTAATAACTAATTAGTATGTCTTGATGGCATGTGGTAGTGTGGAATGTGGACCCACAAGATGTAGTAATAGATCCTGGTGTAAACAATGGTATACTAGAAACTACAAAAAAGTGTTGGTGAATTTTCCAATTTCAGTCATGAAAGCAGAGAAAAATAGACACCCTTCCTCATACCTCCAGAACCCGTTCTACTGCTGCGTGTCTTCTTTCTCTTATTACAAGAAATGGATTCCCTGCAGTTGTATTCCTACCAGAATTTAATTGCATAATTGTTTTAAAGTGATTTTGGTGTTTCTGGTTTTATAGGTTGAAGTGAGAGTAAGAGAAGGGAGAGCTGTCAACATTCACATGTTTTGCACCCGCCGACCAGGCCTTTTGCTTTCTACCATGAGGGCTTTGGACAACCTTGGATTGGATGTACAGCAGGCTGTTATAAGCTGTTTCAACGGCTTTGCTTTAGATGTGTTTAAGGCTGAGGTATAATTGTCTATCTTTTCCAAGCTTCACTTCAACATACCTAATAACTTACCTTTGCATTGTGATGCTTGTCATTGATATTTATTTGGGCATCTGCACATTATGCCAAATGACATCGATTGATCCAGGTAGCCAACCCTAGTTAGTAGTGGGGTGAAGCCTTGGTGGTGCCGCTGTAGTGGTTGTTGATGCCACACATTGCATATTCAGTATTGATTTCTGGTGCCTACATCTGTTTTGTCAGACAATTTCTTTTAAAGTTATGCAGACAATCTTGCTGCAAAAAGATTACTAACAGTTTATGTTTGACTTTCTGAGTTGCATTTTGATATTGGGCTGAATCTTGATATATATGATTATATGAATTTGAAGTTTTGGGATTGATGTAGTCTTTCTTGGTTCTTACCAGCAGTGCAGAGAAGGCCAGGATGTGCTTCCTGAGCAAATTAAAGCAGTGCTCTTGGATTCAGCAGGCTTTCATGGTATGATGTGATGGAAATGCTTGAGAAATTCTCCTTTATAGAGCAACCAACCGTAGTGGCTGTAGCTTGCAGTTTGTAAATGCATTGCTTCTTCTTCTCCTTTGTAAAGGCCTTCCTGTTTAGGCCAGATCAAATAGGTTAGTTGAATCTGTAGGTTGAGTTATCTTTGGTATTTTTTTTCTCTGAATCGTTCTTTTGACAAATGCCAACTTGTGTTGTTTTCTTTATTATCGTGCTGTAATAAATCGTTTTATTTGTGTTCTATTATTTCCAAGTCTTGTGATTCTCGTCTTTTTATCTTGAATATGAAGCACGGATACACCATTTAATGGTGTGTTCGTATCAGACACACATATCGGTGAAATGTCTATTTAAAAAAAATATTTGTTTAGGTATATGACAGCTCTAACACAGTTTCAACACAATTTCAACACAATTTTTTTTTATGATTATACAAATAAGTAACAAATTCTTTTGAACTAGCTATGAGATACATCTTTTTGCCACAAAGAAAAAATCTAACCATACTTATTCACATAAATTTTGGTTATCAATATATAATTCATAATAATATAATATAGTTTTGTGTCTTACATTTTAGAGGATTACACGTGTTGAGATTACACGTGTTGAAATGTTCGGAAAAAATATTTCCTTATAGCTAACGAACCTTGTTCAAAATTTAGCTAGTAGGATAGACAAGGAAAATCAGAAAAAATGAACAGGGATAGAACACTATTTAAGAAAACCAGAAAAAAGGAACAGGGGATAGAACACAGTATTTGTGTTTGCTAACGCGTTAAGTAGGAGTAAACGTGGGTTGAGGAAACAATCAACAGTTCCTTTTTCTATTGTTTTTGAAGTGATTTTGTTCAAACAAGCATGCATTACGAGTAAATCATGTTAGAAGGACATGAGCAAACTAACAAAATATTTGAGTATATGTAATGAAATAATTAGTTCTTCCCTTTTAATTTGCATTATTCTCTACAATCTCTTTGCTTTGTTCTGCTATAAGAATTGAAAAACAGGATCCAGAAGATATATACATTTATCTTTCATGAAAAACAATTTTTTGCAGTACCCTTGGAAGAAGGGTGTGTGCAGTGATACAAGGGTCTTGCTTCTTAAGAAAGCAAAATTAGTATGGAAGACTGCATCCATTACGAAAACTGATGCAGCAGAGAACATAACTGTGTTTGGAAAGTAAAAGAGAGCCCTCCACATCCATTTCAAAGCACCATCATTTCACTTACATGCACAAGAACTTGGTAACTTAATCAAACTCAAGGCTCCACCATCTTTCTCAAACTCTTTGAAGATTCTTGGATGAGAAAAGATATTATACCATTGTTAATATTTGTAAATAAATTCACTAATGCTTGTCTTTCCATTAGTTTCCCAAAAAAATTCATTACCACTTCTCTTTTCTTTTTTGAGAAAGAAAATTCAAAAACCTCAAGATCAATATTAAAACTATAACTAAAATGACCTTGTATAATTTTTCTTTTGTACTTTTCTTAGTTTTCTGAATCACCATGTATTTTTCCCAAATTTTCTATTATATCTTGAAGGATTTGCGTAAATGCCGCAAATAAATCTTTAAAGAATATTACTACATTTCAAATTAGACTTAGACGTTGTAATTGAAGTTTTATCCACAAAACTTTATATAATTATAAAGTTTTCACATCTCACGTTGTAGAAAATTATTAATTAAGAGATTAGAGGCAACCACAAATAATTTTTAATAAAAGAGGTATGCATATGTACCATTATGAGATTAACATTTAATGTTTCGTGAAGGGTACATTAACGCATCTCTTTATTCATAAATGAATAGACGAAGCATTAAAGATTAAAATTTAAAGTGAAGATGCTCTATAAATATAAGATGATTTGCAATGACTCTTATTTCAACTAAATTCTTAGAGAAGTTTTTCTTTATTCTTAGAGAAGTTTTTCTTTTGATGGTAAAAGAGAGATAGCTCGAAAAAATAGTGTGTGCCCAAGTCTTCATGAAAACATAGATCGTGTTCAAAACAACAAACTAGAAAAATGATTAAACTTTGTATTTGTTATAAGATGTCATCTTTCTGACTAGTGAAAAAAAGCTTTGTGATTATCACTCCCATTCCTTTAAAACCCTTAGTCATGAGTGAGTGGTTGCCTTAGTTAGGAGTAATTGCATTTCAAACAAAAGTTAGTTCTTACTTAGGAGTGATTGCATTCTAAATAATACTTAATGTCTTAGTCAAGAGTGGTCATGTTCCAAATAATACTTAGTGGGTTAGGCAAGACTAACTCCATTTTAAACAATACTCGGGTTGTTTACCCAGGAGTGACTACATTCCAAACAACACTCGAGTTTTTAGTCATGAGTGGATGCGTGTTCAAATAATAAATAGGTTGTTTTAGCTAGGAATGTTTGAGGTTCAAATAATACTCATTTGTATTTTTCGCATTATTAGTCTACTTAATGAAACTTGATTACGTTGATCAAGAATTTGATGTAGTCTACTGATTATAGACAAACTTGTATAAAAATACCTTGGTTAAAATCTTTACTTATTTCCTTAAATTGCATGTTATTGCTTCTCACCTAACTTGTGAAGGGGAAGTTTTTCACAAAATAAGCTTAAGAAATTTAGATAGTGTGTCTATCAAATGTATAGGTACGTCTAGCTATTCTCATAAAATGTTATCCTTAAGAAAATTACTTGACAGATTGCAAGTCAAAGTTTAAACTATTGTCTGACTACAAATAATCAAACAATACATTATGAATATTTTTTAAAAAAATTAAACATAATTCAACGTCTCTTCTTGTGTTTTTGGCCCGGTTTCACAAATGGACACTTGCATAGGATAACAAATGACACTAGGGACACATGGCAATTGATATGAGTTGATTTGAGAATTGCACATATTTTTAGAGGTTTCACTTAGATTAAGAATTGGATTAACATTTAGGATGATGACTTAGTGAGGATTGTCACTGGTCACTTACTTAACCAAGTGGTTAAGTAAGTGTGAAGATTCTCTTCAAAGAGCAAAGGAAAAATACTCACGCAAAGGAAAATATGCAAGTGGAAATAAGAACTCAAAATAAAGTAGAATTGGCGAAAATGCAAGACATGGAATTAGAGAAGAAGAAATGAAAACTTAGATGGTTGTAGTTGTTCATGGAGGTGGAGGAATGGAGGAGGTCACGACACTTGGAGGAGACAATTCCAAGATAAGTGATGAAGAGAGTTGCCACTTGAAGCATCTTGCCAAGATAAGACTCATAATTTTAGACACTTAGAAAATCACTCACGCAGAGTTTCTTTACTCAAAATATGTTGTGATTCACAAGAGGGGGTGTCAACCTATTTATAGTGATAGGTGCCATGTGATTAAGGCATGGAGGGAAATTTGAAATTCAAAATAAGGTAGCTTAACTCCTAAAAATGTGCCACTAATTATGGATTTAGAAAGGGTCACGCTTCTCACATTTAAGCATGTGCTTAATGTGAAAAGCGTGACTAGGGGCTGCACATGGGAGACATTCTAGATGTTAGGGTTTCTCTATGGACCATGAACAACCCCAATTTTTATGCTTTTTAACACCTCCTTTTAAAAAGATTATAATAAAGAATAGTTGGTATCCTAGCCCATGCTATGATGTTATGCTCTTGATGATCTTCTGAGGGATAGTGGGGCCTTGTGTCCTAGCTTGAGATGTTTGACATAGTCTTGAATAGTATTTTTTTTTCTCTTGGTCATCTTCTTGTAAAGTTGGGCTAGTTTAGATGGTGATGCTCATTTCATGGTTACATCAACAATGAACCTATGGAGTCAATCAAATTTGTACTTAAAAAGGTAAGGAATCTTCCAATTTCCTCCTTGGTCATGGAAATCTTCACTGCAATAAATACTTCATCGACAGAGGAAGATGTACAAACAAAGTCAAACACCCATGAAGTGCTTATCTTTGACAAAAGGAGCATAAGGTTTTCGGTGGAGAAGACAAAAAACTTGGCAAAGGTTCAAGCAACAAGGAAATTCAAAATGGGACTAGATAAATTGTGGCATGATTGTGGTGAATTCCAAAATTCATTTGCCATGTTTTCATGTTCTTTTTCATGCAAACACGCACACCAAAAATTTGGGATGTACATCACTCTTGTCTACACCTTGGAATAAGTATTTAAGGTCTATGACGAAATGTATGGAGAACTCGGGAAAGAAGACTATTGGCTAACTTACACAGGACCAATATTAGGTTCAAACCAAAAAAAAAAATGAAAAGAATTTCAAAGGGTTGACAAAGTAAAGAAAAATAAAGACTAAAATAGACATTAGGGAACAACAAAGTCATATGAAAAATTGTTCTTACAATCACACACCTAGTCACATCGAACAAATATGTCCCAACATTGCTCAAGCATCCATTGGCCCACTTGTACCCTCTTTTTTCTCACAACGAGATGCACTTACCTTAAGCCTTTGTTAAGAAGACTTTCTGTACAAGGAATCCTCAAATTCAGGATTATTCAACCACTCACGCGTTCATTCCATGTTTACCAAACCTAATGTAAGACCATCTAGCCACTAAAATTTCTCCAGTCTTGTAAAAATTGTACAAAGTAATGTAGGCTTTATCTTGGGCCTTATTTGGGCTTGTACTTGAAACATGTATTAGGCTTATTTTCATAGAACATGTATTAGACCAATTAAAGTAGGCTGTAAATAAAAAAAAAGTATAGCTAGAGTTACAATTAGGCCTCCTTTGACCTAATTCAACTCTAGACCATCTAGGGTGCACAAATAAATTACTAGAGTGCAAATAAAAAGCATTGAATGGCAAGAAATGCATGAAGGTTCACATGTCATCCCATAAATGGATATGATTCCCATCAATGCCAAAACACGACATCTCTTCATGGGAATGGGGAGGATTCTCTCCAATTAGAGGATGACACTTGTCAACTTCTAAATTGAGAGAATTTGCTCCAATAAGAGGAAGCCAATTGTCACCATGAGAGTGGAGAGTTTTAAGGGTTAAAACTTGTACCTTGTTTGCCCTTAGCACTATAAATACAAGTGTAGCCCTCTTATAAATTATCTTAGAATTGATAAAGAAATGTTGGCCAAGTTTGTGCACAATTTGTCTTCTTTGCTCACTCTTTGTTAACACTAGTTTTGTGTCTAACTTAGAATCACTTAGGAGTTGACCTCACCTCTTCTAAGTCTCTATATTCACCAACCAAGTTCATCTTCTCCATTTAGTTTTCTTCATCCATTTAAACCACTTAAAGCATCCGTCAAACCGCAACATAAAAAAAATTGCAAAGAGCTACATGGATTCAAGATAGACTACATCATTTGGTATTTAGAGAAAAGTTTTGGTCCAAACTAAGTGTTCTCCACCTTTTTTTTCTTCTTAATTTTTTTTATGGTGTCTTCATTTTTTTTTACATGTCATGAATTTGTGTTGGGTCATTTCATCAAATACATTGTGTTCAATGTGTTTCAAATTGGTTCAAATCATCCATTCTATCTTGAATCATCCAAACATGTGTTTTAGGTTTCATACTTATGCTACTATGTGTGCTTTTGTTTTTGTTGAGTCTTGTTTCATCTTTATTTGGTTGAATATCTATTTTGGTATTTTAATTTGAGTTTTAAATCTAATCCATGTTGTACAAGTCATGTTCATTCCATATATGTCATAAACTTCTAGTAGTACTTTGTTTCATTTTAATTTCTTGACTTTGTGAGTCTACCACAAAGTATTGTGTAATTTGATTTGTTTTGGCTCTTTGCATGCTTTTCCATGTATGAATTTTAGTCTCTTGGCTTTTTATTAAACCATTAACAAGTTCTTTAGTGTTAGGTTTCCATTATGTCATGATTTATCATAATCTTCTTTCAATTCCATAGGTTTCTCTCTCTTTGTTGTTTCCTATTTTTTGGTATAGGTTAAAAAACATTACTGTAAGTTATATACATGTTCAAATGGTGTAAAATTTTATATGTCAGAACTTCAATATGTTGATGTTCTCATTTTAAAAAGGAACGTCCAAATCCGCATTACACAAAAATTGATAAATGATAAAAGTTAAGGTGTTAGTGCTGAAAAAACTGCGAAATTTGCTCCCAATCTTGAATTTACTAGGATTAATTCATGCGTATTTTGAGTTGAAAATGTTTGAGAACATTACCTATTGTGTTAGAAATCTGTGGTAAATATTTTGGGGGAAAAGTCAATCTAGAAAAATTTAAATAATTTCTTGAATCAGTCCTACTAGAACCACTCTTAGTGAAATTTTTGTTTTGAAATCTATTGTAGTGGTACTCCTAGGTTTCCAATTTATGTGCTCATTGTTTTTCCATATTTATTTGTAGATTTTGTGCCTTCAAAACACTCCTTTTGTCATATTAATTCCAATTTGAGTTTAGGAATTTTTAATTGAGCTTTTCTTGATTTTACTTGTTGGTTTCTTTAAGTGAAATTCTTCTCAAGTGAGTTTTGAACTTGAAAGTTGTGAAGCTAAAATTCTTATTTGATGTTTTATGACTAAGACATAAATCAAGGGCCTACTTGGAGGGAGATACAAGTGAAGAATCAAGACAACTTTGAAAGAAAGAAGAGTTGCAAAGGGAAGGAGTATAAAAAAAATAATTATTGTATTTGTGGCATTGTATCACAGAACCTTTGAGTTCATTTTGTTTTCAATTTCTTGCTTTCTTTTGTTGTTTGTGAAAATGATCTCAAAGCAGTCAAATTAAGAACATTGTAATATTTAATATGCGCATTAGAAAGGGAAAGTGTGTCAAAGGGCTCAAAGTGTCACTTGCACTTTCACATAGGACACATCTAGTTTATTTTTTTTCTCATATGTTTCTTGCTTCTTTTTTTATTTCTTTCTTGCTTAATTTCTTATGTTGTTTTATTTTTAAGTCTTCGTGATACCTAGGAAACTTTTCTCCATTTGTAGAAAACCTTTTTTTGGTTACTAGAAAGCCTTGCACACACCACATTTAGGGAAAAATTGCTTTGAAGTTTCTTTTGAGGAAAATGGGTGAAGCCTATTTAGGAAAACTCCCGCTAGGAATAACATTGGTATTTATGTGGTCCAAGTGATTTACTACTCTTTCATGGGAGTGAATTAAGTGAAAACTTGACTCGTTGACCTTGATAGAAACTTCCCACCTTCAAAAAAACCACTTTGTGAAAACTTTTAACACTAGTTTTTGGATCGAATTTTTGCGAAAACCTTTTTCTTTATAATTCAAGATGAGTGATCATAACAATGCATCTAATGTACAAGGAAGAAATAGGGAACAAGAAGAGGTTTTTGGGTGGAGAGAGGAGATTAGGTTTGTATAAGAAAGTTTGAAAAAACAAATAGAAAAATGTTCCGGTCGGTTGACCTGAATACGTCTTTATGCGCAACCTTGCCCGTCAGCTAAGGACACCTTCCCTCTGGCAACCTGTGAACACCTGCAAAGAAGGACAAATGGGCGCCCTAGCGGCCGTTTGCACTCCGACGCTCAAGTCAGCTAGCAAGAAACACCAAAACTCTGCACCTCCGTATCGGAACACCGTGGATGGTGCTCTGAAGGTGGTCAAAAGAACTGTGTATTGTGTCTATTTCTCCCTCTGGCAAACAACCTTTCTCTAGTCCCTTGTGCGTAGCCTCAAGACTCGAGCAAGCAACTAGAGTGTATTCTGGGAAAATTTGCCAAAAGTTCGAACCCTGTTTCCAACATTCAAGGTTCTATTTAAACGCCTCTAGCATTTAAAGCGTCTTAAAGCGCATTTAATTATCAAACGTTCTGCGCCTTTAAGACGTTTAAAACCACCTGAAACATTTAAAGTACCTTAAAACGCTCGAAACGTAAACTTTAATTACCTTTAAATAGCTTTAATTACCTTATACCTGACAAATGGATGTTGCTGTTCTAACTTGGCTATTATTACACGTGGAGGGCCTCACAACACCGTGACCCAACTTGGGGGTATTTGGTCGTGTGAGTCCTCCTTCCTTGGAGTGCTTCTGGCGCAAGGGGTGACTTTTTGGGTGCCAACTCATGCCCCCAAACCTCTAGTCACTCGCTCTGAGAGCGTATCTACCTTCCTCTCGTACCCTGCCCCTGGTTACCCCTGGGCGTGACCCTCTCATGAGTCGTATCTATCCCAAGGGTCTCCCTGAGGTGGCATAGGCACTTCGCGAGTCAGATTGCTCTCCACTGGCGCTAGTACTATGGCCTTGAAGCCACCTTTCTCTTCACTTTATCGTTGTTTCTGCGCTAGGCGGGCCCGAAGCCTCCATGGCGTCACTCCCTCCATGATCTTCCCTACCCATGGGTATCGGGGAGTGACACTACTGGTGACTTGTTTGGCGACGCCTTATCTTGGCGGCACCTTGTTTAGGCGACGCCTTACCTTGGCGACGTTATGTTAAGGCGATGCCCTTCGTTGGCGACGCCTTGTCCTGGCAACACCTTGCTTAATTATTCCGTTGACTTCCTTTCTTTGACCCCTTCGCAGGGTCTCGCCACATGTTGACCTTGGCCCCGACGTTGACTTTGACTTTGGTCAACGCCCCGAGGGCGGGACGGTACAAAAAATCATTGGGTAACTTCTCTATTTCGTTCCGTTTGTAGCTTCTTCTCCATTTCTCTTGAACCCTAAGCAATTTTCACTTTTCACCTCTTCACCCTTTCAATCTTTGAACCCTAAAAAAATCATTGGAGCCCTAAATTAGTTTATTTCTAGTTTGTTTGAAAAAGGAAGTTTGACTCTGTTTTGCTGTACGTTTGACTTTGTTTTATTGTAGTGGTGGTCTCTCCCTTACTCTTACATTTCATTTTTTTTTTCTTGCGTGCATATTATTTTTGATGTTTGATATAACTTTATTTGGGGTTTCTGAATGCAGACTATTGAGAATAGTTGGGAATCAACTCGGATGGTGGTAGTGGTCTCAATTGACAACTTAGTTATGACTTTGGTTGATTATTGTTTGATCATTAATTTGTTTCATTCCATTTCATGGTCTTTCATTGTTGGATTAACGCCTTTCATTCTACTTTGTGGTTGAGCCTAATCCATTTTTATGTGTTTCTATTCTGTTAGTTGAAAGTTTTGCAAAAATCTTCTTGTATTGAAGTTTGGAGTTCCTTCTCCATTTTGTTTTGGTCTCCATTCCAAACTTTGTAGTCTCTGTTGCTCTCATACATTTAATTTTCGTTGTTATTATTTTGTTGGTCTCCATTTTAGTTGTTATTATTTTCTATTTTTTCTTTAATTTTTATTTTTGAATTTAATGTAAATTGTTTGGAATACTTGATTTTAAATCAGATTTTGGTGTCCCTAAATTGTACTTTCCAGGTTAGTCAGTACTAAATTTGACTCACATTATAGTTGTTTTGTATTTGGTTGAAAAGTGCAGAGTGAGAGAAAACATATGAACAACCCCTTCTAAAATTGGCAATAGTCTTCCTTTACCTTTAGCCCCCAAAAATGATTTGGATTTACAAGCTTTGTTCCCAGAAGACAGTGCCTTAATGTTGGTAACTTTTCAATTGTAATCAAATTTAGTTGTTAATTTAACCAATGAAATCGTAAAACTTAATCCAAGGGGGGAGGTGTCAAATATAGTAGTAAAGGTAATTTAGTAATCAATTGAGGGTTTTTTAGTAGTTGGTCGCGGGTTGGCCTCCATGACCTGCCTCGCATTGCCATCCCTAGGCTATGTCCAGTCTTAAGCTAACCACTTAAGAGCTTTTATCAAAACAAGTATTCAACACCTCTCCAAGAAACAAGTATTCAACACTCTATAGACAACAAGTATTCTACACATCTCCAAGAAACAAGCATTCAACACCTCTCCAAGCAAAATGTCTTAATTTTCCTCTGAGACTAAGACCTCTCAACAAATGAGAAACACTCTCAATTAGAGAGCAACAATGGAAGCTCATAGGGTTATCTTCACTCAGCGAAGGATTTACAATATTTGGATCACTCTCCAAAATATGAATGCTTTAAACAACAGATTAGAAATATTCTCTTAAAAAGACTATACACACTCAAAATATAAATTTGCTTTGTAAGATTTGTAACTTTGGCTTGTGTAATTGTGTGTTGTCTTCTTCACCTTCAACGTCTTTATATAGGCTTCAGATTGTGACCGTTGAGGCTTTGATTCTTCTCTTTCTTCATATAGTTGTTGGATGCAGGATATAAAAACTCTTTACTCTAATTGATTCTTCTATGTTTTGGACTTTAATTGTAGTTTGAATTGTTTCTTCTTTAGTCCGGAATGTGAACGTTGATACTTCAATATTGTGATCTTGTGTATCTGATATCATATCCTTCATCATTATGTATTGTTAATCATCTTCTTTATGTTAGACATTGAATATGACAGCTTCTACTTTGATTCGATTATGCATGTCTTTGAGCATATGAAGCAGTTTGAATTGTTTCCTTTCTGATCTCTGATACAAACGCTAATCCTTTAACGTGTGTGTTTGAACTTTAATCATACCTCTATCACTGTGTATCTTCAGAGCGTACTGAACGCTTGACAAAGAAACATTGACTTTGTTAATATTTGCGCTTCTTTGCACTTGAGATTTATTTTTATACTTGTATATGTGATAACGTTGATAGAGTATATCTGGTAATGCTAGGATTGCGTTCTTCACTTCTTCATCACGTACTCATTCTTTGGATATTTTTCTATATTAACTCGGTTAAAATGTTGTACTATATCTTTATTCTACCAGACACTGATTTAGGAATGTTTTGATACAGGTTCTGAATGCTTCTTTGCCTTTAGATTTGATTTGTTTACATGTGCTTTCTCTAGGCAATGACTGAGTGGCGCTCTAATGCTTTATCACACTAATCTCGCTCATTAATTTCATGATTTCTCAGAGTCGGACGCTGAGCATGGAAACTTTGTATTTAACACGTCCATCTCGATGTTCCTAAAATACACTTAAAAACATTTTGTGAGACTCAACAAGCATTTTGGTGAAAACAATAACTGAAATTGTTTCTTAATTATCAGATTTTTTTATTATCATATATAAATTTAGAAACATTATCAACACTTTCTAATATCATATTTAATTCAAATTCAATAATATATTCAAGTTCATACTTAGATTAAATATGTTTAGGTATAAGTATAAATTTCTTTAGAATATATTCCACAAAATATGTTTTGAAAAACCTTTAAAGTAAAATCAAATATACGTTCCATTTTTCAAAATCTTTCTCATACAGGTTTTAATTCAATCAATAAGAGTACAACTGTATTCGAAATCAATTTGTAAATATTTAGGAATGTATATTTCTCTTCTAAATCATTAAAGCACAATATATCAATGAAAGCAATTATGCTTGTATCAATATTGAAAACATATTCTATTTTTTAGTTTCAATTATTTGTTTTAATTAAGAATTTTTTTAATGAATTCATAATATCAAAACGAGTATTGAATTCATATAACTATCATTTGAACAATATATATAATGACAATTCTATGTTTGGAAACTTCCCTGTTCATTTGCACAACTTCGTTTGTCGTGTGTATGACTTGATCATTGTTTGATGTGTTGTTGATTCTCTCATCGTTTGTTAAGTGTTATGCTTGATAGCATAGTCCATTGAGTTCTTTTGTAAACATCATTTATTGTCTTGCTAAGAACTTTTAGTATAACTCTTGTATGGTATGACCATCGTCTGTCACTTCCATTTGATGTTAAGCTTATGCCTATTTAACATTTACGTGCATATAGGTCTAGCGTTTTTCATTTTGTCGTTTTAAAATGTTTTGCTAGTTATCTTATCATTATAGATTTTTTTTTTATCCCAAAACATGATTGGAGATTCTCATTATGAGATTGTCTAAACTTGATTGGATTGTTTGGAGACTTAACAAGAGTAACGATAGATTAGCACACAATAATTTATTCTGGTTCACCCAAACTCGGGCAACGTCCCCTTAAGAAACTGCTTAAGAGTTTTCACTAACCAACACATTAGGTTACAACAAGTATTCTCACCCCACCAGGTTTCAACAAGTATTCTTGCCTCTCCAGGTTACAATAAGTCACACCTCCCAGGTTACACCTTCTAACCTTCTGTTGAGATTAAGAACTCTCAAGAAAATAAATATCAAAGAGAGCATAAAGAAAGCTCACAAGGATATATAACTTCACAATATGAAGAATTACAATAGTTTAGCACACAACTCAAAAGGCTAAAAACTCTAACAACTTGATTGAACACTAACTTATAACTCTTAATGGTTTATAGCACAACTCAAAAGGCTAGAAACTCTAACAACTTGATTAAACATTAACTATAACTTTTGTACTTTCAATAAGATCACTTGAAGAACTTGAATTGCTTAGCTTGTCACATTCTTTGTTCTTCACTTTCAATCCCTTAATATAGCTTTTTGAATATCCTTTGATACTTGAATTGGTTAAGTTTTTATTTTGTAGTATCTTCTTCATCTTTTTGGTGATAAACACTCAAAATAGAAGTTTGAATTTGCAATCTTTTAATTTTTTTGTTTGTTTCAAATCTATTTAAGAAACTAATTCAAAAGTATTTGCAATATATGTTAGTAAAATAAAATCAAAACATAATTATAAATTTTTCGTTCTAGATAATACGTGATGCTAAAAACAAAGTACTTGTTCCTATTTAGATATTCTCAATATCTCACAGTTGATAAAAGCTATTAAAGCAAGATGATTTTGAAGGAAATAATAAAAATATTTTTGTTTCCTAAAAACACATTGTTAATATATTTTTATTCCACAAAACTTGCAAATAATTATTTTTGTTTTTATATAATATCTCTTTTATTGAATTAATTATTTTTGTTTTTGATATAATATCTCTTTTATTGAATGCACTTTTAGTAGATATATGTGTTTAGAAAATTTCATTTGTCACAATTAACTGTTTTAAACAAACCTATTACACGTTCAACACGTTTAACACATTCATCAAATCATCTGAACAAAATTATAGACATTCAAAGGGTCTACTGTATACTGCAAATTTCACTAACTACTCTTAGATTATTTAAATCACAAATAAAAATATCATTCAAATAACAAATAAGACATTCAATCTAAATTTTGTTATGAAATCAACCAATCTTATCATTGTTGGATTTATTAGTGTCTAAGTTCAAGAGGGGTGGTGAATTGGACTTATAAAATTTTCGCAAATAAAACTGTTTTAAGAAAACTTGGTAGAAAAAAACAGATTGATTTAGGGAAGAACAAATTTATTTTTTGATTTAACAGTTCTAAACACACGCAAATTAAAAACAACCAGTAACAGAGATATTAAGTGTAAACTTTAATTCTAAAGCAAATTTCAAACTTTTTGAAAGCATTTTTAAAAGAATAAGAATCCTGAACAGGATTGTTTAATTGAATTTTAACATGTGTGTTACTCAGTTAAAGATTACAAATTTAGTGAATTTTATCATAATCTTGAAGAATAGTATATGATTTAGCCCAGTTACAGTTAAAACAACAAATTCAACTTTAGAATAATAGATTCATTTTATTGCAGATTATTAGATTTCAGATTTAATTGCAGTAATCAAGAAGAGAGAAAGGCACACACATATTTATACTGGTTCACTCAACAAGAGCTACATCCAGTCCCACCTTACACCAAGGTGGATTCTACTAATACAAAACAATCTTTACAAAAACACAACAAAGTTCTTGAACCCTCCAAGAACCAAGATCACAAGCTGAAAAACTCTATTTCAGTAACACTCAAACTCCAAGAAACCCTATCAAGAAGTACAGTTACAAACACTTACAAAGAAAAATTATAGGAAAGAAAACACCTGGACTGCAGATACAACAAGTTCAAAACAGGACCCTCACAGCTGCAGCACAAGATTGAACCTTGAATCTTTAACCAAAAGGCACCAACACAAGAGCACTTGAAGTTTTAAAGAAAAACTTTCAAAAAACTAAAGCAAATTTCAATCTCTCACTAAAAATACTTGAAAACTATATGCAAATCGTGTTTGCAAGGTGTATTTTGACCTGAGACCAACCCCTCCTTTTATTGTTTCAGATCAAAATAGATTTTCAAAAAATAGTTAAGAACTGTTATAAAAATAACAGATTGAAGTTCAAAAGAACATATTATTTTTTGAAAATACACATGATGGTAACATAACCACTTTTAGATCAATTGATAAAGTAACTGTGAGCAAAACTGAATTTGGAATCAAAACTGAATTTTTGAGAAAGCTTAACAGTTTTGCATCATTACAAAAGAATCAATTGTTTTGTCAAACAACAGATTGATTTTTGTGTAGTAAACTAGTTTTTTGAAACAAATTTTGAAAATACTTTGAAAGAAACCTTTATTCTTGAGCTCATCTCTATGGTTATGAGATATAAGGTAGATCATAGTGCAAAAGGCTATTTAAACAACCTCTAACCTAACAAGGACTATGGACATAATGTACATCAACCTTTAAGAAGATTTTCTTCATCAAACACTTTCTTTATCGAAGTTGAGTAGAGTCTTCATCTACCTTCAACAATCAAGTCATCTATCATGAACAAATGTTGTAGACGCTTAGAGGGTATATTGGGAAATGCAGTTTTACAAAACATTGTTAGAGCAATCAATATACAAAATAAACCATTTAGTTAGTTATCATCAAAACATTAAAAAACATAAACTCTACATATGATCTTTTGGTCCTCAGACTGTTTATTGCGTCATATACCGTATAGTGTCTCAACATACCATCTAGGAGCTTAACAAACTGTCTAGGCATATTGTCTAGGATCTCAACATATCATTGTTATAAGAAGCCACACGAATCACACTTATCTATCACTAAAATATTTTTCAACTATAGTTTAAACCATGTGAGAGTTTAAAATCATTTTGTCAAATTCACTCTTCTCCCTAAACAAATAAATGCACTCTTTTCTCTATAATCTTGATCTTCATATGAAGCAACTTTGCATCACAAATATCGAGAATTCTCTCAATTCTTATCTCCCAATTGTGTTTGCAAATGGCCAAATCACATAAAATGAGGAAGATCTCAACTTTCAATGTACTTTTTTTTAAACCATTTAAGATCCCATACAATTGCACCTTATATAATTTGAAAGAAAGAGCATTGTTTGGGTTTTGTTGATGATGCAACATTGAAGAAGTTGTCTTAACATCAACCTACAATCATAAATGATGGTATAATTAAGTATCATGCTACTAAGATATTAATTGGTGTCCATCTAACACATATAGCTTGAAAGTCCCAATTATTTTTTTATCAATACTATAATTGAATTATACGCTACACCTAAAAGTTCACCGAAAAAATTATGATACTTCTAAACCCACATAAAACAAGCTCTTCCACAAATTCTAACCTAAGCACCTTCATTAAAACTATACTTTACTTTAGAAGACTTATCCAACAAACAATCATAATGGAAAATCCAAATGGTAATAATGTTACCTACAAAATATTGTAGCCCTAAAAGAATGGTGCACTATTAAAAAAACAGCAAACAAGTCATTTAACTCAATTACTAATTTGTAGTTTGACTTGTTAATAAAAAATTCACCACAACTTAATAGAAATCAAATTGATACTCACGTGACACAAATAATTAAACATAAAAAACTATTCATCCAACCTTGTAAGATGAGGAATCATAAATTAAAATTGAATTTTGTTTATCCAAATAATTTTTTTTAAGATAACACTATAAAATAATTTACGACTTATAAGAAAGAAAGTTGTACTAATAACCATGACATAGGTTTATGTTTTACTAAAAACAAAAACAAAAAAAGCTCCAATGCTCATATTTTTGGATTTCTTTAGTGTTATTTGTTTCATTTAAATTATGGTTTTGTCTTTTTAATTTCATTTAGTTTCCTTTCACGGGGCTTCTAACTTTAAAAGGTGGATTTTGCAATTAGTCTTATATAAAAATTTAAAACTCTCTACAATTAGATGTTTTGTCATCAAACATTGTTTAATATATTTTTAAATTAAATTCTTTTGAATTTTATTGTTTAAATTAATTATACTTCAATAAATGTATTTTCTAAACATAATTTTTATTTTATTTGTATAATAATATTTTTCAATTTCATTAATACAATTTATTTTTGATCATTTAATAAATAATTAAGCTCTAATTAATAGTATTTTAAATTAATATTATAAATATGAAAAAAGACATACTTTTCAAATATTTTAAATATTTATTTTATATTTTTATCATGAGTTATGATAAATATAATTTTTCTTTTTTGGCTATTTTATTAAGTTTTTATATCAATCCTCATTAATAATAATAATTTATATTAAAAAATAAATTGAACAATATCCATTAATTTTCATCTACAAGAAATTGTTTTATTTATTTCTTAAATTAACTTTATCTTAACCTTTTAATCAAATTGTACAGTAAAATATCAACTCAATCTTAATTTCCCAAGTATAAATAGTGAAGAGAAAGCCAAGTACCATATAAACCCTAAAATCCATTAGGGTTTGGCAAACCACGCTCACATGGCGTGCACTATTGACTTTCGCTGCCTCGACGAGGGTTTCGGCGGCAAAACCTACAAGCGCAAGAGGGAGCAGCAGTCCCAACAGCACACGGATGACGTCATTACCGGCAATGACGTTTCTCTCATGGACACCGATGAGACCGCCGCTCCGCCGGCGAAGCGATCGGCGATGGCGTCGTCGGAGAATCCGGACAAGCCTGTGTACGGTCAGCCGAGCTACGACGGCGTGATCGCCGGGAAGGTATCCGGTCGGAAGTGGAAACAGGTGCGGCAGCGGAGGGCGTCGGCGACGCAGGTGAGCCGGAAGGGGACGACGTTCGAGCAGAGGGAGAGGGAGAAGATGATTAAGAAGGCGTACAAAGAGAGGATGACGGAGCTGAAGGAGGAGATTCGGTTGAACAAGGTGGAGAAGCGGAAGAAGAAAGAAGAAAGGGAGAAGAAGAAGCAGGAGAATATTATCAAATCTGGAACCAAGTTCCAGAAGATTACCAACCCTAACACCTTGAAGAAGATTGCCAAATCGAAAAAGCGGAAGCAGCTTAGGGTTGTTCCAGATGAATTGCTCAAGAAATAGATATCTGTTTTGTTTTTTGTTTTGAATTCAGTTTTAATATATTGTTTTTTGGTGGAAAATGATTCAGTATTAATATTTCAATTAACCTGTAGTTTAAAATATTATAGTATTTTCAATTGTTATTTACTTTTATGCTCACAAAATCGTCCTTGTAGGCTAAAGAGTGTCATGAATTATGAATGATTAATTAATAATGCGTAGTTTTTACTCTTTTCTATTGGAATCCCAAAGTTCAGTCACCATAGTCGAACTACTCTTTTCTATTGGAATCCCAAAGTTCAGTCACCATAGTCCCTTTAAATGATCGACCCTTTTATGAAATCGGATTAAGGGAAATTGTGATGGAAACTGTTGATCTGTTCTGTTGAAGTGGAAATTTCAGTGTCGGATCATTGTTTAAATTCTTGTTAGAAAGCTTTGAATAAGATTGTCTTTTATTATAAAGAAATGGAATATTATAGAGACACCAATTTCTGGATGGCTAATTGGGAGACAATTTGTTGGGTGAAAGCATCTTTTGACCTGTAGATTACAGGTTTAAATGATGATACAAATGAAAACAGAAAAATGTGAGAGCAGACAGTAAAACCAAACTCTTTGTGTCGAGGATTTCTGTTTGTTTAATAGGAGGAAGATCCATATCTGAAATCCTGAAATCGAAGCAGAGGAATCAGGATAGGGTTATTTCCGATTAATTGCTTAAGGAATATATATATTTTTTTTTAATTTCAGTTTTTATATATTGCTTTTCGTCGGATTTTAATTGATGCTTAGTATAGAAGTTCTGTGGGAAATGTTATTCCTTTGCTTAACATTCGGTATCTTCAAGCAATTCCCTAAGGATTATTAAGAATTTAAGATTTGCACCTTTTCTATAAAAATTTAGTCATGGTTGTTCCGTTTACTGATTAATGTGTACTTGCTGAAGTTGAACCTGATAGGGTATAGTAAGTATGATATTTGATAACATGCTAAATTTGTTTCTTGCATAGAACATCTTTGGAGTGATCAGTGAACTTTGAGTATTGATTAAATTTAGAATTAGTTTTATAGTAAATCTAAGAGACTGAAATTAGTAGAGATATCCCAAGCTCCCATCGGAAGCCAGATGCTTTAATAACGTTCTTTACCAAATAATCTAGTATAATTCTTATGCATTTGCAATTTTGAGACCCGATTCCTATAAACCTTGTACAAAATTGTGTTCTACTCTTGCAAGAGAAGAGTATACAAATTTTTCTCAATAAAATTGAGAGTTTGCTTGGAAGGAATAATATATGTTTTCTCCTGGCCAGTACTGTAGAAAATTGGTATAAATAAATAAGTATACAAATGAAGATGGATTTGACAATGGACACGAACTCTTTGTCAAGGTTTTCTGCCTTTTTCTTTTTAAGTAAAACTGATGATTTTGTTGATGCAACAAAGGCAAACTACCAGTAGTCCTTACAGGAGCAAGATCCATCTCTGAAATGATGGAATCTACTTGAATCCCTGACTGTGATTTCCCGGTTTACTATCTTGGAGATTACCTTGATGGCGGCGTGGCAATCATTACAAGCTCGTAGATTCTTCATCACCAATATGGGTGACCCTTCTGGGGTGCTAATCAGTGCAAAAGCAATGGCAATGCGTTCACTGTGATACTTTAGGGACTCTAACTTAACTTCCTCATCCACATTGTGAAGGGCACAACTTGAGTCAGGTTTATACCCTTGTTTCTCCATTTGCTCTTCCAACTCATCAAGCATCTTTGTTATCTCTTTCATCTGTGGGTGAGACATGTCATTGGCTGAGAAAACATGAGTCATCTGTTTGATTTCAACCCAACTGTATGCTGGGACCTTTCTGACCCCTCGCTCTCTCATGGCCTTCTTCACCTTTCCCACATTCTCCCATTCACCAGCTGCTGCATAGATATTGGACAGGCTAACATATGGAGCAGCATCTCTAAGGATCTTCATACTGAATAGTTGATCTGCTGCTCTCTTTCCCATCTCTTGATTCTTATGAATCCTGCATGAGTTGAGAATCGATGTCCACATTACCTCGTCTGGTTCAAACGGCATCCGAGCCATCAATTTCTCAGCCTCATCAAATCGTCCACTGCGACATAGCATATCAACCATTGATGCATAATGCTCTCTTTTGGGTACAAATTTATACACTTGAGTCATGGAGCTGAAGTATTGTAGTCCTTCTTCAACTAGACCACAGTGACTGCAGGCACACAAAATGCTAAGGAAGCTAACAGAATTTGGTTGCAGACCTGAATGAACCATTTGTTCAAATGATCTAAGAGCGAGGCCACCGTCTCCGTTTTGTGCATAAGCTGAAATCAGTGCATTCCAGGTGACACAGTTCCTCGTAGGCATCTCTTGAAACATATGAAGAGCTTCTTTTATGGATCCACATTTTGCATACATGTCAACCAGTGCACTCCCAGAAAATACATTTGAAATGCATCCAGACCTGATTATATGCGAGTGTAACTGTTTTCCCAGTGTCAGTGAAGCTAGATTTGCGCAGGCTCTTAAGATGCTGGCGTAAGTGGCTGAGTCAGCACGTATTTTGGCTCTTTGCATCTCAACAAAAAGCTTTAGGCTGTCTTCATGGAGCCCCTTCTGAACATAACCCGAGATCAGGGCTGTCCATGGAACTGAACTTTGATGAGCCAGATCAGCAAAAATCCTATTTGCTTCCCCAAATTTGTCACATTTAGCATACATGTCAACCAAAGAATTCCCAACCAGAATTTCCGAAATGGCATCTGTTACAATAGCCTGGGAATGAATTTGCCTACCCACTTCCAGGTTCAAAGCATTTGCAGTAATGCTCAACAAGGTTGCAAATGGGAATTGCCTTCGGTCAAATCTTGTAAACTGTAAGTCCCTGAAAAGTTCAAGCGATTCTTCCACTCTTTCATTCCATGCACAACACGTGATAATCACATTGTAAGAGATACCATCCACCTCCGGCATCTCATAAAAAAGCTTCCTCACTTCAACAACACGGTCATGCTTCGAGTAGAAATCAAGCAAAGCATTAGCCACAAACACATTCCACACAAAATTGCACTTCACCACAAAACTGTGAACTTGTTGCCCAAATTCTATATCGTTCAACTGTATGCCTGAAGTTAAAACCGCAGCAAAAGTAAAGTCCGTGGGCTTGAACCCCAAATTCTGCATCTTGAAAAACAAGTTGATAGCTTCATGATTGAAGCCCTCTTTGGAGTACCCTGTCAACAACACATTGAAAGTGACATTATCTTTCTCTGGCATATGCTTGAAGAGGTGACAAGCCAAACCAAGGCTACGCGTCTTACAGTAAGAATCAAGCAACGAGTTGCAAACCGTGAGGGTGGAATCATACCCCAATTTGACAACATGGGCATGCACTTGTGCGACTTCATTGACATTGTCAAACTCAGTGAACCCAGATAACAGAGTCGTCAAGGTGACATGATCCGGAGCCATGTCGTGCCTACACATATCAACGAAGAGACCGAAAGCTTCGCGGAACTTATTGTTCTGAGCGTAGCCACCGATGAGCATTGTCCATGTAACAACCGAGCGTTCAACCATGCCGTCAAACAAGCTCCTAGCAGCGGAAAGGTTGCCAGAGTTTAAGTAACCCGTGATCATAGTGTTGGTGGAGATGATGTTCCTGTGAGGCATTTCGTCGAACAGTTTGCGTGCTGCACCCAAATCCCCATGTAGGATATGGGTCTTCACTTGGAAGTTGAAACGATATGTGTTGGGATCGAAGCCCGTCTTGATGATGGAAGCATCGACCTGAAAGTGTCGTTTTTGGAATGTCAAAGTGCCGTTTTTCCTCGTACATGCTTTGATGTAATTCATGGAAGGGAAACGGAAAATGGAAAGCTCTTTCTTTGTGCCTAATTTTGCAGGGTTTGTAAAGATGTGATGAACTTTCTCCAAGATAAAAGTGAGAAAGCTCTTCAAGATAAAAACCGGCTTTCTTCGAAATAGTTGTTTGTGAAGTTCAAAATGGAAAATAGTTCAATTGCAAACACAAGAAAGCAGAAAAATAAAGATGTCAATTGATTTACAAAACCTTTTTTGGGCAGAAAACCAGAAGAAACATTTTTTGCATTAAAATGTATAACATTAACCGTTACATACTCACAAGAAATTGAGGGTTTATGTCTAAACAAGGGATCAGAATATTGTGGAGAGATTGTGAAGTTAGAAAGAATTTATTTAGATAGAAATAATAGAGAGAGTGAGAGAGGTGATATTTAAAAATAATAACTAAATAATTTAAATTTAAATTTCTATATGTATAAAATATTTAAATTTTAACACATATTTTTTAAATATCTTTATTAAATAGAAATTGGGTTTAATACCGTCAGTAACTTCAAAACATTTATAATTGTACGATGTGTCGGTTCCTTGGTTTAAACCCTTAAGTGAAATAAGCTCAGTTAGTTAAGGTTGTACCCAGCTCGGTTTGAGGTCAGTATAGTCCAATGATACGTTATGAGGTTGGTCCGGATGCTTGGTAGTTTATGCGAAAAGATAATTAAAAGTAACAAAAAGAATAGCTTAATTAGTATTATGTATATATCTAATAAATACAAATAAAAGTTGTTGGGAATGATGTGACATAACACCCAAAAATAAAGGTGTATGTGAACAAAATGTTTTACTGTTAAAATTATATTCTTTTCGTTGAAATTATGTTTTGTTTGTTAAGATTATATTCTCATTGATGAAAGTTGTTGAAGGAATGTCTATAAAAGGGGTTTGAGACCACAAGTAAAGGTACACTTTTTTTGAACCCTATACTGAGATAGATTATAGTTTAAATGCTCTCACTGACTTGATCATTAGAGTGTGATCAATACGTAGAGTCCCATTTGTCTCAAAGATCAACATCTTGGACATCAATGGGAGACAAATCAAAACGTAACTCAACTCGAATACCGATCGAAGTTAGCCGACGAGAACAATAAAAAAAATTTACTAACCAAAAAAGGTAAGGTTAGCTTTGTCTTATTTGTTTTTTCAATTACTAAGTGATATCTTTGCATCTTGTATTTTAAATTGTGAAAGACAAGTTACAAGTTAAAAACGTAAGAAAAAGAAACTGAATTATATATTAAAACTTATTTCAGTTTTCATAAAGTTGTGTATGATACACAGACCAATATAAGTTTTTTTCTTTTGTTAGGACAAATTTAATAACATGTAACTTAACTAAATTTAAAAGAATTAAAGATCTAACTAGAGATTTTTATATTGGTTTGTCTATAAAAGCAAACTATATCCAGTTGTTGATAAAGTTTCATTATGCAAACTAACGTAGCTAAGATATAATTGAGTATTATTTGGAATTCAATCACTCTTGATCAGATAATTCGAGTATTGTTTGAACATCCAACCACTTGAAACAACTCAGAGTATTACTTGAAACACAACTATTCTTGACTAGACAACTTGAGTATTATATATAATACTCATTCCTAGCTAAAAATTAAGTAATTTTTGGTACGCAACTTGCTAAAAGGGTTATACAAATAAATATGTTTTAAACGATTACTTGATTTTACTCACTAGAGAGCGAGATAACATCTTTCAATATATACAAGGGTTAAACACTCTTTTAGTTTGTTAATGAACACGAAAAATGTTATTGGGGTACAAAAAGCTTTGAGCATGAATATTGATAGTGTTTTTACTACTAAAGATCATTTCTTGCTTGGTCTTCAAATAGAGATTGCATTATATAGAGAGTTGAAGAAAAAGTCGTTGTAAAAATATTTTTCTACCCATTAAAAAGCTTCACTTGGGTTTGTTAAGATACAAAATGATTGAATCAGTCTAAGACGATCTCTGATAAAAGACTTCAATCATGTTTTGATGATAATAAATAACTATAAAAGATTATCTTTAACAACAATGTTAAGAATTCAAAAGTTACCAAAACACATCAAACGATGCAAATACAAATGCTAAACTATATTACAATGACAGAATGCTAACACAATATTAACTGAAAAGCATAAAACAATGTCTCAGAGGAACTCACTAGATGATGTTCAATATGTGAAAGAGTTATACAAAGGTCTCATTAAGATGGTAAACATTGTCTATAGAAGAAATCATTGGACCAAGGTAATTACATAGTGTTAAAGAAAACTAACACAATTGATAGACGGTTAAAAAGCTCAACAACTCGTCAGACGATGATCAAGTCATACGTGACAGACGATGATCAAGTCATACGTGACAGACGATGATACACGTTGGATGATCTTTAAATGGAAGTTTCCAAACTTAACACTTTCCATCCTATATATATTTAAATGATTATCAAATGTTTTCTATACTCATTTTGATATTAAGAATTCGTAGAAAAAAATTAAATCTAAACGAACAGTTGAAATTATGAATGAATGTCTTTGAAATACAGGGCACAACTAATTTTGTGAAAATACATGTGCTTTAATATTTCAAGGAAGAAATATATTTTCTTTAGTGAGTATAAATTGATTTTGAATACAACTATACTTTATTTATCTCATTCAAGCCGGTTTAGGAAAGATTTTGAAAAATAGAGTTGATCCTGCCTGTTGACCAGAACGTTGGAACTTGCCTCGTCAAAGGATCGACGTGTGCACCGCTTCAAACCTCCGTCCTTCTCCAAGATCCACCTCAAGAACCTGCAAAAGAACAGAGCGGCGCCGCTGCGGCCGATCGCACTCCAACGCCCAAGTCAGTGACCGAACCACCAAATACTAAGAGCAATAACACTCAAGAACTCTCAAGGAACCGTGCAATGTTCTCTCTCACAGTATGCTCAAGAACTCGCAAGCGTAAAGAGTATAATCTGAACGTGCGTACCTCGGAAGTTCGTTGAGAAACCCTTAAATACCTGGTCACTTTCTCTCTCCTGGCAGTTACAGACCTGAACACGTGGCTCGCATCCAGTCGTACACGTGCCACCATCTGGAGCCTCCTTGACTTGGGCGCTGCTTCTGACTCTCTTTTGGCTAAGTTACTTATGCATGGTACTGCCCAGTGCATAGCTAACTTGGGAGCGCGATCTCTACTGAAATTGGCGAGTTAGGGTGCCTTCGTACACCTTCCCTGTGGTCTCGCCGGCCGCCTTCATAATCTGCATTACCTTCATCTCCGGCGATGTGCTTGCTCTGGCGATCTCCAATCACTAGGTCGCCTGAGTTTACATCTGGCGACTTCATCTTTAACCCGGTGATCGCCGATTCTGGTATGCTAGAGATCGGAACACGCCAACTTAATAACTGGCGACTTCACGAGCCCCCCGACTTCTTTCCCTTCTGCCAGCCTGGCGTCTTGTCAACACGCCTACACTGTAGCTTGGTGCCACGTCATCACTTCCGACTACCAGGGCGGTACACAAGCCCCCCAGTCTTAAGCGAAGACTTGTCCAGCGAAAAGACTAAAAGAGTCACGTCAACACCGATCTACGTGGCACTGACGCAGAATTCCAAGCGGTTGTACTTTCTGCTCCTCTGACGCTCCACCAAACCCCTCACCCATCGCTCGACACGTGGCTTCATCAACGGTTACCTTTAGTTAACGTTTGCGCTTCCAAACCCATTTCGAAAAACCCTTAAACTCATTTTCGCTTCACTGTTCCATCACTTTCTTCGTATTCTCATACGCTCCAACTCTTCTTCTGCGAAAAAAGCTCTCAGCGTTCTTCAACATTCTGAATCACCAACATCTTTCATCGCCTTCCCGATCATAAAAAGGTACTTCCTTTCCTTCTTTTGCTGGTTTTTCCTGCATTTTAACCGATTCGCATCATCCTTTAACTGTCTGGTGCATACGTTGTGGGTTGTTTTTTGCTATTTCTCCTTCTTCGTAACTTAGGGCTTCGTCAACGTTCACAACGAACATACGTTCGTTCGTTTTTCACCCTTCCTTCATGATCGAGTCAGCCTCTGTGAACCCTGATCATTTTTCCTTTTCTTCTTCCTTTGCAGCTTCAACAATGACTCGCTCAAAGATCACCCCAAATCCTCCTCCTTCAACACGAAACCCTTCCTTACAAGCACACGACCCACCGCGAGCACGCGGCGCTTCATCTTCTCAGGCTGAGAGGCCTGCACCTTCCCGCCCCAACCTGGCCCAGGCGACTCCGCCTGTCACCGGAGGAGCCTCCATTCTCCCACCAGACTTCAAAAAACTGTATCCCTGGGCCAACTCGACCTTGTTGAGGGAAACGTCTTCTGTAAACACTGCTGGGGCAGTTTTGCGATTGACGAAGGGGGATGAGCCTCACCAATCATTCCACAAGGAGCACGACGAGAAGATGACGGTGCTACCTTGCCCCCATGACCTGCCAGTTTGCGCTGACGACAAGGCAAACAACGGTGGACCCTTCTGCTTCGTTTACACAACCTTATTCAAGAAGGTGAAACTCAGGTTTCCCTTCACTCGTTTCGAGAGGGAGCTTCTCACCGAGCTCAACATCGCCGCCGCCCAGCTCCATCCCAACAGCTGGGCGTTTGTGCGAGCGTTCCAAGTCATGTGCGACCATCTGGGGTTGCCAGCATCTGTAGATGTGTTCTTATTTCTTTTTGAAGCCAAGCACCCAGGAGATCGCCTGTGGGTAAGCTTGAATGGTATTGCTGGGAGGTCGATCCTCTCCATCTTCCAGCAATCCTATAAAGACTGGAAAGGCAAGTTCCTCCAGATACGCCCCAACGACAAGGACGCTTCCTTGCTCGACGGCTTCCCCTTGTACTGGGTAAACAAGGGGAACAAAGAGTCCAAAAGCTGCTTCAGGAGACCCAGAAGTCCTGATAGCATGGGCGCTTTGGACAGAGATCTCTGTTTCTTCTGGAAGAGTGTGGCAGACGCCAACATCACCTTCCTCACCACCACACTCATCTGCTTCGAGTTCTTCGAGGACCAACTCGAAATTCGAATAGGTTAGAATGCTTAAGTTCTTGTTCTAATACTACTTCTGTTAACTGTTTCTGGGCGTCTTGTGCGTTGTGCGCAAGACTTTGGTTTTATTTTTCTGCACCCTTTATCTGTTTTGCTGCATATTGCCTTATGCATTTGTTTTCTCTCTGAACTAACCCATGCATTTTTGCTCTATGCAGATAATATGTTGGGCCAGGGCAAGCTCGCTGAACTGAGGGCGCTCGCCCGAACCCACGGGTTGGCATCGGGTTCACAAACCGTGCCCAACTCTGTGGTGGAGATCGCCGCTGCTCAAGGCAGATCGCCACCCAGGGGCCCAACTTCCTCTAAGGCCCAACCCGCCAACCAACGAAAGAAGCTTGTCCTCAGGAAACCCAAGAGGAAAGCTCCCCAAGTAGCCCATGAGGAGGAAGAGGAAGACGACGAGGTAACCGAAGATGGCCTTGTCATGAAGAGGAAGAGGGTGGCACCTTCTTCTCCACCTGCTCCACCCCCTCTTCCAACATCAACACCGCCGTCTACGCCTGCTCCTCCTCCATCATTGCCGCCTCCACCAGCTCCTGCTTCACCAGTCCAAGCCATTCCATTTTGAGGCCCCCGAGCCAAACTTCATGGAGGACCCCCCGAGCGCCTCCACGCCTTGTGCAACAGCTGGAGGGGGCCCTCCTTCAAATGCCTCAGCCGCAGACGTTGCTCCAATCGGGGATGAAGTTGCTCATAACTCTCCAATTCTAATTACTGAATCCCCGACGTCGCCACCTCGCCAAGAAGCACCTGCTGATCAACCAACTAAAGAAGGTGGCGGCGAGAGCTAACAACAGGCCCAACCGGCGCCTCCACAGGCAGGTCTCTCCGTTGAGGTTAAGAGGATGTGGGAGCCTTTCTCTGCTAAACTGAAGATGATGGCAGAAGACTTCCCCACCATTATCTCTAGAGCTGTGGAGAGCTCCACCAGGAAGCTCCAGGACGACCTCTTCAACCTTCGAACTGAGAATAGCACTATGAGGGTTGAGGTGGAGAAGTTGTCCTTCAATCTGACACTCGCGGAGGTTGAACACTCTCGAGTAGAAGATGCGATGAGCACCGAGCTCCGGTTGGCGCGCAAGGAGGCCACCGATCTACGCCACAAGGTGCAGCTTCTGGCCCAAGAGAAAATTGAGCTGGAGAGCAAGATTGTACCTTATCGCGTTAAGGTGGCTGACCTAGAGGCCTCAATAAAAGCTGACGCCGCCAAGGTGAAAAAACTGGAAGAAAGGTCAGCCGACCGGGAGGTCTTCCTTGGAAAGGTGGAGAAAGCGAGGGATGACGCCATGGCTGAGCTTGCCGAAGCCAACAAGGAAAAAGGGGAGATTGCTGCTGAACTGGGCCAGGTGCAAGCAGAATCCAAGAAGGTTGCTGAAGACTTTCTCCAGGCTCAAGAAACCAACGAAAAACTCAAGAAGCAAGTTGAAGAGCTGGAGCAGCAGAACAAGGGGCTGAAGGAACAAACTGAAGAACTAAAGAAACAAATTGAAGAACTTAATCTGAGTTCTGCCCAGATTCTGGCTGCTGGATTCGAGGCTGCACGGGAACAGTTCGCCTGCTTGTTCCCCGATCTGGATCTTAGCATGGTGTCCCTTAACAATGAGGTGGTGGATGGAAAGGTGGTTCCCGCTGAAGACTGATCAATTCCCTCCATCCACTGCCTTTATGCCTTCTCTTTGCATATAATTTGTAATAAACTTCATATTTTCTTGTACATGTGTTCTGAATTTGATACTCACTTTAATGACAAAGTCTTGGTATTCCCTCTTATATCTTCTTTAGCTGCTTTAACTTCCCTTGCGCAATTTACTTCAGAGAAATGACTTAGCAATTTCGTAGGCACGATCTTATACTTGACTGCTTCGAACCACTTCAACTTCGAATAATAATCACTTTAACAACTTGTAATCTTAAGGCAATGAACCTTAACATAAAACCATTCTTCAATCAACGAACTTTAACTCAACTACTGGCTTAAAACATCGCTTCACCCGATCTGCTTTATCAAAAACGGGCCTTTAACTTTCTCGCCACTGTTTGAACTTTTTCTGGTTGCCAAAGACTCTTGGCGATATCAGCTTCTTTCTGGCTTCACCTTGGCCATTGTTCTTTTATCTGGGGATAGAGGCGCCTTTCGGATCCTTCTCTACCTTCCTGAACTTCAGAACAAAAGACCGGGTGGCTAGGCGCTCTCTTCGAACCTTGGCCACCTTCCAAACTTCTTCCACCCTTTACACCACACCTGAACTCGTTTGAGACGAGAAGGATTTTGTCTTGCCTGAACTCGCTCATAGGCGAGAAGGTCTTTAACTCGCCTGAACTCGCTCATAGGCGAGAAGGTCTTTAAATCGTGCCTCTACATTGCCCCAGGGGTTACATCTCCTCCCCCCAGAAACACTGAGGACTTTTCGCTGGTGCCTCTACATTGCCCCAAGGGTTACATCTTCTCGCCCCCAGAAACACTGAGGACTTTTCACTGGTGCCTCTACATTGCCCCAGGGGTTACATCTTCTCGCCCCCAGGAACACTGAGGACTTTTCACTCTTCCTCGCCTGCACTCGCTCGACGGCGAGGAGGTCTTTAACTCGCCTCAGGACGCGCGAGGGCGTTGAGGTCTTTTAACTGGTGCCTCCGATCGCCGAAAGACGATGAGGACTTTAACTTTAACTGATGCCTCCGATCGCCGAAAAATGATGAGGACTTAAAAATTTAACTGATGCCTCCGATCGCCGAAAAACGATGAGGACTTAAAACTTTTTAGAAAGCATGCAATATATCTTTAACTTGCCTTAAGTCACATATAAGTGACAAGGTCTTTCTTCAAAACTTTCTGAAAACAACAGGCACGCAATCTAAAACAACTTGTATTTTGAAAACTTCTCTTTATTGGGTGGCCTCATTAAAAACCCTCCTTAGGGAAAAAAGAGTGCCCCCTTCAAACTGTTTTAACAGAGATATTGTAATATAACTTCGTGTTTGTTTCTACTTACAAAGCTTCTTAACTGTAATACAACTTCAGGTGCGTGGCGTTCCAAGTGCGAGGAATCGCCCCTCCTTCCAATGTCTCCAAGCGGTAGGCGCCGTTCCCGAGCGCCTCGGTTATTCTGAACGGCCCCGTCCACTTGGGCGACAGTTTATTCTCCATCTCGTACTGGTGGGCTTTCCTCATCACCAGGTCGCCTTCTCTAAACCGTCTTGGCGTCACCTTCGAGTTGTATCTTCGTTCAATCCTTCTCTTCACCGCTTCAGCCTTCAATCTCGCCTCTTCCCTGACCTCATCCAGTAGATCCAGGTTCAGCCTTCTCTCTTCATTCGAGTCTTCCTCTACGAAGTTCTGGAATCTCGGCGAGCTCTCTTGGATCTCTACTGGAATCATTGCATCACACCCATAGACCAAGCTGAACGGGGTCTCATGGGTTCCTGACTGCTCGGTGGTGTGGTACGCCCAGACTATGCGGGGTACCTCCTCAGCCCAGCTCCCTTTGGCTTTCTCTAGCCTTCTCTTCAAACCTCTTAGCAACACCCGATTAGCTGACTCCACCTGGCCATTCGTCTGAGGGTGCTCGACGGATGCAAACACTTGTTGAATTCCCACCCCTTCGCACAACTTCTTCAACAAGTGGCTTGCAAACTGAGTCCCATTGTCCGACACCAGGCGCTTGGGCACTCCAAATCGGCACACAATGTTCTTCCACACGAAACCTTCGATCTTGTGTGCGGTGATCTGGGCCACTGGTTCTGCTTCGATCCACTTGGTGAAATACTCAATCGCCACCACCAAGTACTTCATCTGCCTGATCGCCTGCGGGAAAGGTCCCAGGATGTCGATTCCCCAAGTATGAAACGGCCAAGGGCTGTAGATCGACTTCAACTCCTCGGGAGGCGCCTTGTGCCAATCGGCGTGCTGTTGGCATTATTTACAACATTGGGCATACTTCCTGCAGTCTTCTCTCATCGATGGCCAGTAGTAACCTGCGCGCAGAGTCCTTGCGGCCAGAGCTCGACCCCCGACGTGGCTTCCGCATATTCCTTCGTGGAGCTCTGCCATGATTCTCGTGCACTTCTCGCCATGTATACATTCCAGGAGCGGGTGAGTGAACCCAAACCTGTACAGATCGCCATCAATCAATGTGTACTTGCTAGAATTCTTCTTTACCTTCCTAGCCTCTGCCGGATCCAGCGGGAGAAGGCCATCTGCCAGGCACCGCTTGTACTGTGTTATCCAGGTGTCTGGCTCATGGGTAGCGCAGACCTGCGTCATGTTCACCCTCTCTCCCCGACACGCTCTAATTCTCGGCGATCTCAACGTTTCTTGCGTTAAAGACTTGTGACTTCTTGCCGCTTTTTCCGTCGACCTGCTTATCTGAAGAACCAGGTGATCTGCTACAAATGCCCTCGGCGTCTTCAGAGTTTCTTGAATCACCGTCCTCTGCCTACCCCCCTTACCTGAACTGGCGAGCTTGGCCAGCAAGTCAGCTCGGGCATTCTGCTCTCTGGGCACATGCACCACTTCAAAGGAGGCAAAGGAACTCTTCAATTCCAGCACATACTCCAAGTAAGCCGCCATTTGTGGATCTTTGGCCTGGAACTCGCCTGTTACTTGTCCTGTGACTAGCAGCGAGTCACTCTTAGCCATCAACACCCTGGCTCCCATCTCTTTGGCCAGCAAAATCCTGGCGATCAGCGCCTCATATTCTGCTTGATTGTTGCTGGCTTTGAAGGCAAACCTCAAAGATTGTTCGATCAGCACGCCGTTGGGTCCTTCCAAGATGACTCCAGCACCGCTACCCTGCTGGTTTGACGATCCATCCACCGAGAGTACCCAACGGAAGTCGTCCCCTTCAACTCGTGTCGCTTCGGATGAGAGCTCGACCACGAAATCTGCAAAGATTTGCCCCTTGATCGGGCATCGGGGCTCATACTTAATATCAAACTCTGACAATTCTACCGCCCACTTCACCATCCTTCCCGCAACGTCAGGCTTCTTCAAGACCTTCTGGATGGGCAAGTCAGTCATCACCAGAATTGTGAAGCTATGGAAGTAGTGGCGCAACCTCCTCGCCGAAAACACCACAGCCAGCGCAGCCTTTTCCAGGGCCTGATATCTCGTTTCGGGGCCCTGCAACACCTTACTAACAAAATAAATAGGCTTCTGAGCCTGATCTTGATCCTGGGCGAGCACCGCACTCACCGCCCTCTCAGTTACAGCAAAATACAACCTGAGAGGGGTTCCCACCAGCGGTTTACACAGAACCGGCGGGCTCGCCAGATATACCTTCAGCTTGACGAAGGCTTCCTCGCACTCCTTCGTCCAAGCAAACTTGTTATTCCTCTTTAGGCACTGAAAATGGGGATGACCCTTTTCTCCGCTAGCTGACACGAAGCGAGACAGGGCTGCCATCCGACCTGTTAGCTGTTGAACCTCCTTCATCGTAGCTGGGCTCCTCATCGCCAAGATGGCGGCACACTTATCAGGGTTGGCCTCTATGCCTCTTTCGGTTAAGAGGAAACCCAAAAACTTTCCAGCCTCCACGCCGAAAATGCATCTCTCTGGATTCAGCTTCAATTTGAACTTGGCGATCGTCGTGAACAACTCCTCCAAGTCTACAACGTGCTTGCTTTTCTCTGGCGATGTCACGACCATGTCATCGACGTACGCTTGCACATTCCTTCCCAGCATCGGTGCAAGTACTCGATCCATCAACCTCTGGTACGTGGCCCCCGCGTTCTTCAGCCCAAACGGCATCACCTTATAGCAGTAGCACGATCTCTCGGTCATGAAGGCGATCTTCTCTTCATCCATGGGATGCATCTTGATCTGATTATACCCCGAGAAGGCATCCAGGAAGCTCAACAACTTACACCCTGCAGCACTGTCCACCAGGGCATCAATGCTTGGCAAAGGGTATGAGTCCTTCGGACAAGCTTTATTCAGATCGGTGAAATCGACGCACATGCGCCATTTCCCATTACTCTTCTTCACCAGCACGACATTTGCCAGCCATTCAGGGTACTGGACTTCCCTGATGTGGCCTGCAGCGAGGAGTTTCTGTGTTTCGTCCCTAATCGCCTGCCTCCTCTCCTCGTTGAACTTTCTTCTTCTTTGTCGCACTGGTCTTACCAAGTTGTCCATCGCCAGATGATGCCACAAGAAGTCGGGATCGATCCCGGGCATGTCCGAAGCGGACCATGCAAACGCATCCAGATGTCGTTCTATCACCTTGGCGATCTGGTCCTGGAGCTCATCCTCCAGGGATCTTCCTAGCTTGAAGATCTTTCCCCCGATTTCTCTCTCGAGCCACTGCTCGACGGGTTTTGGTCTGGTTTCCCTGGCGATCACCGCTCTGGCGATTCCCAGTTCTCTCGCTTCCTCAGGGCGATTCCTTGCCTCTTCCTCCTCAAGACCAGCGTTACCCTCCCCCAGCTCAGCGTCCACCATCTCCATGTCCCTTCCGGCGGTCTCTTCTGTTACCGTCGATCTAGGCTTCACACCAGGAGGCGGGGTGGTCGTTACGTAACTCACCGATCTCTTGTTTTTCAGGCTATTCTCGTAGCACTTTTTTGCTTCTTTCTGATCGGATTTGATGGTGATCACCACCCCCTCCATAGACGGCAACTTCACCTTCATGTGCCGGGTCGACGGTATGGCACCTATCCTGTTGAGCGTGGGCCTTCCCAACAGGATGTTGTATGCTGAAGGAGCGTTTACAACAAGATATTTGATTTTTTCCGTTCTTGAACCCGCCACATCCGTAAACGTTGTCCTCAATTCTATGTACCCCCTAACCTCCACCTGGTCACCAGCGAAACCATACAAGCACCCTCCATAGGGCCTCAGCTGGTCAAGGGGCAGCTCCAGCTGCGTGAAAGTCGGCCAAAACATCACGTCTGCCGAGCTTCCTTGGTCCACCAGCACCCTGTGGACCTTTCTTCCCGCTGTTATCAACGAGATTACTATGGGATCGTTGTCATGAGGCACAACATCCCTAAGATCTTGCTTGGTGAAGGTAATATCCACTTCCGGCGAGTGGTCTTCAAACATATCCACCGTCATCACAGACCTCGCGTACCTCTTCCTCTGCATCCACCTCCTGAGAAACCCCCTGCAATGGTGTGGATCTCTCCGTGCGTAGGCATCTCGTGCTGTTGAGCCTCAGCACCTGCTGGTTGGGAGCTCGACGCGCCCCCCGTCCTTCTATCCAGCAAATAGTCGTTTAGGAACCCGCTCTTAACCAGATCGTCGAGCTGGTACCCTAATGCCAAGCACGAGTCCACTGTATGGCCAAAGCCCTGGTGAAACTCACACCAGGCGTCTGGCTTTGGTCTCAGCACCTTGTCGCCCACCTTTTCTGGCGCCTTCAACCTAGCAGATATATTAGGAATGGCGATCAGGTCCGCCAATCCCATGACAAACTTGTGCTTAGGCGGGCGATTGTATTCCCGGCGTGCTGGTTGCTGGCGTCCTTGGCCCCTACCCTTGTTCTTCCTTGGATCATAAGGATGGCGAGTCCTCTGATCCCTTCTGGCCGCCGCTGCCTCCAGCACCCTCTGTGGCTGGATCCTGGTCTGGGCGCGTGGCCTAGCGGGAGCCACGCTTCCTCTCTTCTCGGCGACTTCGCTCTCGTCCGCGATGTGGGCCACCGCAAGTCGCCTGACCTCAGCAAACGTGGCGGGGTGAGCCCTGATCAATGCCTCGCAGAATGGTCCCGGTAGCACGCCCTTCTTAAATGCGTAGACCAGCATTTCTTCATCTTTGGCCGGCGATCTGACCATCTGCGCCCCAAAGTGATTTAGGTAGTCCCTGAGGGACTCTCCCTGATATTGCCTTATATCAAACAAATCATAAGACACTCTGGGCGGTGCCTTATTCACGATGTACTGCTCGACGAAAATCTTCGAGAACTGTTGGAAATTGGTAATGTGACCGTTAGGCAGGCTCACAAACCATTCCAGCGCCGTTCCCTGGAGTGTGCTCACGAACATCTTGCAGTACACGGCGTCTGATCCCCCTGACAACATCATCTGCGTATGGAACGTGGTGAGATGAGCCTCAGGATCCTCCACGCCGGTGAAAACAGCCTTAACAGGAACCACACTCGCAGGAATAGGCGTGTCAGTAATCGCCTGAGCGAAAGGCATAGGAAAAACACGAGGTGGCGACGACGGCGCAACCTCTTCAGCAATAGAACGCCCTTGCTGCTCTCGAAGAGCTTGACGCAGCTCCTCAGTCACCTTGCTAAGCTCATCATTCCTAGCGCGAGAGGCGGCCAGGTCCTCATGCATTCTCGCCTGTTCTATGCGCGAGGCTTCCACAGTTGCCTGCAACGAACGCATCATCTCTGCCATCTGCGCCATGGTCATGGCGGCGGCGCCTTCAGCAGCGACGGGCGCAACTGGACTTGAACGATTGCTTCTCTTTTTTCTCATGAAACTTGGCGAATCACAGAATGCAGCGAACAACACTTACTTCAGCTACGATTGATTCAGCGATCAATCGGTCAGAACCTCGCAAAACTTCGCAAAAACTCAAGAACACCGCGAATCCTCCAAAGAAACCTGCAACTCCACCAGAAACCACCGCTTCTCCTACGAATAACACAACGAGCCAAAGAACTCAAACTTCACCGGACAAATCTCGCGTAAACAGCAGAAAACCTCACTTCACCGAAAAAAAACCCGAACGAACGGTGGAAAACGCGAAATCACCGAACAAAACTCAAACGAACAGCGAACAGTGGTTGCACCAGCACACAACCACGCAGAAAACTACGAAAACCTCCAAGAACTCACGCTGTGGATGGGAACAGGTTTTACACGGCCCCACGGTGGGCGCCTGATGATCCTGCCTGTTGATCAGAACGTTGGAACTTGCCTCGTCAAAGGATCGACGTGTGCACCGCTTCAAACCTCCGTCCTTCTCCAAGATCCACCTCAAGAACCTGCAAAAGAACAGAGCGGCGCCGCTGCGGCCGATCGCACTCCAACGCCCAAGTCAGTGACCGAACCACCAAATACTAAGAGCAATAACACTCAAGAACTCTCAAGGAACCGTGCAATGTTCTCTCTCACAGTATGCTCAAGAACTCGCAAGCGTAAAGAGTATAATCTGAACGTGCGTACCTCGAAAGTTCGTTGAGAAACCCTTAAATACCTGGTCACTTTCTCTCTCCTGGCAGTTACAGACCTGAACACGTGGCTCGCATCCAGTCGTACACGTGCCACCATCTGGAGCCTCCTTGACTTGGGCGCTGCTTCTGACTCTCTTTTGGCTAAGTTACTTATGCATGGTACTGCCCAGTGCATAGCTAACTTGGGAGCGCGATCTCTACTGGAATTGGCGAGTTAGGGTGCCTTCGTACACCTTCCCTGTGGTCTCGCCGGCCGCCTTCATAATCTGCACCACCTTCATCTCCGGCGATGTGCTTGCTCTGGCGATCTCCAATCACTAGGTCGCCTGAGTTTACATCTGGCGACTTCATCTTTAACCCGGTGATCGCCGATTCTGGTATGCTAGAGATCGGAACACGCCAACTTAATAACTGGCGACTTCACGAGCCCCCCGACTTCTTTCCCTTCTGCCAGCCTGGCGTCTTGTCAACACGCCTACACTGTAGCTTGGTGCCACGTCATCACTTCCGACTACCAGGGCGGTACAAGAGTATATGATTGACTATGTATTAAAAGAGTTTTTCGAATAAACCAGATTAAAACTATTAGCGTTTAAATCTTTAGTTTACATTTAAGATAATCTGCAAAGTCATGATAATATGTTTTTGAATTAATTCCTGAGAATATAAAGACTTGATAATTCAGAGATATTAGAACATATTATTTTCAGTAATTCCCATTCTTTAACATTGAGATTATATTGATTGCTAAGATTTATGAAAGGTTTCTAAATGTGCCTTAGGAGCATCAAGATGTACATAAGTCAATATCCAGAGTTTCCATACTAAGTGTTTGACTAAAGAAATCATGAAGACTGATAAATGATATTTAAGCAAATCAAGTATTAAAGTGTCATCCAGTCATTGCTTAGAGGAAGCACATGCAACATATTAATCCCAAGAGTAATCGTATGACAAAGACATACTCAGAGCTCATATCAAAACATTCCTAATTATGCGTCTCATACATTAAGATTCAGTTTCTATCAGATCAAGTACATTGTTCTTATTTAGTTGGTTAAGGAAACCATTTGAAAGAACAAATACACGATAAAGAAGTGAAGAACGTGATTCAAGCCTTGCCAAATATAACTTCAACGTTTACACAATCACAAGTGTAGAATAAAATTCAAAGTGCAAAGATGATTGAAGAATAAGTCACAAAGTATTGAAGGGTTAATGTTCACATTGGAATTTAAAGGAAACAATTCAAATTGCTTCACACACTCAAAGATGTGCAGAATTCAATCAAGGTAGAAGTTGTCATATTAAATGTCTGATGAGAATAAGATGATGAAAATTATACATCCATGAATGATATGATAAAGATACTCAATATTAAAATATTAAAGTATCAACGTTCACATTTGGACAAAGAAAGAAACAATTCAAAATACATTTAAAGTCCAAAATGCATAAGGATCAATCAAATTAAAGAAATTTCATATCAAGCGTCTAACGACTATGTGAACAAGAGAAGAATTTGAAGCTTTAACGATCACAATCTGAAATCCATATAAAGACCTTAAAGATGAAGACGAAAAAGCACAGAATACACAAGAGACCACAAATATACAAAACGATCAAAATTTGTAGTGTGCATAGTCTTACTTTAATTGTATTTCATATTTGTTGTTTAGATCATCCATACTTTGGGGAGTGAGTCATACATTGTAAATCGTTTAATGTGTGAAAATAACCCTATGCACTTTTATTGTTGCTATCTATTTGAGAATGTTTCTCACTTGTTGAGAGGTGTTGGTCTCAGAGAGAAATTAAGACTTGTTACCTGGAGAGGTGGAGAATACTTTACCTGGAGAGGTGGAGAATGCTTTACCTGGAGAGGTGTAGAATACTTGCTACATGGAGAGGTGAAGAATACTTGTTACCTGAAGAGGTGTAGAATACTTATACATGAAAAGGTGTAGAATACTTGTGTTAGTAAAGACTTTTAAGCAGGTTGCTTAAGAAGACTGAACGTAGCCCAAGACTTGGGTGAACTAGTATAAATTTTGTGTGTCTAATCTTTCTTTTTGCCTTTTATCTTTTAGATATTGCATTTGTTGTGATAACTTTCCATGTACTTGAATTGTGTTCGGGCTCTATTCAAACCATATTCTAGAGCCAACTATACCTTTAGTTGGTATCAAAACTAACCTCAGGGGTTAATTCTGAACATGACGTGAGGAAACAATCTTATAACAAACTCAATGGAATTTAAAGGTCAAGTTGTTACCAGCCACCCTTGTTCAAGGGAGAGAATTATGATTTGTGGAAGCTATAGGATGACATCCTTTCTTGAATTCATCAATGTAGACCTTCTAACTATTGTAAAGTAAGGTATGTCCTCTATTCTCAATTCCTTTAGAAAGTTTACTGACTACGGTTCATGGAACAAGGAAGAAAAGACATTGCACCAACACAAGGCCAAGGCTAGGCATATTCTCTTGTGTGTGTTGTCTGAAGAAGAAATATCTAAAGTCCATGTCATGAACAATTGTCTCCTAAAGGATCTAAAGAGGTAAGACGAAATAAGCTTATTCTACTGAAAACTTAATATGAAATTGATAAGTGTCATATTTCAGTAATATTTAATATTAAAAGATAGACACTTATGGATGTGTATTGATAAAATAACTATAATTCAACCCCTAATTTAGGAATTTAAACCTTTTTACATATTTTGTGATTATAATATGAATCAGAATATTTTATTCCCAAATTTGTATTAATTTCAGGATTCTAGGAGAAAATGAAAATGAGAGGACTAAAGGAGAATATACAAGATGAAAAGGGAAAGTTAGAACATTAGAAACTCGCTCAAAACTCGTCCAAACTCACCTAAGGAAGATCAATTCAGAGGAACTCGCCCAAGGCTCGTCCAGGAGAGTTCACTCCAGTGAAGTTGGGTTTTTTCTCGTCAAAATTGCCCAAGCAAGTAATAACCGACTTAGGCAAGATGTCACTTATGCCAAGCCCAACTAGGTTAAATAGGAGACGTGAGGCATAACCCTAAACATCATTGGGAGGATAGAAAGAGATAAAAAAACTCTAGAGGAGGCAGTCGTCAAGGAGAAACATCCTGAATTTTCTTTTCTTACTTTCCATGCTTGTAATGGCCAACATGAGTGGCTAATTATTCCCTTTGGGATTGGGAGTTGTACATACCCCCGATTACGATAGGGTGCATTGAGACAATAATTGTTTGTTTAATATTATATTTAAGACACATAAATCAGACCATAAATCGACTATAGGTTACTAGCGGTTATAGTTACTATTATAAAATCTATTTATATCTCATGATAACTATTCAATGCTTTACTTAATGGTCTAAGTCCAACAAGACCTGTAAATAGGTGATGACTCTGAGAGACACTAAATTCTATTCTATACTCTTACTCTTAGCTCTTTGTTAAGAATTTATCATCATCTTTGTACTCCTACTTACTGACTTAAGCATCAAAGAGTCTTTTGCAAGTGGATTTCCTCCTCTCATCGGAGACCAACTGAAAGCTCGTTCCCCGAGGAACATGCAACCCTCACCGTGTTGCACTCCCTGAGTTCATTTTCGGTAGGAACTTTTGGTGCCCATCGTGAGGTCCTGGCAAAAATTTTCCTAGAACCACTACAAAACTCTGGACTTACACTCTCAATATGAGTATCCAACAAGAAAACGCAAATCAACCCCCTCCCAGAACAAACGAGGAAGACCTACCCAGAACTATGAGAGACGCCCTAGGCCAAATGCGGGAAAAATGGAACAAGATTTGGAATCCCTAAGAGAGCAACAGAAGGAAAAATTGTTGGTATTGCATGATTAGATAGCTCGTAGGGACAACAACAACACCATTCAGGGTGACCAACAACACTCGGAGCATACCGTCAAATCTCGGAGGGTCCCCTAGAAAACTTGAATCAGCAGAAGAGGTCGATATCTCACACTCCCACAAGAAAATCATCCTGGAGGGGAACCCCACCGAGCTCCACACAATGCAAGATGGGGCAAGGGAGTCGTGAGCACGAGCATTAGCCCTTTAAGGCACTTCCTGGCCCGATGATCAATCGCACAATGAGAACCAACCTATGGGGTTTTCATCCCTTCACAAATGAGGTTATGAGGGCCCAATTGCCCTAGAGGTGGAGTTGACCCAATCTGGAGAAATACTCAGGGACCTCAAATCCTGAGGCACATGTTAAGGCCTATACGACCTAGGCTCAACTATTCTCGAAGGACATGGACGTGCACTGCAAGCTGTTTCCCACCACTTTGGTCGGGGTGACCTTGGAATGGTACTACTCTCTACTCAGAAACTCGGTATAATCATTTGACACGTTCTATAGCAGGTTCAATCTTGTCAAGTTCAATCAAGAACTAAAAACGCTCAACAAAGAGCACAACAACTCGCTCAATCAAGGGCGAAGCAAAAATAATACAAGTTCAATCAAGAACTAGAAAAACTCAACCAAAAGCACGACAACACGCTCAACCAAGAACAAAGAAAAATAATGCAAGTTCAATCAAGAACTAAAAACGCTTAACCAAGAGCGAAGCAAAAATAATACAAGTTTAATCAAGAACTAGAAATGCTCAACCAAGAGCAAAGAAAAATAATGCAAGTTCAATCAAGAACGAAGCATGTTCAACCACAAGTATAGCTAAAAACCAAATCCAAACAGGTCCAAGTTGAATTCGTTCATCCTTTAAATTGATCCACTTGTATCTCAGATTATGAGCTGGGGGGACTTGTGCACATACCCCCAATTACGATCGGATACATTGAGACAATAACTAGTTATTTAATATTATATTTAAGACACATAAGTTAGATCATAAATTGGTTATAGGTTACTAGTGGTTATAGTTACTGTTATAAAATCTATTTATATCTCATGATAGTCATTCAATCATTTTCTTAATGGTTTGAGTACAACAAGACCTATAAACAGGTAATGACTCTCTCAGTAAGGGAAGACACTAAACTCTATTCTATACTCTTACTCTTAGCTCACTGTTAAGAATTTATCATCATCTTTGTGCTCCTACTGACTTGAGCATCGAAGAGTCTTTTGCAGGTGGACCTACCTCTCTCATCGGAGACCAACTGAAAGCTCGTTTCCAAGGAACACGCAGTCCTCACCGAGTTGCACTCCCCGAGTTTATTTTTGGTAGAACAAGAGTAATATGTTCAAACTCTTATGTATTGAAATGATATTTATCTATAATATGTCAGTTCTTGATTGATGATTGTGATAAGTGTCTAATTTCAGTAATATTTCATATTAAAATATAGGCACTTATGAGGATTTATTGTTAAGTTACATATAAAATAATCCCTAATTTATGAATTTATACTTTTTTACATTTTTTATGAGCTTTATTTGATTAAGAACATTTTATTCCCAAATTTGGTGTTAATTGCAGATTTTTAGGGAAGATTGAAGATTTGGAGTAAAGGAGAATAATTTGAGCTAAAAAGAGAAAGCTGGAAGGTCCCAGAATGGAAAAAGATGCAAAGAAAGATTTGGTCTTTTTTATGTTTTATCACTTAGCCCATTAGCGCGACACATGAAGCCACCTAATCCTAGAAAATTAGGATAAATAGGGGGCTAGAGGTTCAACCCTAGTGTGCTAGATTGAGAGGAAAACACTATAGAGTGAATTGTAATCCAATTGGGAGAATGGAAGGTGCTAGAAGTATGCGTGGCTAATTCTACCCTTTGGGATTGGGAGTAATCTGCTCAAACTATTATGTATTGAGGTGATATCTTATATATTAATATTTACTTCTTGATTGATTATTGATATTGTTGTTTTACTTTTAACTTTCTGTGACAAATTGAGAATCTTAAATATGACTGGGAGGTATTTTTAGAGTTCGGACCAAAACAACAATACTTAACATATTTAAGTGTTAGGGATAGACTTGAAATGTTAATGTCTGAGTGTGATTCTAAGTTGTTTTTATAAATATGTGAGAGATCGATAATTAGGAAACATTCTTAAGGATTTTATATGCGAATGATCGGTATAAATGAATTTTCTACGGGCATCAATTTCAATCAAAGAACTCAATATTAACATGCTAATCAAAATACATGAGAGTGAGAGGGATGAAATCTAATTCCTATTTTTCCAATTGAAGCAACTAATTCTTTGTTTGTTTTCTTATTGATCAGTGCCAACACAATCACTTCTAAACTCTTTTTATTGTTCTGTTGTTATATTTAACGAATATTGTACTCAATAATTAATTTACTGTTCCTCGTGGGATCGATATCCGTCCTTAGGGACAATTATTACTTTTGATAAACGCGGTGCACTTGCCGTAAAAAGTCATCAGATTGGTATTATCATTTTATTCTCAAAGCTTGAATTGTTCATGATTTTGATCCTTAGATTTGACTGGAAAGTACTTATAAGAATATAACTTAAATGATAATGCTTAACATATCTGAATGATAGGAATATATTTGAAATGTTAATTGTTTTATAACATTTGTTCGTATTGATAAGAAATTTTTATAAATATGCGAGGAATTGATATTTAGGAGACTCTCTTAATAATTTTGTATGCGAGGAATCAATATAAATGATTTTTATATGTGCATCAATATCAATCAAAATTAAATATTATAATCTTTTGTAAAAATACAGACAAGTGAGAAGGATGAATCTCAATCCCAATTTTTCCAATTGCATCACTCAAATTCTTTATTTTGCTTGATTTAATTTCTTGCAAATTCTTCATACAAAAACTTTTTCCAACAAACTTTTACATATTGTCTTCTATTTAGTGAATATTATATTTAAAAATTCAACTGTTCCTTGTGAATTTGATAGAGGATAATTTATTACTTCTGAGACACTATAATTGCTGTGACACACTATAATTGCTGTAAAATAGTTATGAGAGAAATGCCGTAAAATAGTTATGAGAGAAATGTTTAGGATGGAAGAAAACAAACCTATTCAATCAATGATAAATTCATTTATTTGGCTTTGATCTTACCGTGTTCACAAAATCCCCCACATACAATTAAAAAAAGAAAAAGCAACTTGAGATATGAAGAAAGAGAAAACCTTATTTTGATCGAAATTGATGCTTATTTGGCTACCATCTCACTCACACTCTCTGATTAACAAATGGATAAGAATAAGTTCTAAAAAGTTAAATAAAAAATAAAAAAGAATTGAGAGATAATTTAAACAAATGATGAGATTTAGAAATATATAACTAAATTGTTAATAATCTAATTTATATACTTATCATAAAATATAATTTTTTTTTATAAAAGAAATATCTTTACTAAATTAAAATTGGCACCACACTTTCCTACTTTTTTTTTAATTATTTTTTTTAAAGTTATTAACATGTTAGTTTTTATCAGTAAAGAATTTAAGCTAACAATCTATTTCTTTCTCTTTTCAACTTGCATCACCAAATCAACCTTGTATTCCCTTTTCCTCTCCTATCATATAAAACTAAACTAAAACAAAATAAAGATTTATATATTTTGTTATCTTGTTATTATATCAATTTTAATTTTTAATACATGCAATTTTTTTGTCTTTCGTAATTTTCAAATGCTTCCATTTTACTCTTTGTAATTATACTTTTTTACAAAAAAATAATAATGGAAGTAATGAACAAAGAATAAAAACAAAAATCTTAAAAATTATATGGAGGAAAACTATAATTTTTTTCAGGAAGTAAAAGCACATAAAACATATATATTTTTTTAAAATAAAATAAAAAATTGAAAAGGAAACTTACAGTAAAAATTTACAACACATAAAACATATATTCATAAGATTGCTAAAACTTAGAGAAATAAAAACATACACAAAAAAGTTAGGGTACTATATTTGTAAGGACCGAGAAAAATAGTCTTAGAGTTGAAATGGTACAATTAAAATTATATCTGAATATTTTATTATTAAATTGAAAAAAGTTATACAAATAGAAAATTAGTTATTCAGGTTTCATTTTAAAAGATTCACCATCTCTCTACAAGTTTCCTTTTCCTTTCCTCTCCCTTCTCTCTAAGATTCTGACCTCCTCGATCATCTGTTTGACGATCGGAGTCCATCATTAGACTCCTGGCAGTGAGATCTACAAGACTGCCCGATCAGAATCTTTCATAGAGTAAGTTCATTTTTGTTCCCTTTTTCCTTTCCTCTCCCTTCTCTCTAAGATTCTGACTTGCTTGTTCGTTAGTTTGATGATCAGAGTCTGTCATTGGACTCCTGGCAATGAACTCTACGAGATTGCCCGATCAGAATTTTAGATAGAGTAAGTTCATTCTTGGCTCATTTTCCTTTGGGTTAGTTTTGATTTGGTTAGGGTTGTCTTTTAGTTAAGTTTGCATGTGAGGTTTTTATCTCCAGAATTAGTCTCTATTAGTTCAGGGTCATAATGATATAGTTAGATTTGTGATCAGGACTTTGTGGTGCATGTTGGGTTATCCTTAAGCTTTTGGTGGGTTGGAGCTCTTAGTGAGCATCTACTCAAGTCCAGATAAGGGAAGCTAGTCTTATTCCTTTCAATAGAACCCTAGGCTAAAGATCTTGATATGATATGAGGGTGACGTGGTCACCAATTCAGGATTGTCTCTTTTGAAAAGTAAAATAATATATTGACTGGAATGGTTGATTTTGAATCTTATATTGATTTTAAGGTGAATAAATTGTTGAAAGTGTTTGTGATTGAGAATTGAAAGTGTTTGAATGATAATATAAATGAGTTGAACTGTTTTTTTTTTGAATATTTTATTGAATTACTTAAGTGAGATGTTTGATGAGAAGTGGTTGTTTGATTTTAGATGATGATTGATTTAAAGAGCATATATTTGGAATTGATTATGTGTTTAAGTAAAGTTTGAGATATATTTGGATTGTTTAGAAAGTTTAAATATGATGAGAATGAGTGGTGCATTGATATGTTAAAAGATGTATGTAGTAATGAGGTTAAAGTGTGATCAAGACATAGTATTTTCAGGAAAGGAAATATCGTGTTGAGATTGTTATTAGGGTGTATTGATTTGTGAGTGTCCTGTGAATGAGAGGATCTGACTCTACTGATATAATGGAATCAAAGTTATTCAGTTGGTGAGAGTCGAAGGAGGTCCATTTGGCTGAGTCTGAGGTTTGAAAGAACTGATCAGAGCAGATCAAATGGATTTACCTGTCATATGAAGATGATGAGATATTGAGATAATTATGCGCATGACTGTGTGGGTTTCATAGCAGTAGTATGACAGGTGCAAGTCTCTGGATACTAATTTCAATACACGAGTCTTCCGGAAGTAGAGTCAAGTGTCTGAGTATGTGAGTCAGTTGAAATCTGACAGGAGTAATGTGGATGGTGAACGTGATAGACACTTGATGGTTATGTGAAATTGTATGAGAATGAATGTTGTGTATCAATTTGAAATTTAAATTATATAGAAAACTTTGTTATAGCCAGCTTACCTGTTATTTGTTTTTGTTTGTTTCTTTATCTGTGATGATCGTGTTGTACACGGGAGCAGATGAGATTGCAGGTAATAGAACTCCTAAGTGAGCAGCTGGAGGATGTGATAATTTTAATTTGAATGCTCTGTTTGTTTTTAAAACTTTTGATGTATATATTAAAATCCCTATGAAGAAGGATATTCTTTTTAGACACAATTATGAAATAGTTATATATATTCATATGTTAAGTAGATAGTGTTTGTTTTACTTATATTTTATTATATATGAGTAAGTATTAGGGATGTTACAATATTTGTTTACCGAAGGGAGATGTTTCGTAGGTGAGAATAAATAAGATTAAAAGAAAGAGATGAAACCATTGTGTGAAGAATAAATATTAATTTGTGGATCTTTTCACCAATAATCAAGTATAATAATTAATATAAAAAATAAATTTTCAACTAATTTGCATGACATTACGTTTTTCCCATTTTTCTTCTTAATCTCTCTATTCATATACATATATAATATATGACTATCAACAAATGATTGAGAGAATCTTCCAAAATGAAAAAAAAGAAAATGATATTATTAGAAAATTTCTGAAAATTGATAGTTATTGATAAAGTCTAAAGAAGTTTACTTGTAAAAGATTTTTTACATAAATTAATAAAAACTAAAAAAATTATAAAAATATACATAAGTATAGAAATGAATAAGAAAATTGAGTTTGTAAAATGAGTATTTTCTATAAATTAATTTATATTTATAGATTTTTAGATTTCAACAGAAATATTTTTAAAAATATGTAAAAAAATAAAAAAATATATAATTAATTACTGAATATTTTGTAACTCAATTAATTATAATCATATTCAAATATATTTTTTAAAATATACAAATTTAAACTTGTTAAAAATCAAAATCTCTTTAAACTAAAATTAAAGTTATAAAACTCTCTTATATAACTTTTTTTTTAATTTTTATTTAACTTCTGTATAAGTTAATTTTAGATTGAAGAAAACATTATTTAATTTCTTTAAGAAAAATACAATAAAATCCTTGTACATCTGTCACAATGCGACCTCTGAAATCTGGTTGATATTGAAAGGTCTATTCAGCAGATTGTGAATGGATAAGCCTTATCCACTTGACAATAGATATTTCAAACTTTACTTGCTTTTATTGTTCCTCCAAAACTTTACTTTGTTTTGGACCATCTTAATTTAATTCAGAAGATGATCCATATTCAACTATGCAGAAGAATTTAATGCAATTGTCTCAAAAACTGTTTCTTTTTAACCTCTTTCAAATTCCCCTATTTAGGACTTTGTTGTGAGTTGAAAAGTTAAAGGTGTGAAAGTATAATTTTTTTTTATCATAAAATTATAGTAAGGAAATTTTAATCTAAAATATGATATCAAAATCTCTAATTCATCTACAGATTTACCGGATCGAATAAGAAAAGTTGATGTTTGTCTGTAGAAAATCAAATTAATTTTTTTTAAAAATTGTTAACGAATTATATGAAGAACCACAAGGAAGTTATGGGTGTGATAATATAATTTCAAAATTGATCTATTTTAATAAAATACTATTTCTAATTGTAATCTGAACAAGGATTGTTAACATATGAGTCCTCAATTTTAAACTAGTGAAGAATAAGAGAAGCAAAGGTATCAAATTTAGTGTAAAATTATTGTAAAATTTATATGAAACTCAACATACACTATAGCTATGTACAACCAACACTACAATTACAAGAAAGTTGAGGGTTTGTGTTTGCTTTAGAAGACATTCTTCTGATACTCGTGCTCACAGAAACTTCCTCCAAGATCATCACAAGCCTCTCCCCGAAATACCCTGCAAAACACAATCCACAATATTATAATGATTTTCCACTCTTCTGAATTCACATCTAGCAATGAAATCAATATTTTATTCTGAATTTTATAGATCCATCCTGCATACAAATCTTTATAACAAAAGTGTGTGAAAATTAATCTCAATTGATTTGGTATTTGGTGGATGAGAGATCTTACGTTTGAGGATCATTGTATTCAAGATACTCTCTCTCAACGTTCTCTGTAACTACTCGTGGTGTGTCGTTCTTAGCTTGTGGCTGCAGCTTGGCTTCAGGGTACATCTCTGCCATGCAGGCTTCCCCTCCTACAGTTTCACATGCTTCTGCTGGAAACACTCTGAAAACAAAGCAACCATAAAAAAATAGACAAACTCATACACCTTACCTTAGAAAAACATGCATGCTAGGAAGTTGGAAGGAATGGCTTACGAGAAGGACGAGTTGTAGTCCACTGTTGAAGTGTCAGGATCCACAGCTGCAGCCCTTATTGGAGAGTAACGAGGGGAGGAGCTTGGGGCTTTCAATTTAGTAGGGAAGTTGGTGACATGGGTGACAGTCTTTGTGGGTGCCAAAGGCACAACGTTGGGGGCAGCAAAGGTTAAAGCTGTTTGCATCTTGAAGGTGATGGTTTGCTGAACTGAGCTTGGATTAAGATTATGAGGAGCAGTGATTCCTATTTATAGGAGAGAATGGAATGAGGGTTTGTGATATAATAGTGTGATAGTGTAATAGTGTAGTAAGTGAGATATTTAAGGTATAGGATAAGGTTGTCTTTTTGTGTTCGGGATCGTCCTTCTATAGCGGGTTCCATCAGCTCAAGATATTTATTATGTAGCTCTTGGAATTTTTTGATCATTGAAATAATAACATCAACCCTCATTTTCATCTTCACCCAAGGTTTTAAATTTAAGTTTTGTAAAGGAATGAAGTATTTGTTAGACAAGTTCTATCCTTAAAATGAATATACCCATTGAGCTAGTTTTTACCTTTTACCTTGTCGTTTGTTTATTTTTCATTGCTTAATATGTGTTTGATTAAATTAAAAGTTAATTGAACTTTGGATACAAGTTTGAACTCATAGTATATTTTTCTTTACTTTCTTCCAGTCAGACTTCTCGCATGATTCTTACCAGATTTGTTACTCCATTGCAGTATAATTGATAACCTGATGTATAGGATCAGTCTTTTTAAGGGAGAAGAAAACGAAATACGATGTAAAAAATGAGTTTGCTGATGTATAACTTAACAAGGCATTCATTTCCATGAGAAATTATTTTTTGGGTTGCAAAAGATCTGGAAATAGGCATGGCAACGACACTGTTCATGGTTGTTAAACCAATTTCAGTAAACGCGTCTTCCAATGATAACAGGTTGAGTTCAGGAACACTATTTGGCTTCGTGTATTCATGTTTCCAAACTGCTATAAGGCTGTCAATGTACCACGATCTGGAGAGCATCTGCTTTACTTTTTACAGCACAACTTTACAATCGACAATTGCCTTATAGAACTAGTTAAATGTTAGTGGAATAGGATCAACTTTAAGTATATCCACCATCCAACAATTGATAACATGCTGCAGGAGTCACAAACATTTGAAGAGCTATTGATCTTGAGGCTGACCAATTAGTAAACAAATGAAAAGGTAAATTCAGCAAAATAAGTCAAGCAGCAATTTGTGGTAACAAACCAGATAAGTACTGGCAAAAGAGAAAAAACATGAATAAAGGGGAAAACAAGCTTAGCAACAATATAGATACATTGAAAATATTGTAAAACAAAACAGCTTGCTATCACTTTCTTTTATCCATCATCACAAAAAAAAAATGTTTTTTGCAGATACTTCTTTGGCCAATTAATACATTATAGAAGACAGACAACTACCATACAACGGACTAAGGACTGTCCATTCCAAAACTGAAAAAAAAAAATTGGTACAACAAACTTCTGTGGTCAGAATTCCTGTAGTGTGACTTCTAGACCCTACCATGAATCATCTGTGGAATTATGCATATTCACTCAACATTTTTTCACTTGGAGTTGAGATTGGTGCTACGCTCTGGCTTCAATAAGTGAAGAAACAGAACGCTGTTGGAGGGCTATGCTAGCAGCCCTTAGAAAGCAACTACATCCCAGATTCTATAGAAGACAGTTGGGCGTGATCAAACAATAACAACAGAAAGCAAAGGCACCATTTACGCCTCAGATTTTGAGGAATGTCTCACACAGACTAGATCATCCAACCTATTGCCGTCCATTTTATATAGAGAGACCCCTTGCATCTGGTTTTGATGATCCTGTGCTTCCCTCCTCAAACTCTCAAAAGGCATGACTTCCCATTTATTATAATTTGAATATTTCCTGACATCACTCATGTCTGGTGATCCTGAGACAGGTCCACTGTTATCTGGATCCACATTGCCCCACACCTTACAATTGCCAAACTGCCCTAAATCACCTCTCTGGCCGTCTTGATTCCTTTTCAAGCGTAAAGCTGCTGCATGTGCTTGGCCTATCATTTCTCTACTAGGTATATCTGACCAGTCTTCCCTCCTCTTAGATCTCATGGGCGAGTGAATCCTGATTACCTGACAATAAAACCAAAAGCAAAAACATTATAAAATATATACACTAAATATATTGTGTAGAAATTTATAATTAATGTATACCCCAAGACATTCTAGAAGTTGGTAATATGCTCTTCCTTGAAGTGGGTTGTGTCCCTTCCTAGGCTCAGAGAAGTATCGTGTCCTATAAGAAAAAAATGATAAAAAGGGAATATAAAATGTATGAAAGTCTTTTAGTATCACAACCTTACATTTACAAAATAAATAAACAAATAATTTAAAAATTAAGATTTGGTGTATCAGTGGAGGAAACACCAAGAATTTGAGAAATAATAAATATAAAAATAGAGAAAACTCACCATTCAGTGTATCCTGGATCAACTGTGAATCCATATATATCAATAATATCACACATGGAGAGTGCTAACTCAATAGATTTCATTCCAGTTCCTTTGGCACCTCGACGAAGTACAATTCCTTGGAAGAGATAGACTGGATTGGGTATGGTCTGCCATGAAAGGTAGTTCAAAAAAATGTAGATAAACCTGTTCTAGTAAGTAGCTAGGTATCCAGTTGCTCCCATCTGTACTGATATATACCAAAAAGCCTCCAATAAAATAGTTATCACAGAACAGATTCTAACCTTTATAACTGCATTGATTTCTTTGTGTGTCAGACTTTTGATTATGAGAACCTCATTGTCTGTGAAAGAACAAAAGGTTTAATCCTTTCATTATATAGATATCATGAACTAACAGAAACAAAAACAAGGAAAAAATCAGGATTAAAATCTCATAGTATCCAGTGAACTTCTAGATTTCGGTGTTGTTGAATGGTCTAGTACATAAGCAGAGTACAAAGCTATGTAGCTATGGCCACAGTCACTTATGAAATGATATGGATTAAACAACTTTAAGAGTTAAGATTTTGTGACATTCAATAAATGAAGTTATACCGTGGCAACCATGCAACCCTTCACATTACCTATAACCCAATATTCCATGAAAGGACTAATCATATAGAGATTGACTGTAATTTTATTCGAGAGAAGTTGCTAACCAATGAAATTTCTACTAAACTTGTCAACACAAATGATCAACTTGCAGGTAGCATTGACAAAGTCTTTTGAGAGGGTCTGGAATTCAATTCATATGTTCCAATCTTGGTGCATATAGTTTATATGCTCCAACTTGAGGAAGCAGTAGATTTAAACTTTAGATAATATATTATATGTTGTGTAATTGTTCTTTTCTTCTCCCTTATTCTGAATTGTAGCCTTATGTCATCTACAACAATGTAGTCAAACTTGTAACTCGTACGAGGATCGGGAAGGAGCTAAAAGATCGTAACTCGAGGATCGTAACTCGACTCGTAAGAGTTACTAACATATGAAAAATAATATTCAATACATAACACAACTGGAAACAGTTTCATAAATCATAAATTGTTCGTATAGAAAACAACTAAGTTCACAAATATCTAATACAATTAAACTATCCAAGGAAATCCTTCATATTAATTGAAGGATAATCATCATTCTCTTCTACAAGATCTTCATTTTTATTAATGTTATTTATGCAATGACCTTCATCATCCGCAGCAATTGGAGGAACCTCCAAATCATCCATAGGTTCGCTTCTCCAACTTCATCCAAAAGTTCAACATCATTTGCTTCATTATCTTCCACTGTCCATTCTTCATCAGAGGCAAGTTCATCAATGTTGTAGTTTTTTGTGTTCCTAACATCCTTCTGCTTCATCAATTTTGAATTAGCCATCACAAAGACTACATCATTCATGGTCTTCTGGTGTAAACGGTTTCTTTTTTTCGTGTGGACCTAAATAATTATAACAGCATAAATTCATCCCTTCATAAATTCTAATTATAAAATGAACTCATAAATTTAAATGTTTACCCTTTCAAATGCACTCCAATTGCGCTCACACCCGGATGAACTACAAGTCAAACCCAAAACTCTAACTGCAAATCTTTGTAGTTCCGGAAGTGCATCACCATATTGTTCCCACCACTGTGCTGGAGTTTTTGTTTTGAGTGCACGTTGAGCTATTTCACTACCCAAAAATCCAGATTTGCTCTTGAAACCCTCAATTTTGATTAAACTTTACTGCAGCATAGAAACAGTACCCAACATTAATTTTTTTAACTTCTTCTGGGACAACAAGACATGCTCCAACATCTTTTGAAGTGCATGCAAGATGATGCTTTAGTCTATAGATACCCCCAGTTAAAATCTTCTCACAATATTTACACTTCACATTTCTTGATTTCCCATCAATAGAAATACAGTGATTCCATGCAGGGTCTTTTTTAATACTTCCTTTTTTTGTACTGTCCCCACCTCCTGAATTCATAATAGAAGGCACTGTCTTGGAGAATAAAAAAATAGCACAAGACTGTGATGGAGAATGAGAGAGAAGAGATGAGGAGAACGTTCGCGGAAGCGGCGGCGTTCGCAACTAGTGGTGGCGGCGTCGCAATCGGCGACAATGAAGTTTTGGGGTGCGGTAGGTACTGCTTTGTTTAGGGTTTCACTCTAAAAAACACACATTGGGCTGCACTGGCCGCATTGGGCCGCACCAGGCCGCATCAGGTTAAAACAAATTAGGGTTTTTTTAGGGTTTAGGGTGTGTCACGCGACTTGGAGACGGCCTTCGAGGCAGCAAGCTCCACGGCGATGCGGTGCGATCCGCTCCGGCACCGATCCGCCGTGCGAGTCAACTCGTTTTTGGCTCCAAGATCGTTGAATTGTGCGTTTTTGCGAGTTTAATCGCGATTTTAACTACATTGGTGCCAGTCCATTTGTGTTGTACTTAACACTTGAGATATTGAGAAGAAAAGGTTGAGTTGCACACTTTTGGCATTCATTTATATATATATATATATATATATATATATATATATATATATATATTTATTAGAAAGTGAACATTTAACCTAACTCAACCTCACAAAAATGGCTTGTAAGGTAAGTTTTACACCTAATTTTGTCATATCTCTAGTCGTTGTGGGATCTTCAATTCATCCCATCATGCCAAAGACAAGACATCTTGACCGTGAGCTTAGATATTTTTGGGTGGTTCACTAGCGGCCTACTATATGTCTAACAAATCTCGTTAGGATAAGTTCTCATACTATCTTAGAAAGTGGACTTTAATTCTAACTTAACGCCACTAACCAACTTGTAAGGTGGCTCCACTAATATATTATAATTTGGTCATATCTTTAGTCGATGTGGGATCTCCAATATTATGCATACACACTAATAGAAAGGAAAGCAAATCAAATTATGCATGTAGATCAATGTAGTTAAAATCGCGATTAAACTCGCAAAAACGCACGATTCAACGATCTTGGAGCCAAAAACGAGTTGACTCGCACGGTGGATCGGTGTCATAGCGGATTGCACCACGTTGCCGCGGAGCTTGCTGCCTCGGAGGCCGTCTCCGAGTCGCCTCGCACTATGGCACGACACACCCTAAACCCTAAAAAAACACTAATTTGTTTTAACTTGATGCGGCCTGGTGCGTCCTAATGCGGCCAGTGCGGCCCAATGTGTGTTTTTTAGAGTGAAACCCTAAAAAAATAAGAAACTCTAAACAGCACAGTACCTACCGCACCCTAGAACTTCATTGTCGCCGATCGCGACGCCTCCGCCACTAGTTGCGAACGCCGCCGCCGCCTTCGCCTCCGCTTGCGACGCCGCCTCCGCAAACGTTCTCCTCATCTCTTCTCTCTCATTCTCCATCACAGTCCCGTGCTATTTTTTTATTCTCCAAGACAGTGCCTTCTGTTATGGATTCAGGAGGTGGGGACAGTACAAAAAAAGGAAGCATCAAAAAAGACCCAGCATGGAATCACTGTATTTCTATTGATGGGAAATCAAGAAACGTGAAGTGTAAATATTGTGAGAAGATTTTAACTAGGGTATCTATAGACTAAAGCATCATCTTGCATGCACTTCAAAAGATGTTGGAGCATGCATGTCTTGTTGTCACAGAAGAAGTTAAAAAATTAATGTTGGGTACTGTTTCTATGCTGCAGCAAAATTTAATAAAAAAATCTATGTTCGGAGTAGACTTGGAAAGCAATGTGAGTGATTCTGAAAATTTTAGAAAAAAACCTTCTCAAGAAGAGAGTGTGGGGGGTGAGTCATCAAGTATTTTCAAGAGAAGGGGAAGTCAAAGTACTATCGATTCCATCTTCAAGAAAAGTGAGAGGGAAGATACATGTCAACAAATTGTTTTATTTTTCTACAACTATGCTATTGCATTTAATGTAGCAAGGAGTGAAGAGTTCACTAAAGTGGTTGAAATGATTGCCAAACAAGGTCTTGGAATTAAGCCACCATCATACCATGAAATTTGGGTGAAATATTTGAAGCAACAGGTTGAAAAAACCAATCAAATATTGGAAGAACATAGATTATGTTGGAAAAAATATGAAGTTCAACCTAGGTTAAATTTATGAGTTCATTTTATAATTAGAATTTATGAAGGGATAAATTTATGATGTTATAATTATTTAGGTCCACACGAAAAAAAGAAACCGTTTACACCAGAAGACCATGAATGATGTAGTCTTTATGATGGCTAATTCAAGATTGATGAAGAAGAAGGATGTTACGAACACAAAAAACTACAACATTGATGAGCTTGCCTCTGATGAAGAATGGACAGTGGAAGATAATGAAGCAAATGATGCTGAACTTATGGATGATTTGGATGAAGTTGGAGAAGTTGAACCTATGGATGATTTGGAGGTTCCTCCAATTGCTGCGGATGATGAAGGTCATGGCATAGATAACATTAATGAAAATGAAGATCTTGTAGAAGAGAATGATGATTATCCTTCAATTAATATGAAGGATTTCCTTGGATAGTTTAATTGTATTAGATATTTGTGAACTTAGTTGTTTTCTGTATGAACAATTTATGATTTATGAAACTGTTTCCAGTTGTGTTATGTATTGAATATTATTTTTCATATGTTAGTAACTCTTACGAGTCGAGTTACGATCTTTTAGCTCCTTCCCGATCCTCGTACAAGTTACGAGTTTGACTACATTGATTGGCACACGGGGAAGTCTTGGATATGTTAGCAATGCAACTTTTTTTTAAGGCACAAGAGGTGATTTAATGGGAGGATTTGCTGCATAAATAGGTCTTACTATTGTATTCCAAGAAACACATTGGGCCATTAACTGATCTTCCAATTTTCTCTAGCCTTGTAAATTTGTACAGATTAATGTGGGTTTATTTCGACTTTTTTTGGGTTATTTTTCATGGGCCATGTATTGGATCCAGTAGGGTAGGGTGTAAATAAGAAAAGAAAGTCTAGTTAGGGTTACAATTGGGTCTCCTTGGGCCCAATGCAACCCTAGATCGTCTAGGGTTCACCAATGAGTGTCTAGGGCAAATAAGAAGACATGGAAAGGCTAGGTGAAGCATGAACATCAAAGCCTTGCATGGAAAGCATGAAGAGTCCACCTAAGCATAAGCAAATATGGCATGAATGTCCTCTCCTCCATGGAGAGGATTTTCCTCCAATGAAGATATGCCACTTGTCAACCTCTACTTTGAGAGAATTTGCTTCAATGAGAGGAATTCATTCGTCATAATGTGAGTGGAGAGTTTTTAGGGTACAAATATGAACATTGGTTGCACTTAGCACTATAAATAAGTGTGTTAGGCCTCTTGTAAATTCAAACTTGATTTGAGTAAAGAAATTCTGCCAAAATGCAACTTCAAATTCTCTCAAGTTCATCCTATGTTAGCACTCTCTTTGTGGTGTTTAACCTAGAACTCCTCTAGAAGTTGGTCTCAGCTCTTCTAGTCCTCAATCTCTATAGTTCATCTCAAATCATTATCTTACAAATTCAAACTTCATTCACCTTCCAAATTAACCCCAACAATTCGAAACTCAATGGAAACACAAAATCATGCAAAGGCTACAAAATAGAATTGCATCAGATAGCCTATTGAACACGCATATCAGAGGGGACAACACAAACTTTGGTAGGAATGAGATTTGAAGCTTGTGGCTGAAGCTTCGAAGGATGTTCATCTTGTACCATGGCAAATCCGAGGGAGATGGATTAGATGTCTTCAACTTTGTTCTTCTATGCATTTTTTTTTTCTATATCATATTTATAGAGAGGGTAATGTATGTGGTGATAAACTGGCCAACTACAGTTTTGAAGAAAAACATGAGTTTTATTTGTTTGATATTATGCAAGAAACTATTAGGGAAAGTTTCCCAGGAACAAGTATGGGTTAACTGAGTGTAGATTTTCTTGATTTTGTTATCATGAGTTTTGGCCTAGTCTCTAATGTTTCTGCTTGTAATTTTTTCTAGTTTTATATATTTTTTGACCTGTTACAAATGATAGATGAGCATCGAGGTGACAATCTAGATAAGATATCTTTGTTCCATAGTGATGTTTTGCATGTCAAATCTTTAATAAAATATTAAAGCTATATTTCACAGTAGATAGAGATTTTGGATAGATTCCCATGTCAACCCATATGGCCTAAAATTTCAACCGAAGTTTCACATTTTTGTTTAAATATTTTAAACAATAATAACTTACCCGATCCGTTTAGAATAGGGACCATGTTACGAGCAGCACCTCGGACAACTAGACGGAAATCCCTCTTAAGACCAACATATTCGGCATATTTCTACAAAATCCATAAAGAGACAAAATAAGTATCAGCGATTTGTTTTAATAGCATATCAGATAAATGCTATATCACTTTTTGGCATCTTGTTCAGAAGTAAAAGTATAATGGTTGGATATTGTAGAAGCAAGTGGTCTGTTTCATCTATGATTTGGATAAACTAACAGGATTTCAAGACAATGGAAATTGAGAGAAGAAATTGTTAAAACTTTGCCCATTATGATGAGATGTTTACCTCATTAACAGGGGCCTCATTGTCTCGAAAAACAGCATCATGGCTATCAATTTCTTTCCCGAATGTTGTCTTCAGAAGGTCCCCAGAATTTCCAACAACAGCACAAGTTTGAAACTGCCGTGGGTGAAATGGGGGCTTTGCAGGCAATAACACATTGAGGTTCTCTTCGCAAAGAGTCTTGTTAGTGCACTTCTTTGTCCCCCTACGAGAAGAAAAGGAATTACCACATACACTAACTGATAAAACATGCAACCCAGTAAACAAACATGAAATAAGGTTTCAAGATCCATACAACTGTGCTATCCTTTGTGGAGCGTAATCCATCCAACCACCAGGTCGAGAATCAAGATACTCTCTTGTCAGCACAGTTGTCATGTTCCGATACTGCAACATCTCAACATATCAGCACTAGTATCATTCTGAAAGTTCAACTTAAACAGGAACAAAAGGAGTGTCATGACAATGCACCTGTTCCCACAACAGGATTGCCTCACACATATCATAACTGTACTCCAACGGCTCAAATTTCTTAAACTGTGCGTTGTACTGCAATAATTTAAACATTGGAATAAAAAAACTCAACAATTTCGCTATTAACAAAACATTAAATCAAATAAGAGGTCTCAGAACTCAGGATTGAGGAGACAGAAAGACATACCCAAGTGCTGTTGGTACCTTCGGGGTATTTAAGGATCAATTTACAATGGTCAATAATATGAGCAGTGAGTCCTAGCCCCCTGTTACCCTGTTTCAATTCCCCACCTCAGCACATAACACAACTAAATTCTATTTTTTAAAGAAATAAAAAAAAACACAACAAGACTTAGATTCAGTTGCTTATGTGTGTTTGACGTGCTTTTCTTCTATCAGAATTGGAAGTGAGTGTAACTGGATTTCTATCAGAATTGGAAGTGAGTGTAACTGGATTTCTATCAGAATTGGAAGTGAGTGTAACTGGAGTTACACATCAATCATATTGAGAAATGATAAGATAAATAAAAAACCATATCAGTATTATTATTCACGAGGGAGGAATGTTTCAGATCGAACAGTTACCACACATTGCTGAACACTGGACTGAAAGTTAGACAAGACGCGGATACTTTCGGAGTTGCGATCCGAAGAGAGGGATCCTGAACATGCAAATTTAAACGGAAATTAAGAAAACTGAATTAGAATGATATATATTATAAGTGTGGTGTGGTTACGGTGAAAGTACCTGCGAAGAAAGAGGATTGGATGTAGAAGAGGAGGAGGGAGAAGAATGCGGCGGCGCACACCAGATAAAGGACGGTGGGTCGCCGGTTAAGAGCTGAAACCTGCTTGTGCTGCCTCATTGGTGTTTGGGTTACGCGCAAATAGAAAGTGACAGAACAATGTCATCTACAACGGAATGAAAATGTGGCAGGGAAGGAACAGCTTCAGCTCTCCCAAACAACGACGTTTTTCGCTCTGGCGAACGTCACCGACTTACTTTCCTTGTGATGAAAGGATTGGAAGCGCGTTTGGATTCGCGTTCTGAGGGGAGAATCGCGTTTTAACCTGGTGCCAAATCAGACCAGGGACTACTGAGTTATGATATATATTTTGGCAAAACTACAATATTTCTTTTACAAAAATGTTGATTTTACACTGAAAAATCAAATTAAATTCGCTTGAAACCTATTATAATAATATTCTAAATTAAAAAATAAAATAAATATAATTAAAATTAATTTATTAGATTGTTAACTAAATATTTTTTACCGTGTCCAGGTCAATCTATATTATTTATTATTAAATTATAACATTTAGGAATTAATTAATATTTTTTACATAGAGAGATTAAATAAAAAAAAGTATTATTATTACTGTAATAATTGTGTAACACTATTTTGTTATTAAAATATAATTTTAAAGGTTATTTTGACATTAAATTAAGAATATTTTATTACTAAATTATAATCTATTAAATCACATTTTTTATTAGTTTAAGGATTAAACTAAGAACCTTGCACACATTCAATAACAGAGTTAATCATTTATCCTATATTTTTTTTGGTTACTTTATTTATTTTTATTTTACATTATTTTTACTGTTATTGTTGTTTCACAACGTAATATTTTAATAAAGATGGTTGATTTTTAAATTGTTTTAAATTAGTGGTGCTTAAATTGTAGTGTTTTTAAAAATGTCTCTAATTATATATTTTAACATATTAAGTTAATTGTTGGGAATTAAATGATAATTGGAATTGAATTTAAAAACAGAATAAATTAAAACATTCTGATTACAGAAATATCTACCTTTAAGTTTTTTTTATAGTTAGAGTTAACAACCTAACTCTTTTATTTAACTTATTTCAACACTCTTCCTTAAGCTAAATTATGCAACACTTCTAACTTCTAATTACTCTCTTAATTCTTCAAATCTGTCTAGTCTAGGTGGTTTGGTGAAAATATCAGTCACTTGCTCCTGCAATGCTTCACATCTAGCTTTCCTTTTCCAACTTGTTCCCTTAAGAAATGGAACTTGGTCTCTATGTGTTTACTCCTCCCATGTGAGATTGGATTCTTTGCAAGGTTGATGGCTGATTGGTTGTCCACACAAAGTTGCACAGGTTTCACATGATCCAGCTTCAAATCATCAAGCACAGACTCAAGTCAAACACATTGACAAGCTGCCTCTGCTGCAGCTATATACTCTGCCTCACAAGATGAGAGAGCAACTACAGTTTGCTTTTTAGAACACCAAGAAATTGATGCTTTCAGATATTTGAAAAAATATCCATAGGTGCTCTTCCTTCCCACTTTATCACCATACCAATCTGAATCACTCCAAGCCTTCAAACAGTCTTCTACTTCATTCAAGCTTACTAGAAAAAGTAAGTCATACCCTGATGTCTCCTTAAGATACCTCAATATGTGCTTTGTTGCTGCCATATGAGAGGCTCATGGATTACACTCTGCTTATTAGTCCAACTGCATAGCTTATGTCAGGCTTGTTGTTGCAGATGAACCTCAAACTTCCAACAATCTGTTTAAACAAAGTACTATCTACTGCAATCTCCTCCAAGGCTTCTGTCAGTTTCAAATTTCCAGCAGCAGGCACCCTAGCTCCATTGCATTGATCCATATTGAATCTGTTGAGCACTTCATTAATGTACTTCCTTTAATGCATGATAATACCTTTATCTGTGTATACAAATTCCATTCCTAGAAAATAGCTAAGCATTCCCAAATCTGTCATTTCAAAAACAGCCTTCAATCTATTTTTAAATTGCTCAATCTCTGTCATTGAGCTCCTTGTGATTAACAAATCATCCACATATAGACATACATAGATCAAACTTTGACTTTGTGACTCTCTTACATACACTCCATATTCTACTGAACGCTTTGTGAAGCCTAGATTGAGCAAAAACGAATCTATCAGTTTATTCCACACTCTGGGAGCTTGTTTGAGTCCACAGAGTGCTTTCTTGAATTTGAACACTTTGTGGTTGGCATCCTTTGCTTCAAAACCTGGTGGCTGAGTCACATAAACCTCCTCTTCTAAAATTCCATTCAAGAATGTAGATTTAACATCCATTTGATAGATTTTCCAGTTTCTAGAACTGGCCACAACAATCACCAATCTAATGGTTTCCAATCTGGCCACTGGTGCATAGACTTCAGTGTAGTCTATTCCATGTTTCTGCAGAAAACCCTTAGCAACTAATCTTGATTTATGCTTGGCTATGCTGTCATCAGACTTGAGTTTTATCTTGAAAACCCATTTGACATCGATTGGTCTTTTTCCCTTTGGCAAAGCCACTAATTCCCAAGTTTCATTTCTCTCCAGTGATTCCAGCTCTTCAATCATAGCACTCTTTCACTTTCTATCAACTATTGCCTCCTTCCAAGTGATTGGCTCAATGTCTGCCACAAATGCTAAGTGAACCAACTATCCTTCATCAGTGATCAAATTATCATTGTAAACTTCATGACCTGTTAATCTAGAAGAAGGAAATCTTTGCCTTTGTGATCTTCTAGATTCTGGCTCAACTGTATTTTCATGTTCTTCATCTTGTTGTTGTCCATTGTCTTCTAAGACACAATGAATCTGTTTTACAGATTTACTCCAATTCCAGGATGCATTCTCATCTACAACAACATCTCTGCTGATGAGAATTTGCTGGTTTACTGGGTTGAACAACCTGTGATGTGATTCCACTAGCACAATTAGAATGATTCTTGACATTCTTAGGAATCATCTTGAGTTGGTTAAGAGCTAGGCACTTTATCATAGAAATGGATCAAGGTTCTATGAACAGGAACTCACCAAAACTAGTGCCAAAACACAAACTCATATAGAAGATCCAATTATTGTCAAATTGAACCGAACAAAAAGGCATAAAAGCTAAGCAAACTGAATTTGAGTGCTGGAAATTAAATTGAACCGAACAAAAAGCTGGAAAATGAAGAAGAAAGGTGAAGAACAGCAAAGCATAATGAAAGAACCGAAGCAACACAAAAAATAAGCTGAAACTGCCGAACCAAAACAACAAGGAAACAAGCTAAGACAAGGAAATAACAAAAGAAGAAAGGAAGGAGAAGAGAGTGCTCATGAAGATGGAAGAATGGTTGGATGATCACGCCACTAGAAGGATGGATGCTCCTAGATGAGTGAGCTGCCGCCACTTGAGGACACCATGGATCCTTCAAGATGAGACTAGAGAAGAAGGCTCAAAAGCTCTCCAATGATCACTCAAAATTTGAGTATAGTTTCTTTTCTCTAAAATTCAAATCTCACTCACTCAATCACCAAATTGGGAGAGTTTCTTTACTACAAATTCCAAATCTGCATTATGAAGGACCTAAGCCCTCCTTTTATAAGAGCAAGGGCCGGTCATGAAGCTTACAAAACAAGCTAACCAAAAGTCCCTTGCATGCTACTCACTTCTAGCACCTAAAGTTAAGCATGAAGAGTCACCTTCTAGAAAATTCTAAACTAATGCCTAAAGATGCTTTTACAAAAGAGGTATCTAAGGTTTCCCTCTAAGCACCTTCCTAAAAACTATATATTTAAACATTCTACATTTTATAAAAGAAACTATAAAGAGAGATATTTATTTGAAGCCCATTCTTTGAAGGCTAGTAGACTTCTTTGGCTTTAGGCTTGATCCTCTCTTTATTTTATGTCTTCTTTTAATTTTGAAAAGACTAGAAGGAAGAACTTCAAATGTGTAGGTGAATGACCTCTCCCTTCATTAATAAAAGCCTCCTTTATTTGATTCTCATCAACCTGTAACCACCTGTTGGATGATATCCAATTAAGATAAGAGCTTCACTCTTATCTTCCAACTTCTTCCTCTTCTCATCTGGAATATGCCTATAGCACAAGGAACCAAATATTTTCAAATGACTAACAGTTGGTTTAAGTCCAGACCAAACTGTTTCTGGTACAACTGCCTCCAATTTTTTTTGTAGGACACCTATTGAGAATATAGGTTGCCTTTGAGCATGCACCTTGCCATATCAAGCAAAGTTCTATTTCTTCTCTTTGCAATTCCATTATGTTGTGGAGTGTAAGGAGCTGTAACTTCATGTTCAATTCCTTTTGCAGCACAAAATTCTTCCAACTCTTTGGAATTGAATTCTCCACCTCCATCAGTTATGAAAATGGTTAAGGCATAGCCTGATTGCCTTTCAACCTTAGCACAAAATTTTACAAATCTTCCAAACACCTCACCTTTCTCCTTTAATAGGTAAATCCAAATTTTTCTGGTAAATTCATCCACAAAAGTAAGAAAATACCTATTACCTCCAAGTGAATTGCTATCAAGAGGGCCACATACATCTGAATATACAACCTCTAAAGGCTTCTTTGCTCTTTGCAGTACTGAGTTCTTGAAATTCTTTCTTGATTGCTTCCCATATAGGCAACCTTCACAAGTCTTATGAGATAGGTTGACTCGTGGCAACCCTGTGACCATCTGTTTACTGCTCAGTTTGTTCAAACTCTTGAAATTCAAATGGCCAAATCTGTAGTGTCACACCAGATTTGTTTCCTCCTTATCCCCAATTGAAGACAAGCATTGTGCAGTTGATGTATTAAGGTTAGTCTTAAAAGTCTTATTTTTAGACTAAGGTGCCTTAAGAACTAACCTTGATTTCTGATCATAGATCTTGATAGAATTCTGCTCCATTGACATTTTGAATCCTTTTTCCAGTAGTTGGCCTAAGCTGAGAAGATTATTCTCCATTTGCACATATAGAATATCATTCATACAACCAACTCTTCCATCTTTACAAGTGAATCTGACCTTGCCAATTCCTTCAGCAGAGATCATACTATTATCTACAAATCTCACACTGTTTTTGACATTAGAATCAAAATCAATAATCCACTCCCTGTGCCAGTCATATGATTGGAACAACATGTGTCTAAGTACTAACTTGAAGCATCTTCATCATGATTTGTAGTTGCCATTAATAACACTTTATCTAAATCAGAATCTTCATCTTCTTGAGCTAGATGTGCTTCATCTTTCTTGAAAATTTTTCCAGTGTTGCTACTGTTATCAGCTCCCCAACATTCAGCTGCAAAATGACCATACTTTCCACAATTATAACACTGCAATTTTCTTTTATCATGGAATTTCTTGGATCCATGATCTTGACTCCCTCTACCAGCAGCTAATTTCTACTTCTGCATACTATTTTGACTCTGGTTCTGACTGCTTGAAGCAGGCCAGTCACTTGATTGACCTCCTCTTCCTCTTCCTCTTCCTTTCTTTTTCCAGCCACTTCTTCCTCTGCCTCTGCCAGCAGTTTGAGCATGGAAAACTTGATCTACTACCTTTTCTTTACCTTTTCTTGAAAGTAACCGCTACTCATGTGCTTCAAGAGAATTCTGAAGTTCTTCTACTGTCATTTCATCAAGATCCTTGGATTCTTCAATTGCCACGACAATGTGATCAAAAGCAAGAGTCAAAGTTCTAAGAATCTTCTCAACCACCTTTGAATCAGGCAACTGCTCATGACAACCTCGCATGGAATTTGCAATTGCTTGGATTTTACCAAAGTAATCACACACTGATTCTTGATCAGTCATGGATAGCAATTCAATTTGTCTTCTGAGTGATTGCAGTCTCACCTTCTTAACCCTACCAGTATTTCCATAGGTTTGTTCCAGTATGTCCCAAATATGCTTGACAGATTCAGCTTTTGAGATTTTCTGGAAAATGGCAGCTGAGACACACTAATGCAGTAACATTCGTGCCTTGCAATCAATCTTTTTATTTTCTTTTGACTGTTTCTCAGACTTTTTCTTCTGCTCTTCTGTTTCAAGCTTGGTTGAATCTTGAAACACAATCTTGACAACTTCTTCTAATTCTTGAAAACCAAGAATGGCTTCCATCTTCACAATCCAATCATCACAATCCTTCCCATCAAACACCGGAAGATTCTCTGGAACCACACCAAATGCAGCCATGACAGTTATCACCTACAGCAGTCAACCTCCAATTCTTGGCTTGCAAAACAGCAGATCCTCCTCTGCTCAAAGATCCAGCCGCATTCTTACCCTCACTGCTAGGAAACCACACAAGTTCCCTCCCTATGCTCTTGATACCAATCTGTTGGGAATTAATTGATAATTGGAATTGAAACTAAAATCTCTTTATTAGAAAAACTGTATTGATACAATACAAGCAATGCTATTTATAGTTGTTAAAAACATAATGAATTAAAACATTTTGATAACAGAAATATCTAGCTTTAAGTTTTGGATACTTAGAGTTAACAACCTAACTCTTTTATTTAGCTTATTTCAACATTAATTTGGACCAAATGAATCAAATTAAATAGATTCCAAAATTTAAGAAACGAGATTCAACGTATTATTGATATAAAATTAAATAAAAAAAACAAGTTTTTATATGTCGAATAATTTCGTATTTTTTTAGAGTTGAGTTAAAGGATAATTTAAATATATTTTTTGCGACATTTTTTTAGACATTTTTTAAGAATAAACTGTGATAAAATTTTGAACTTTAAAACAAATAATATTTTAAGTGCGATGATTGATCTTAATGATGTTAACTCAACCGACTTGATGTTAGAACATTGACGTTATTTGTGGGAATGGAAAATGATTCCAAAGACGAACATTCGTTCTCTTAACCCTCGACTAGGGGTTGGTTCTTGTATGTCCAATAGTCTCACATTGTTTAGGAGTAAAGGTCAAAGGCGATTTAAATCCACTTTCTTCCCTCAACCTTTCGAGACACCTTTTAAGGATAAAACTGTAATGGAACTTCGAGCTCCAAAGCGAACAATACTTCACAAAATGCATAGAGGAAGAACCATTGGCAACCATTACAACTAAGCAAGTACAAAAGTTCTTTTGGAAAATTGTTAGTTGTAGACATGGGTTTCCTCACTCTGTTGTCACCGATAATGGTTGGTAGTTTATAGATAAGGGATTCAAGCATTTTTCACAACAACTTGGCATCAAACACCGAGTATCATTTGTAGAGCACCCGAACCAACGACCAAACTAAAGCAGCGAATCGATCTGAACGAGCTTAAGAAAAAGCTCAGCCAAGCCAAAGGGCTTTTGGCAGAAGAGATACGAGGTATCCTTTAGGGGTACCATCGTACACCTTAGTATTCAACTTAGGAACACCATTCATTTTGACACACATAACAAATGTTATGATTCTTGTGGAATTAAGACAAGCCATATGGGGAAGTTAGAACTACGATGCACAACATAATGATGCAAATCGAAGAGTTATACTGAACCTTGTGCATGAGATTCAAGAAGAAGCTCAGATCATAAATGAAGACAAAAACAAAAGCACAATGAGTCTTTCAAAAAAAGATGTGGTATTGATACAACTCAACTTGACAAACAGATGACCAAGGACCCCACAGACGCTTCAGCATCCAAGACAAGGCCTCACCAAACCTTAGAAGGACCTCATCAGAATAAGAACTAGACATAGACCAGAGTTCCAAATGTTCTTTCTTCTGGTCTTTTAAAAGACACGATTAAGTAAATAAATTGGCTCGTTATGGGCTACAATTAGAAGAATAAGCTAGAATATGGTGTACTTAGTATAAATATTGGGTTTGTGCCAAATTCACCAAAAACCTAGCTTCTAGAAACCCTTTCCAAAATCTCCCCTTAACCTAGTTTCTAGAAGATGTAGGCTAGCTTGGGAGGCATTCCACTTTGACCTACCTTCTTGAAGGTTTCTCACAAATGACGCCTCTACCCCTCTCACTCTTGCTCCCCAAGTCACTCTCTCCTATATAAAGGGTGTCTTGCCTCTTGTATTAGACACTTAAATTTTTAATAGAAAAGAAACTTTGTCAAAGTGTTTAGTGAGTTAAGTCTCCTATTATCTTTGGATCTTATCTTGAATGCACAACACCTCAAGTGGCAGCTCTTCACCACTCATATTGGAGACTTTTTTCCCCTCCAAGTGGCGTGATCACACTTTCATCATCCTAAGCATCTCTTTCCTTTTCATCTTTTAATTTCTCCTTTGCACCATTTTCCATTCCTTTTATGTTCTTGTATTTCTCTTTACCATTCGGTTTTTAGCTTGCTTCCTTTCATCTTTTATGTTCTTCATTTCTACCCATCATCATCTAAATCACCATATAATTGTGCTTTATTTTTGCCCTCTAAAAGTGAACCTTCACACTTACTTAACCACTTGGTTGAGTTTGTGTCCAATGGGAATCTTCTTTGGGTTTCTCACCATATTCTGCTTAAAACAAAAACTCATAAACAAAGTGCAACCCATAAAATATGCAATTTTAAAATCAACTCACATTAGGTATGGCGCAAACTCAACGAAGCCCGAAAGAATAAACAAGATGGAAGGTTAGCACACAATTAGGACGCCTATACAGAGTTGTTGATTCGCTCCAAAATGAAGCTTACAAATTAGAATAATTAAGTGGCAAACTTTTACCCTGAACATGGAATGTCACTCACCTCAAGATGTATTATAGTTAGGTTTATACTTTTATTTTTAATTCTTGTAACGATGACGATGTACTCTTTTTCTTTAACTCAAATTTTATCCTTAAGGAGGGTTTTGTTGAGCAAGGTTTTAATGAGACATGTTATTGAATAAATAAATTTCATAAATTATTCAATTTTAAAGGATAAAATTAAATCAAAGAAATTCGATTAAAAACGTTCACAAGTGAACACAAATAGTTCGATTTAAGTAATTCGACGCAAACAAGTAATCGAGTAAAAGTAAATTGGGTAATGCAAGTAGTCGGGTCAAAGTTATTCAATTACCATAATTATTCAGTTATCCAACTGATCAGATCAAAGTTTTTCGATTAACGCATTTGAAAATAAACAAAGTACAAAACATCATTTTTCATTACTATTTAATGTTTATAATGATTTAATCGTCAACTAACTCATTGCTGACTACATCTTTATCTAGGTTAAATAAGGCTACGTTTAGAGTAGGAGGAAAATATACAACTTGATGCATTGTCTTTTTTAACCCCTCTGCATGCCCCTCATGATGTGTGCCTTCTTCTTTTTGCATTGTTTTGATTTGAAATTTTGTATAGAGTTGTGGAAGCTGCTGAAAATATATGAAGAGTAAACTAAATTTTAAAGTGGAGAAAATGGTTTTTAGAGAGTGAAAGGTGAGACCAACTCACAAGGAAGGAGTCTAGGGGAGGCTACACAAGAGACTACCTTAGAGAGAGCGCAAAATCAAGTGTTTATGGCCAAAAAATGTCAACATAACTCTTCTCATTCAAGTTATTTTTTACATGAGTTGAGCACATTTACTTGTAGTGTTATGGCCTACCCAAAATAAAGCCAAAATTCAAATATTCAAATTAAAAAATAAACCCTAGATTCATAAGAGCAAATGAAAGTGTGTCATGTGTCTAGTCACACCTTCCTTGCTTCTCCCATGATTTTCTTGCACCTTATTTGTGGTTCAGTCCCTTTGGTGTGCTCTCCTTGCTCTAGGACCGACCTAGGGTTTCATTTGGGCCAATGTAAGCCCAATTGAAACCTTGTGTAGGTTTAGAACCCTAACCCCAATCTATCATATGTCAAAATACAAGACAAAAAATCCTACTCTACTTGGCTCAATTTATTTAACAATTACAAACTCAAATAAATTCTATTATACTCTAAACATTTATACAAACTAAAGCTTGGCCCAAAATGATAAGAGTTTCACCCTACTGAGTTCCACTCTTCATCTAGTGTGTTGTCAAATTCTCTAGTTGTTCTTCTTTGAACTAGAGATCTTCTTGGATATAATATGCATGTTTTCTTCTTGGGGTTGTTCTCTTTAGTGGGCCTACAAAAGATAGATAAAAGACCAATTAGGTCATTTGGCCAATAAGTCCCTGAACAAGGCTCTAGGTCTTTAATCTCTTTATTTTGTGGATGTTGTGGCTGAATGGGTTTTCATCACCTCAGGCCTAACTGAGGCAATCTTGCATTTTTCACCTTCAAATCTGTGTCACTCTTCTCAATTTTTCTCTTTTTCCTTTTGGAGAAGAGTCATGTGGATCTCGACCTCTCTTAACTTACTCATGGATTTCTCCTCGACCTCTTTCAACTTGTTGTTCGTCCCCTTTTGCATCTTTGAGGCATTCTTTCAGCAACTCGACCTCGTCCTCCAACACTTTCATCCTACGTTAACCTTGCACAAGCGCTAAGGATTGATCAAAAAGCATAAGCTTCATATGCACCTTACCTTTAACAATTCTTGGTTTACAAACTCCAACCTATGCACCTTAGCAATCACCTCAATGTTTTTACTCATCACGTCCTTCCAATAGTGAATTTTTGTTGTACTTCTAGCCAACATTATTTTTGCAAATTCAAGGCATCTACTTGGACCAATGACCTTTAATAATTCAACGTCATTAGGGACTGGAAACCCTTCATTCCCTTCAACCCTAACTTGATTGAACTTCATGTTTATGTGCTACATGGAGTAAGAGTTTGGCACCGAGTAGATACATGATCTACTCAAATCAAAGGTCGCCTTTTTCCACATATTATCAGCCCGAGCAAGGCAGGTTGCTCATATTCGAGTAAAGGACGAGGACTGGGAATGCTAGGAGCCACTGAAGGAGGAAGGGTTGGCTTTAGGTCGGAAAAGGGTGTTGGTACCTCAACTTTCGAACATTTGTCGGTGGAGGTACAACCACACATAGCGATACGACCAAGAACGTATCGTCTTCCTTCCCCTGTGTCACCCTTCTTTCGCATAGCGGGGTTTTAGAAGTTGTTCAACAAGGTCTTTTCTAAGGTAGGTACTCCAACCTTGGTGTGCAACTTCTTATAATCGAAGTCCTTTCCCATGATATATGCATGATAAATAAGCGAAGCTAGCTAACCAAGTAACAGAGCTTGGAGAATAAAGTTTCATAAAACCTTATCCATGAACAAGGCATGAGGATCCTCGGTGCGAGGTACACTAAAGAGGCCTTTGCTGCTAATAGAGAAAGAGAGGTTTTTAATTATTTCTATATTCATCCTCTCTTGAGGAGAAAGGAGTTACTCGACTCAGAAGTTGAACTTGTCTAGCTGTTGCCGATATAAGGGAAATTGATGTGTAAACTTTGGATAAAAGAAAAAGTGTTTCTAGTGTCTTGCGACGAGCATTTAAATTTTTAAAAACTATTTTTGAAATTTTTGAAGTAGGAGAAGTCGTGGTTAATAGAGGACTATGTTGGGCTCCATTCAACGAAACCCAATTGACCTTAGAACAGTGTTTCAACTAGTAAAAATTCATAAAGTATTTATGGTAGGCTTAATATGGAGATAACTTTACTCATAATAATCTTGCAATACATGAGGTTGGCTCCTCCTTTTATAGGCTAAGGAGGACCAGATTTGATGACCTAAATGCTACACAAATGTAAGCCAAATGAAATGTAAATGTGAAGCACATGGGTGCACATGGCACATGGGTGCACATGGTCCTTTATTAGTAAAGGCTTCTAGAAACCTTTAGCTAATCAAGGTTAATGCTTCCTTAATTCTAATGTGCAGAAAATTAAACAATTGTCCACATGGTTATGCTATTTACACCTCATTTAAAGCTAAACTACACTTGATGGGCCTTCACGGAATATGTGCTATTAGGCCTTTTTCCATTCATAGCTTGATCCAAGTCTCCTTGTTCTAGACGCTCTTGGCTTGGCCTTAGACGCTCCTAGCTTGATCTTTAGATGCTCCTAGCTTGGTCTTAGACGCTCCTAGCTTGGTCTTAGACGCTCCTAGCTTGGTCTTAGACGCTCCTAGCTTGATCTTTAGACGCTCCTAGCTTGGTCTTGGACGCTCCTAGCTTGGTCTTGGATGGTCTAGATGCTCTAGAAAGAGCTAACACAATTGAAAAACGATGAAAGATATACAATGTGTCAGACAATGATCAAGTCATACATGTGACAGATGATGATGCACATTGGACGATCTTCAGAGAGAAGTTCACAAACTCACTATTTACATTCTATATATAGAATGTTCAAATGATTATCAAATGTTTTCATAATCGTTTTGATATTTTGAAATCATTGTAAACAATTTAAATCAAAACGAAAAAGTCAAAACTAAGAATATAATGTATTTGTGAAATTGATTTGAAATATAATGCAAAATAGTGCTTTAATATTTAATGAAAGAAATATAATTTCCTAACTAATCATAAATTGTTTATGAATACAATTATTCGCCATTAATTTTATTCAAAAATGTATAAGTAAGATTTTGAAAAACAAAGTATACAACTGATAATATATTAAAGAGTTTTATCAAATGGTATATAAACCAAATTAAATCTATTTGGACTTACATTTTTAATATAAGTTAATTTGGAAAGTCTTGATAATGTATTTTTTTAATTAAAATATTGATAATTCAAATATATTAGAAGATATTGTTTTCAGTGATATTCATGCTTTAATATAAAGATTATATTGACTCTGAGATTCACAAAGAGTTTCTAAATGTGTTTTAAGAACACAAAAACGTATACAAAGACAATATCCAAAGTTTTCATACTCAACATCTTATTGAGAAAACCATGCGTTGATGAATGATATTAATGCAATCAAGCATTAAAGCATCATTCAATCATTGTTTAGAGGAAACACACAAGAGAAATCATGTGGAAAATATGTATTTATAACTCATATCAAAACAATCCAATGTCAACATCTGATACAAGAATAGAATATACGCAATATGAAGATTCATATGGATAACATTCTAGTTCAGTTGTTAAAGAAAGAACAAGTATGTGATAAAGAAGTGGAGACAAATATATCTTTAACATTCAAATTAGGATTGGGGTTCGTTCTTCTCACTCTTTTGTATTTTAAAAAACATGTAATATAAAATTATAAAAATAGTCTCCTAAATATTAATTCATTGCATATTTATAAAATAAATTCTTATCGTTACAAGCAGATGTTGATAACAATTAACATTTCAAATCTATTCCTAACATTCAAATATGTTAAACATTATCATTTAGGTCAAATGCTTAGAAGTACTTTTTAGTCAAATCTAAGGATCAAAAATCATGATAAAACAAGCGTTAAGAATAGAATGATAATACCAATTATCAATCAAGAACAAAATATTACGCAAGTTTGGCGAGTTTTTAACGTTCCAGCTCTCCCTTCTCATCTTGTCTATTCTCTTTTAGCTCTTTCATCTCCATTTTCCCCTAGAATCCTAAAATTAACACAAATTTGGGATAAATCGTTCTTATTCATATTATAATCACAAAATATGTAAAATATTTAAATTCATAAATTAGGGTTAAATTATAATTTTTTTTATCAATAAATATCCATAAATGTTGGTCTTTTAATATGAAATATTACTTAAATATGACACTTATCAACTCCCCCCAACCTAGAATAATGCTTGTCCTCAAGAAAAGTAAATGAATATAAAAAAATCATATTTGAATTTAAATATCAAAATAACTTTATTCACTAAACAAAAAATTAAATTAGAAACTTATGTTACTTCCAACTTCAAATATACCAAAATATAAATACAATCAACTTCCAAAATCAAACTAAAATAACAAAATTAAAATTCATCAAGGAATTTATTTTCATATGCTCACATGTAAGTGTTTTTCTCTATTTTCACTGAATCCTAACAAATCACAGTTGCTTTTCGTTTCATCTTCATATCACAGTCATATTAGAAACATGAATCTTAAGATCTTTTACAGAGTTATAATGAGGTTGGGCTTCCAAAATATATTGGTCTTTTTAGATAATAAAATGCAGATTTTAAAGAAGAAGAACATACCAACAATCCAATTACAATACATATGTATCATCTAATCACCATTTTCTTTGACTTCACACATTTCCTCATTTTCTTTTTTACTTATTCATGATTTCCACATGAATTTCTTTCTTTTCTTTTCTATTTTATTTTTTAAATAATAGAAATAAATTATTCCTATTTCCAACAACTTTATTATTTAAACTCAAAAACAATTAGAACCAATCATTCCCTTTTCTATAAATATTGCATTTATGTTCTCCTTCCTTAAACATGTCAATGGGTAGGCAAATATATCATTAAAGGTTTAGGGTGCAATAAATAATAACAAAAATTCTTGGCACAATAGGGTTATAAAAAAATGAATTCTATTTACATAAAGGTTGACTATTTGGCTCTTAGCTCCTAATTAACACAAATGTCTTAATCATCATCATGCTCTTTTATAATGTAACATAAAGTAAAAATTAAGCAACCACAACGGTCAAATTCATCAGTAAACCTCTCAAAATTGTTTAAGATTCACACACGTATTTCGTTTAATTAGTCTCATTCCTTATGATTTGTCATTCTCTGTTCTAATCAATCATCCTGTTAAATTTTCATGTATCATAAAAATACCTATCCCAGGCTTCAAATTAATCTGGAGGCATTTAGGGGATGGGTTGCCCTTAATTACGTACTTTTGGATCGTCAAACTTGCTCAAGCGAGCAATATCTCGACTAGGCAATTGTATAAGTGGAATCTCGCATAAGCAAGATTTATCTCGCTTGGGCGAGAGTACTTCAGAGAGCATCCCTCTTAAAATGCCTAACTTGCTTAGGCGAGCTATATCATTTTTGGGCAAGTTTCCTGCACAAAAGTCTTGAATTTACACAAAAATATGGATTTAGGAGCAAAAATCAAAACAAAAATTAAAATAATAAATCACAATAATATATATATATATATAGGCTTGCCTCCCCATAAGCACTTGTTTAACGTCATATAAGGTCCATTTAAAAGAATCACAATAGTGAGTTCTTCCTTCTAATTACCCAAATATGGCTTCACCCTTTGACCATTTACTACCCATCTTCTATATGATATTTGGTCTTCTAACTCTATTGCTCCATATGGCTTAACTTCCTTCACAATATAAGGGTCTGACCAAATAGATTTTAACTTTCCAGGAAAAAAGTCTCAATCTGGAATTAAGTAACAACACATATTGGCCAATATGAAAATTTCTTTCTACAATCTTCTTGTTATGATATTTCTTTGTGCATTCGTTATAGAGCTTTGAGGAACTATATGCATTTAATGTCAACTTCTCAAGTTTCTGAATTTGGAGTTTTCTCTTCTCCCCAACAACTTTAACATATAAATTTAACATATTCAATGCCCAATGTGCTTGTATTCCAATTCTAATGGAAGATGACATGCTTTCCCATAGATAAATTGAAATAGAGAAAGAGTAGTAGGGTTTTATATGCAGTCTTATAAGTCCATAAAGCTTCATCGATCTAGATTGACCAATTTTTTCTAGATGGGGCCACTGTTTTCTCTAAAATTTTCTTTATTTCTCTATTAGAAACTTCTGCTTGCCTATTTGTTTGTGGATTATAGATTGAAGCTACTTTATGGCTAACACCATAATTTTCTAAACTTTCTTTAGGTATTACAAAAGTGAGAACCACCATCACTTATTAATACTCTGGGAGTACCAAACCTACAAAAAATATTCCTTTTAAGAAATTTAATGACTGTCTTAGAATCTGCATTTTGTGATGGAATTGCTTCAACCCATCTAGAGACATTCTCAACTGCCAATAATATATATTCATTTGAAAAAGAAAATGGAAGTGGTCTATGAAATCAATGCCCCAACAATCAAAAACTTTAATTTCTTGAATGTTTTGTAATGGCATCTCATGTCTTTGATAGATGCTTCCTGTTCTTTGGCACCTATCACATCTTTGTGCTAAAGTATGTGCATCTTTGAATAATGAAGGGCAAAAGAAACCTGATTGGATAATTTTTGCAGTTGTCATTTCCCCATTAAAATGTCCTCCATATTTATGAACTATGGCATTGCCATATGATTCTCTTGGCTTTATCTAGTGGAACACATCTTCACAACAAATTATCTGCACTAATTTTAAACAAATGAGGATCATCTCATACATAATGATTATCACATTTAAAAAAAAAAAAAACTTATTTGGTGCCAATCCAAATTCTCCGGAATTGCTCCAAAAGCTTTTAAATTGGCCATGTCTGAAAATCATAACCTATCCTTAATTACTAAAAGCTTCTCATGTGGAAATTCAGCAAGAACTTTAGGTTCTATTGTTGTTCCCTCGTCATTTTCTAATCTTGATAAATTATCAGCTACATTGTTCTCACATCCCTTATTGATGCACTCTAAGCTCTTGATTATGGTGGAAGTGTGGAAAGGTAACGAAAGACTTTAGGAATGAAGAAAAATCGTGAAGTGTAAATGTAGATAGGTTTTGGTGTTGATGAATGCTTTGAAGAGGAAGTTGGTGAGGCCAACCTCCTAAGGGTTTCACTAGCCTTCTAGGCTTTCTAGCAAAAGGAGATTTGGGAGAGAATGGATTCTTGATTCAGAGTTCTTCATTCACTTTATGTCAAATCTGAACATAAAGGGTTTATGAAGGGTATTTATAGATGAGAAGGATGAGGTAGCTTGCTCCTTAAGCTACCTTAACCCTAGTTAAGCAAGCTTAACTGTGGTGAGGTTTGGTGGCTTAAGCAGAGACATATATGTCCTCTTAAGAGGCTCTAGAGATCCTTGCTTGTGTAATAAGTGAGGATCTTCTAGAGTGCCTTTGATTCATCTACAACATACTCTTAAAAGTATTTAAAAGTACAAACCCAATACAAGTGTATTCTACTTTAGTTATATAGATAATTCTTCTATCTTATTATTGTGTATGGTAGCTTGGATGGTCCGCCATCACTTCTTATCTTTGATTTCTAAATGAAATTCTTGTAACAAAAATATTCATCGTATAAGTCTTGGTTTAGAATATGAATTATTCAATAAATATTTAATGACAACATGATCAGTAAAAACAATAACTTTAGAACCTATCAAATAAGATCAAAATTGTCAAGTGCATACACTATAGCAAGTAATTCTTTTTTGTTGTAGTGTAATTACTTTAAGTTTCATTTAAAACCTTGCTCGCGTAATATATGACTTGAAAAAATCTTTCCTTTGTCCTATCACTGCTCCTACTGCATAATCACTAGCATCACACATTATTTCAAAATTAAATTTCTAATAAGGAGCAATTATAAGTACTTTCAAAATAGTAAATTTGAAAGACAAAAATATCATTCCAGAATACTCTTTTCGTAACACATTTTTGACTTCCAAAATAATAAATCTAGAATTCATAAAATATATTTTATAAAGGATATTCCAAAATGGTTACAGATTTTCCTTTCCAGATTGTCCTTTCCATAAATAATTTATGCACTATCAATTCCATTCTAGATTTGTTATTTATGCAAATATTACAGATTACCAATTTTGGAAGCAAAACAAATGAACTTTACCTTTTTTCCAAATAAAAAGCGCCATATGTATCTATATTAACTGAGAATGCTAAAATTGCCCGAAACATTCACTATCGCTTGCTCTGAACAGCGACAACTAAAATAAAATAAAAAAACATTGTACTTGGGTGTTTAAAATCTCCCAAAATTAATTTTATCAATTCCTAATTATGATAGAACGCGGGAAGCAAAATATAGAGTTACAAGAAAAGAAAAAAACTTAACAATGTTACTCTCACGTTACAAAAACACTAAAATGACTCGAATAAAGTTAAACTATCAAATTATATATTTTAACTTTCAATATGTTTTCCTTTGAACTCTCTTAAACACAACTTTTACCACTCTCACAATAAATTGTATAATTTTTTAAGATTAAGATTTTGAGTGATAGTTTATAAAACCACGGAGTAAATAATTTAATTGAAGATATTAAGATATTTTATTGTAATTGGAATGAAAAAAACAAATTCTCAAAACTTAAAATAAAAGTATTTTCTAAGATTTAACATTTCACGTGATAGTTTATAAATCCACGGAATAAAGAATTTAATTGAAGATATTAGGTTTTTTATTGTCATTGAAAAGAAAAAACCAAATTCTCAAAACTTAAAAGATCAATATAAGAATGTACCCATTGTCTTACATATAAAATTGTTATGCTAGTCAAGGCTTTCAAAAGTAACTCCATAATTGGATTGATGAAGACAATGATTAAATTATAACTGACTCTATTAGAAATTGAATCATTTTAACATGGTTTAATATGTCAAAAAAAAACTAATATAAAATATTAAAAAAAAAACATTTTATTTTCAGATAAAAATTATTAATCAATATGAATTCTTATTCAATGTCTTCATTTTTATAAAATTAAGAAAATTTCTAAAGAATATAAAAATGCCACTTTTAAAGAATAAAACAATTTATTACATGTTTGATTAGATTTTATAGACGTTGGATCTACATTAAGGCTAAATAGAGCTACCATGACAAGCTTCTATTCTTCGGGCATTCTTACGTATACATCAATCTTTTTAATTTAAGTTCTAGTTTAATTAATTTAAATACATTACTTAATTACTTTATATATATATATATATATATATATATATACACTTATACAATATAAATATAAATATAAATATTAGAAAGTTATAAAAATATAATAGTAGAGAAAAATTATATATTATAAATTATAAATCATTTTAGTTTTTGTATCTATTTTTTATTTAGTTCTACCAATTCTTACTAAACATTGTACCTACCAATTTCTTTAATTGTTCTAGCAAGGGATCGATTGCATTCACTAGATTTAATAAACTACATAAATAGTTATGCAAAATTTATTCATTGCCTTTTTATCTTTACAAAATTCTCTTCAGCAAAACACAAAGTAGTATTTTTCAAATAATTAAAAAGAAATAATGTAAATGTATAGGAAATGTTAGTGTAATATCATTTAAACAGTAAAAATGTTATTATAGAAATAAACAAGAATATTGTGCAACTTGACGAAATTTCAATGATTAGCGTAACTAAGTATTTTTATTTTTGTTGAACTTACTCCTAAACGTTAAAGATGCTATATCAGCATAAAAATCCATGAAATCTCTTAAAATGTTTGATGGTTAGTTGAGAACATCAAGGATTGAGACAAAAACAGATGGTATTGATACACATTCCAAACAAGTTATATAAAATCCATTCTTATATTCAATTAAAATTATAATCTTCTAATTTTAATGGCCAGCCATATGTGCTTTATAACATTTGAGTATTTAACATATCTGCAAAGACGCACAGTTCTACAGAGTCACAAACAAAAAACCAAACTTGCAACTGTCATGGATTGTTTCTTGCTGTGAAAACATTTATTCTCTTCACACATGTCTACCTATCTACAACTAAAAGGTGAATTAGAGGAGCATAAAGTACATGTGAATCCATAGACCAAGCAATCAATAACGTCTACCTCCAGCTGTGGACAGAAGAACTCGACTTGGCTTCTTACCTTTCTTCCCCAACTCATTAGTCTTTGGTGCATTCGAGCTTATGTTTGATTCTGCTCTTGATATAACATTGGAGTATGACTGTGTCTCCCCGTTTCTCGAACCTACAGAATCACAACGGTTAAAAACAACATTTTTGGAGTACTTGATCCTTCCGTTATATAGCACTTTGCAAATTTTTCCATGCAGACTATATAAAATTGTATAAACATATAATACCTGTTGTGGCAGAGGAATCAGTTGTAGCATTGTTATTGTGTAGACCACTAGTTTCTTGAATTTGCAAGGATGGAGAATCATGAGCAGCAGCAAACCCAAGTCTTGTGACATTTGAGAACGATTTTTTCTCCCCAGCTACGGGAGTACTTGAGGATACAGTTGAATTTCCTAGAGCTGAACAAAACACATACAAAAATTACATACACCATGGCACAACATTGTCCACACAACCCTAATATTAACTGCTGTAAATGAAAAGTAAAACACAAGAGGAAAGGCCCCGGTGCGATAATGGAAATTAACCCGTAATACATAATTCACTAATTTTCTCAGCACTTTTTCTGCAATAGTAAGATTTCCAATCACGCGTCCACTTTTAGAAAATAAACATGAAGTCTAACTTAACCTCATAAAATAGACTGACTTACAAGATGATATTTGCACTCATTTATAAAATCTCTAACAAACTTTCTAACGCCAAGAAATGAACATCTCAAGCATAAAAATAGATATGTTTGGATAATCAATAGAGAATGGTATAATAGACCCAACAAACCTTGTTAAGATAAACTTTGATATCATCTTAAAAGTGAACTTTAAAGATAACTCAACCTCACAAAATATAACCTATGATGTGAGATTTCCCTAATCGATGTGAGGTTTTCAACAACCACAAATTCTAACAGAGGTTCAACACTAGGCCCAAAGGAAGCTCACAACAATGATTGGTCTATACTAAATGAGAGGACAGGGTTAATTTGGCAAAGACAAAAAGAACTACTAAGGGAAGTGGAGAATTCAAAGGAAACGGTTGGGAGGAGTCATGAGGATGTCATATCAGAAGAGATGGCTTTGGTGCAAACATCAGTGGTACGAAGATGGAGGGGGAAGGTGTATCCACAGGAGAGGAGACAATACTTAAACGCAATTTCTTAGGTTTTTTGGTGTGGTTCCAATTAAAATAGGGGTTTCACTACAATAATCCACACAATTAAGGTTTGCGTTAAAGGTCAGCACAGATCACCAGTGTAAAATCTAACACTGACAGTAGGAGTTAAGACTCATGGGAGTATCTCCTGGTTTATTATTTCCTTATCTTCTATTAATATGTTCAAGTCCTGTTATATAGTTCACATTGTGGAACTACCTCAATAAAAATTACTGTATTAAGGGATTGTTAATAAATAACAGCGAACTTTTATTCTAACAACCAAAAAGAAGATTACCTTCAAAGTCATCCATGGAGAATGTTGGAGGATCATCATGAGATGTAAACCGACTACTTAATGATATAGGAAGGGAATAAGTATCTGTAGCTTCAGCCCTTATTTTTTCCTTCCGTTCCTAAAAACAAAAATATAACATGGGAAAGCACATTCCAACATTTCGAGAACAGAACACGATATATTAAATTTGAATAAAAGGCATATGATGATAAAAAAAATAAAAAATACCAACAGCAGGCAAAACAGCCAACATTGACTTGTAATTAGAAGGCTCTGGCACTGTTTTAGTACCATAAAAAAGTTACAGAACCCACATTCAATTGTAATCTAAAAAGGGGCTCTCTAGATTCAAAAACCTAAAAGATATGTTCACACAATCCTAAAACTTAGCCTCACCCAACCCAGAGAAGATTTGTTTAACACGCAATCTCCACTACTTGCACACCAGATAAGAACACTTACAAATGAAATAAATAATGAATGGAAAAGGTTGATAAAATATTAGCTTTCCGAGAGAAATTCCTTTCAATAACTATCATGTTTTATAAACATGTTAAGGGACGATGTGAGTCAGGGGTTATTTAAAATCTTATAAAACTTAAGGAAATCAGCAGAAATAAAATATGATGGGCTACATTGATACCTTTTTTGCAAGTTGCTTCCTCTGATTTGCACGTTTCTTTATTTCATCCATAAATGGAGTCAGTGCTTCAGGTGGTAACAACTCACTCAAATCAACTTCACAAAGCTGTAAAATTAGTAAACACCTATTATAAATCATCAAAAATATATCTTGGAACTATAAAACTCTATGAACAGGTACCTGAAATGTTGTGGTTAACGGAAAATGACTTAGGAATCGATATCGCCTCCTCATGGCCTCAGACTGAGTAACTGTCTCTAATTGTAGAATCCTTCCATTTATTCTGCAATGAGAATACTTTAGTTAAAAAGAATTTAATGCTTGGTTGCTCACTGATGCTACTCCAAATAGAAAGATGTTCATTGAAGACCAAGACATTAAACCATAAATACACACAAACATCCTAAACATCAACTAATATCCTCAAACCCATACATTTAGAAAAAAGACAACTTCTACCATTACTACTATTGTAGGCATTGACATTTCTGAATAAATGAATAAAGGTTAAAGCAACATCTATTGAAAATTTGATCTTTGATGGAGTCCAACAGTGATTAGTCCATTAAGACTGCCCATATTGTTGGTGTAACTTCTAATGGTGTTTCCCAATGATCTTGTTGAAAGGATTAGCAACAAAACATGTCACAGAGGATTGTACAGCCCTGGTACCATCTTGAGAAATATTTGGTAAGATATTTCCATATCAAATCATATCATATACTTGAAACTGGTAAATGTCTAAGAGAGATAATTCTCTGTTGGCTGATTCATTCATTCATAAGGAAACTTGCTTCAGAAGTGAAATAAAAATATATGATGATCTTACACATAGATGTCAGATAGGAAATACAAAAGATAAGTTAACCTATTCTAACAAGTTAACTATCATTGATCAAAAACTTCTTCCCAACAAAATGACAATCAATTTCTATATGTTTAATTGTCTCATGGAATACAAGATTGTACGCAATGTAGACAGCTGCCTAGTTGTCATTGTACATGCTTAAACTTGAAAAAGATTAAACTGAATGAGAAAAGATTTTATTGAATTAATACTTCAAAATAGTACATCAACCTCTTGATATAGAGAACTCTTAAGTAATTATTAGAAATAGATCTCTAGAATCTTCTAACAACTAATAGCACAATTGTACTTAAATACAATATCCTATTGTGGCTTATCAACTATATTTTATCCTGAATCAACACTCCTCATCCAGTTGGTTTTATCATGAATCGACACTCCCCCCTCAAGTTGGTGAATGAATACCTATCATTCCCAACTTTCATGTGAGATCATGAAATCATCCCTTGGAAAGACTTTTTGTAAACAGATCTGCTAACTACAGCCCAAGTGGGACATAGGTAGGGATATAAAGTCACTATATAGTTTTTCTTTTCTTGGGAGAGTGGAATTCGGATAACAGAAAATATTGGAGACCCCAAAAACCCTTTATGAAGTTGAAACAAAAACCATAACGGGTTATGGCAGAAGCATTGCGGTCAAAAGAAATACAATATATGTAAAGAAAACTTAAAAAAATACAAAAATAATAAAAGAGACGATCATAACTAATGATAATATTATGTATAGAAATTCAAATAACAATAACATCAAATCAAAACACCACAAATTAATATTGATGCTCACTTCCTCTTGCAACTGCGCAGAACACTTCTCCAATCACTTGATTTGAATAGTTAGGGTTACAATGCATGGATATTAAAAATGGGCCATGTAAGGCCCAAATGTTTGAATTAAGTTTTCTGAAATTAGGGTTTTATTTTTGGGCAACACCTCCTTCACTTTCATGCACCCAACACAACACAACATCCCATCTTATTTCTTCATTTTCCACCACCATCACAGCCCCACCAAAGTGTGCAGCGCCGCCATCGCACAAGACCATCAAAGCCACCACACAAGATCATCAGACCTTGCATCGCCGTTGAAAACCTCATTCTCTCCACCTTTTTCACTATTGTTGTTAGTCGTTAGCATCCCATGATGCAAAAAGCATTCGTCATGGACCACCATGACAAATCTGCATCGCCACCGTCATGTTATGCTAGTGATCAGAAAATCCGCCACCGCTTTCTAAGATGGCGCCACCATAATCAATAATTAGTTATACTAGTTTGCACCCACTTATATACTATAATTTGATCATATCTCTATTTTATGTGTGATCTCCAACATAACCCCCTCAGGCCTAGGACATTGAGTGTTCATGTCAAAGACTTGAGTGTGGGAATAAACGAAGAGTCTGATAGCAAGTGAGACAATAGACCCAACACACTAGGAAAGACTCTAAATGGTTCTAATACCATCTTAGTAAATGGGTATCCCTAAATCAACCGCACACAATCGGCTTGTAAGGAGACGTTTACACTCAGTATTATAATTTGGTCATATTAGAATCTTCAACAAGACCCATAGGGAAAACACAAATTTAAGTTCCCTTCTCTTACGCTCTTGTTGCCAATTTGAAAGGATTAGAGGCAAATCAGATCAGGGAGGATACCACTCTAGTACCATGTTGAGAAGAGAGAAATTGCATAATATAATGAATTTCATGTGTCGTATATTTTCTTTCAATGAATTTGGTTAGATGTTTCCCTATCAAATCATATAATACTCCCTATTTAATGTAAACAAACCATATCTTAACACAATCAAACCATATCTTAACACAATCAAACCATATCTCTAACCAATCCTATAAATCAATGTGTTCCTGTGAAGCAGAAATTACAAGCCAAACTTCATTATGATTGAATGCTAATCTTTATAGTCTATAACAATGTTATCAATAATCGGCCATGGCGAATGGCGGTGGCGGATTTTCTAACCACCACCACAACAAGGCGGTGGCAATGTGGATTTTCAATGGCGGCCGCTTTGAGCATCTCGAAACGCTAACGAAAATCGGAAATATCCAAAATAGCGGAAAAAAAAACGGTGGCTTCGCGTTGTCACAGCGTGCGGCTGATGAAGAAGGGCTGCAGCATGAAGACCTAAACCTAGTTTTTATGAGGACATAAGTTTGGGCCAAAGGCCCATTCAACTTTAACCTAATAAAAAACCCTAAAATTTAAATATTGAGTGCGGTGTGTGGCAGTGTGCAGCTCCTCCCTGGTAAACCCTAATTTAAAAATCACAACTTACTAATTTTGGGCCTATTTTGGACCCATTTAAAACATTATATAACTATTTTCAACAGCACATTTTTTATTTAAAACATTATATAACAGTCTCTTTCATTATTTTTGCATTTTTTTTGAAGTTATTTATATATATATATATATGTGTATGTATGTATATATATATTTCTTTCAACTGCAATATTTCTATTGTAATCCGTTATGTTTTCCGTTATAACTCTATTTTGGGGTCTATGATATGATTCGTTATCTGATATCGATAACAATGGTCTATAGCTAAGGTTCAACTCCATTTTGACATCAATGGTACATGTAATAAGAATGTCATGGACAGTAAAATGGTGAAATCTTTGTAGTTTGGGTGGTAATCATTTTGTTTTGGAACAATAGACCTTATGTAAATAATATTAACATGATTAGAAGTCCTTGTTTTAAGGTACATATAAACATAAACCAAAATTGAGACTTCAAGATTCAATTTAATGCTCTTATAAATTATAAAAGTCACACATTATCCCAATATAATATTATCTTAAGCTCACAAGCCAACCACAATTTTTTCAACTTATTTTCTAGGCACATAGGAGAATTATAATTTGATTTTGTCCAAACCTGTGTGGAAGCATATCATAGCTCCCATAATGGTGGAGCAAACACTTCATGTTTAGAGGATGAAGAATTAGATGTTGACCATCAGCAGCCTGAAATAAGCAAGAGCATGTAACATCCAGATGCCATCATTAAAGCTGGCATAAAGCATTCAGAAATTGCTCAATGAAACTAAAAACAACAATTCCTCATAGCCACTGTGAGAGTCCAAGTCATCCATGGACATCAATAGACAAAATTTGACATCAATGGAAAATTAAAGATCAAGATCAACATGTTGCAAGTAAAGCAATCAAGCCAACACAATAACTATAACCAACAACCATGGAAAATATATATCTTTAGGTCACAATTAAGAACATCAAAATCAGTGATGCCCTAACCATGTATAGAATCAAAAGCAGCTCAATTTTTTCATTTATAATTAGATTTTATGAATAACTAAGCCTTTATGTACGAAACAGTGACCAGATTCTAGAGATCCTATCACAAGTTGCTTTCTTTAACAAATAATCATTTTGATTTCCTTGAGAGCTCTAGAGTAGAAAGATTAATAGGTGAAAACTCTCAGTGTTCCCGCCTACTTGTTGGATAACAAAAAAAGGGATTCATTTTAATCTCACCCATAAATTAAGCTAATTAAAAAGCACTTATATGGGTCATATGGATATTTAACATTGAAACCCTTACTGCACAACTTCTCTTCATTCCATCTTCCTCCTTTCCATTTTACCCTAAACCTTCATATCTTGTCCCATGCCCTCTAAGAAATAAAATATTTAAAGAGAATATATTATGACAAACACATATGTAAGTGTTTGGCAAAGCTTATGAAAATAACTTATCATATGTCCATAAGTTGCTTTCAGCTTATTTCAATAACCTCTCTAAGATTACTCATAAAAAGAGATTATTACTTTTACAAAAATTAAGCTTATTTCCTTGTTAATTAATGAAACAACTTATGCATGCATGCTTAGATGATAAGCCTATTAAATCACAAGTTTAAATCAAACATGTATGCCAAAGTGGGAGGAATTGATTCCCCCATCCAACTAAACAAGCATTAGAACTTCCAAAGCTTTGATACAAAACAGTAATATAGTTAATGTCTTCATCCATCTTCACAAATCCTTATAATCTTAATCTATCTTCAGTCAACCCCACCACTTTCAAAGCAAAAAGTTGTCAAAAAATATCTTACTACCCGTTTGGTTGGTGAGAAATAGACCACAGAGAAAAGAAATTGGTGGAAATAAAAAGGGGAGCATTTGGTAGAGGGAAAATGGGGAAGGAGAGAAATAAAAAAGATATTAGAGGACACCTAGTTACTTCCACTCTATTTCCCACCTACTTCCATTAAACTATTTACCTCTTTTTTCTCTTAAAACCAAACACCTGTATTTCCACTTAATTTCTCACCTATTTCCATTCACCTTCCCTATTTCTCAACTATTTCGTTCCTTCCTACCAAATGAACCCTGCATAATATCAAATTGTTCCACATGATTTCAATATAAATAAATCAGTTCATACTTTATAGACATGTTTGTTGTATCCAAATAGAAAATTGTGAAGCTAGAAACATCGGATACGGAACACAACTAAAACCAAATGTCAGTAGTTACCTGGTAGAAACTGTATGAATCATTTCCCTTCACTTCTTCAACATCACCATCCTCTGCAGGCCTTTGAATACTATTCTTCTTCTCCTCATATGAAGAACATAAATTCATCTGTTGCTCTATTAATTCGTTCTCCACATTCAAAGTTTGGTCTGAAGAGGCTCCAGCAGTTGACTTATCCATCATCGTAACCTTAATTTGGTCATGGTAATCAGTAGAGGAAGTTCTTGACCCATTAGAACAATTTTCATCATCAGCATCCATAGAATTTGTTGCCATGGATGGTATCTGATGTCCATGATCAATAGGCTTAGAATCTTCGCTGTCATTACACTTTTGCTCATTCCAATACCTCTTCCTCTGTTCCAGTTGCTGCATTGCAGCACAAACATAAGGAAGCTTCTCCAGGTCATCAACAAGACCAGAATCTGCTCTGGCCAGCCAACCATCTAGATCTGATATTGAATGCCTCACTGAGAGATCTACATCTGATGTAAGAGTAAACTTAGAAAAGGGATCACAGAAATGTCCATTACCACATGATGTTATATTTGTCTCTTGTTTATTTGACGGAATAAATGAATCCTTTTTCCGAGTTAAAAAGGTGAACTCAGCATTATCTCCAACTTGATATTGTTTAACATTTGTGATGTGCACTGTATATAAATCCTTGGCAGATGTCATCACAAAGCACAAAGGACACCTTTTCCAGATATCGCCTTTGTGATCCTCTTCTCCCATCATTAAGTACTGTAGAATACATGGGAAACAGAAAATATGTCCACATGAGGTTATCTGCGGACACAGTGGATACTCCAAACAAATTGGACACTGAACTGAAAAGGGGGTCAAATATGTCACACATATAATATCTTCCCACTGCAACATTTTATCAGGATCCATCAACTCAGGAGAATAATTTCCTGAATCTAACACCATGAACTTGTAATTTGCCTGCAAAAACAAATCTTTATTGTATGGCTTCCTCTTCCAATTCCTTCTTGCTGCAGGGGGAGGAGGGGGACCCCGTGGTTGAGAACGGGATATTGGGTCATATTGAAAATTCAGCAAGTAATTTCCGTTCACAGTCTGAGCTTTTCTCCCTGCCAAAGGGGAACTTCCATGAGAACTCACGGACCCAGGAGCTTGTTGGTTTCTATGAGAAGCCATTCCTGCCCGTCTTCCTCCGGGAATCCTAGAACGTGTTCTAGAGTTTTGCTGAGGTGAAACCATCACTCCACTTGGAGACCCTAATTCTGTCACCTAAAAGCCAAACAAGGGAACAAATTAGTAACCAACAGATACCCAAATACAAAGAAAAAACACATAGCTCTACACTTCTATCAGGCCATAAGCTTCCATAAACCAATCCTAGATAACCAGAACCAAAATACCTTTTCGGAAGATCCACCAGAATCTTCAGCAGCTTGAGTCGATGAACCTAACAACAACATTGAATCACTAATCAGTTAAACAAGCAGCACCAATCAAACCAACAAAAAATTAAACACCCAAAAACACACTCCAACTATGCAACTCTCAATTACCAATCATCACCACACAAAACCCAATATCCAAAAATTAACCAACCCCCCTCTCTACCCCCTTGACCATTCAATTCCCAAAACAAAATAAAACAAAAACACCACAATTTTACACAAGCAGTGACCAATCATGTTTATTAGGTGGTGTGAAGGAAAGTAGAATTTAAAGGGAATGGAAGAGATGGAAGAAGGAACCTGGGATATCGGAGATCTGGAGAGATCCGAGAGCGTGGTGGAGTGGGGGTGAGAGATAAGGGAAGGGTTGTTGAGGAAGAGGGATTCCGATGCCATGTTGGGGATTAGGGTTAGGAGATGACGCAGAGGAAGAGGAGGAAGATGACGTTTGGGTTTGTGAGGGCAAGATGGACATGAAAGTTCTGGAAGGAGGGTTTGGGGTGTGTTGGTCGGTGGCTCAGCTTCTATTCTACTTTACCAAACTTCCTCAAACCCTTTTATTTATCTCTCTTGCTCTTCCTGGGTATCTCTGCCGCATCTTCGCCGAATATCGGGTTTACGCCACCGCCACATCATAATACACTCAATCCATTCTTTCTTTTTCTTGTTTTTCTTCTTTTTCTTTTTTTCTTTACTTCTTTACTGTTCACCAAAATATCAAATATAAAACTAAATAATATATATATTTGAAAAGAAAACAAATATTTGAATTTTTTTTAAATCCTGTATAGTTTTTTCTATGTTAAATTTCTTTCTTTGAATTTACTTTTTCTATATCCATGCAAAATTATTCTAACGATGACATTTATATGACCAATTTTATAAGTGTACCGTACTTACACTAAATAGTACATTTATTTTCTATAATTCAAGGTTAAGATGATGTAGTTTATTATTTTGTATTTTTTTCAATTATTTTATTAAATTAAATATGTTTTTTTTTTATATTATAATATAAAATTGATTTTAAATTTTAGATATTTATCATATTTATATTTATAGTACAAAAATAATTAAAATAAGTTATTAATAACAAATATTTATTTTATTTTATATAATAAATAAAAATACAATTTTAACATAAATTATATTATAATATTATAACATTTATATCTACATTATTATGAAATTCAGGAACTAAATTTAGTTTTAACTTAATTTTTTACATAAAGTAAATTTTTTATATAAAAGAGATTTAATATATTAAAAATATATTATAATTAATATATTATTTATATTAAAATTAAATCTTATAATTATAATTAGTATTTTGGTAATCCCAATAACTAACAGGAGAGAGAAACACATTCAGAAATATATGAAAGACTAAAAGATAATAGTTATATATTAAGCAAGTAACATAGAAAGCACAAGTAAAACTTTTTTTTGTCTTCTTTAAAATTGAGATAGTTTTCATGAGAAGAGACATCATGCCTTATAGTACTTAGAACAAAAAAAGCAATTAGTTTGTAACTTGCAATATTGTATAGTGGAAAATGAAAGAGAACATATATGGATAATGATTTAAGGATGAAAATGAAGTTTATTATGAAAGAGAAACAATTCAATCAAAAGAACAAAATGTTGGTTGGCATTGTTAGTAATGGTTCATTCTTTTTTTGGGAAAAAAACACGGTCAAAATTTGCTTATACATTTTATAAAAGAATATATATAATTTATTTGTCCATATTTATGAGTTTAGATGGGAACCTGTAACCAAACCAAATGCAAGGAATTTTCATTAAATATAATGTTGAACAACAAAATCAAAAGGCCATTGTAAACAACGTTAGGTAATGACTTCCTAACTTTATTATGCATGTATACCAAATAAATATGTTTCAATTCTTAAAGGTTTATCATTATTTTTAATGAAGTTGCAAATTTCCATGCTTTTAAATTTAGATGAAAATTTCTTCATGTCCAACTTTAATCATGAATTATTGAATAATGCAATTAGACATCTATTCTCAACATTATCTCATCATGATTATCTTTTAGTTATGTTATCCATTCAATAAAAAATAAATTGATTGTATATCCATCAACAAAGAATAACAACCAATCACGGAAATAAATGAAGTTTTCATAAAACATCATTCACCTATACAACCAAGTTACACTAATAACTTAGACAAATTAAACAAACTTTTTAAATAATTATAGTCATTGAACAATCATTTGGGCATGTCTTTAATTAGGGATGACAAAAACGGATCACAGTTGAGACTGGGCGGGTCAATCCACCCTTCTTTATTTTTGACATTTTTCAAAAAGAATCTCATGCTCTTAGAATTAAAATTAGTGGTGATCAATGATTTATATAAAACTGTATTTACATTATTTTTTTTATGCATCATTTTATTCATTAAAATATTGTTGTTATTTACTTTATTTCATTAAGCATTAAACCTTCTTTGATTAGAATATCAAACATTGATTCAATTTTATTATTCTTCCTTGTAATTTTATTGTCCGAAAAATGATATCAATGACTACAACCAAGTAAATAGATAAAAAATAAAATAATTACAAAAAAAAATTGAAAAAATAAATAAATAAGTGGTGGGCCAACCCGCCAGTCCACCCTTTGACGGGGCAGGTTACTAATTTTAGTCCATATAACCTTGGCAAGCCAGTCCGACGCGCCCCACTTTTAGCAGGCCAATAACGGGTCGGGCCAAAACAGGTTGGGCCAAAACATCTTGTCAATTATCCATCTTTTCAAGTAGAAAATATGTCAAGCAACATGCAGAAGTTCTTCAACAACTTAACATAACTAGATTGTTCATCAATCAATATTTTAAAGGGCAAACAGAAAACTCTAGACAAAGTAATTCACTTTGCTTTTTTTATTTATTATGTGATACTTTTTATGTTTGAGGTTCAAAGTTATGATATAATGACTCATTGTCTTCCCAACCTTAAGTTCCACACTTGTTAATGACATACCATATAGAAACCAATATGAATTTTATTCTATTGCTGAATAAAAAGGTGTTTCAATTGACCTTTATAATATACTTTCAATAATTATTTAAAATATAGTACACTGCTTATTACTTTTTATATGTAGATTATTTTAGTTTTGGATTTTCTTGCATGGAATGCGAGCATTGTAATTTTAAACTTCGGTTTAAAGAAAGATATGAAAAAATTAGGAAATTGAGGGATGTCCATTTCTCAATTTGTTGTGAAAAAAGGTAAAGTCTAACACCTTTTACTTTAAAAAACCTCCTTATTTATTGTTAATAAATTATGGAGTACACTATAGAAGTCAACACTTTAAAGATAATACCAAAACATATAACAACATGTTCTCTTTCACTTCAATGAGTGTAAAATAGAATCTTCCATTAACAATGGATATGGACCTCCTCAATTTTTTTAAAGTGGGCAAAATTATCACCATATTGGGAGTTTGATGGATCCATCACAAAATTTGCATAATTGTACATCTATTATACACAAAATGAGATGTAAAATAGACTACAAAATTTGGGGTGCAAGAAGTAAATTCTTGGTTTACTTGTAAACTAATTTTACTGGAATCAGTGTGATCTTAACTAGTGTGGTTGAACAACTAGATGTAGTTCTTTAAGAAGAGTGAACTAGTATAAAATTTGTTGTGTCTTCCTTGCTATCTCAATCTCATAAATTGTTATAATATTTGTTATTTTCAATTGTTGTTATAAGTTCAGATAATCAACCTATTAAAAGACATACTAGAAAATTTTAATCCGTTGATTCAACAAAGTATTTTCAACTTATCAAAAAAGCTTTCCAACGTTAGTAAAAAAGTCTTATTGGTTCAATTCACCCTTCTTGAACTTGGTCATCTTTTCTTAACAAATTTCAGTGAGAGTTGGATCATATTCAACAACAATTGAAAATTTAACTTTATTGAAAGAATGATTTTTTTGCAAGATAACATAAGAAGCCTTAAATACTACATATCACATCCATATCCATATGATTATGTCATAAATCAATTGGAGAGTAGGATCATATATCTAGAAATAAATTATGATGTTGTCGAGTTTTGCAATCAATCTATAAATTTATTTAATTCTCTTCCATATAATACTTCAATAGCTAATTATATTTAATATAGTAACTAATTATCAAGTTTGATGGAGCATTATCATAGATGAACGAAGAAATATTTTTTAGCCAACTATGCATGCATTAATCATAAGCAAGATGACATTTTTTATATGATTTATTGAGACATTAGCAAAACATTCATGTGAAAAACTTTATTTTTGACATATTTATCTTAACATCAAAGTGTACTACCAATTGCATCAAGTGGATTTACATCTTTATTATTGCTTGTGGTAGAATGATAGTATTTTTCCTAATATAATTCAATATTTTTTAATTTTAGGCAAATTTCATACTCACTCTAATTGTGAATATTTTGTGTTGTACTACAAACAAATTTTTAGGAGTGGAATAAGAACAACGCAAGAATACAAAACCTTGAATAAGATAAGAATTAAGCTAGCTATGGATAAATGAATTAAAGAAAGAAAGAAAAGGACAAGAAAACTTAGGAATGGATGAAGACACCACCTATACAACAAGAAGAGGACTCCATGCTTCTCTAAGATAACTTCCAAGTGTCGAATTACCAATTGTCTCCTAGGAATTAAGATAAGACTTTATGAAACTCGTCACCCTTAATTTCATATGTTTTATAACCCTAGACATAATTATTTATAGGGAAAGCCAATCTCGATTGCAAATGTTAATTACAATAAAGTCAAATGCAAACTTCTATACTAGAAATAATTAAAGGTGTTGGAATAAAATCAAAAGGAAAATGTTCTCGTCGGGCTGAGGTTAGATGATGGAAGGTGGTATTTGTTGAAGATGGGAGCTTTGATGTATCAAATCCACATGAAGCCTGAAGTTGTGCTGCTTTCTAGGTTAGAGTTTAGATTAGGGTGTTTAGAATCTTTGTTAAGATCAGTCCTTGATTCCTACACAAAGCTTGATCAATCAGTTTTAAAAGAAACAAAGTGTTTTTTCATGCAAAGGGAAAACAACCGATTGAATTGTCGAGACAATCGGTTGTTTGTCACTTAGCTGGCAATGAGGTTTTGAAAGTGTTTATTGAATTGGTTATGTAACTTCCTGACCCATTCAACCGATTAACTCGTGGTTTCAATCGGTTAAATGAGTGTTGTGCTAACAATTTTTTGAAAACCTGTTTCAATTGTTTTAAATGAGAACAAAACTGATTTGACTATGTTATGTTGCCTTAAACGACTAGATTTCAAATGCTATAAATATAGCCTTCTTTCAAATGTTTTAATATACAAGTTTAACACAATATTATGGAATCAAGAGAGAGTTTAAAGATTTGTTTTTGAAAGAAGTTTTTCAAAGTTTAGCAAGATTGTTGATAAAGCTTTGCTCTGGTGTAAGAACTGATCATAGGGCTTCTGGTTTTGTAATTCCAGGTGTTTTCTATTCTTGCTTAGTTTCCTGTAATTGTACTTTGATAAAATCTGTGTAACTGTTGGTAAAATCCGATAAAGTCAGTGGGATTCTGGCTTAAGGTGTGAAGTGTTGCAAAGAGGGTGAGTAGGCTTTGTGGGATTCAAAGTCACCTCTTTGTGGTGTGTTGTAGTAATCTGGATTTGATTGCTAGTGAAATACTCAAAGGTTGTTGTTCTGAGAACTGGATGTAGCTCAAGGTTGAGTGAACCAGTATAATCTGATTATGTGAATCTCTCTATCTCTCTCTCTCTATTATAATATGTTTGATATTTGATATGTTGTCATAATCAACCGGTTATTTCGTATTTCAATTGATTGATATTCCTACTTTACAAACTGCTTTTGCTTGCTTTTGTCTCTGTAATATAAACAATCGGTTATATCGATTGTAATCGATTGTTTTACTGATAACAATTTTATTAGCTTATTTCTTTTGGCTTCTCTGATTCTTCTTTCTATAATTCATTAAAGAAATTCATTCTTAGTCAGTATTTGCAAAAACCTTTTATAAACAATTCACCCCCCTTTTGTTTAAGCCATCAATTCTTACAATTGGCATCAAGAGCAAGGTTCTAGAAAGTTATTCAAGTTTTGATCCTAAATCCCTTTTAAATGGCTGAAAAGTTTTCTTTTAGGGAAGAATGTAGTTCTGCCAAAGAAATGTGGCCCCTTGAGAAGTATAACACTAATCCTAGGAGTGCTGGGATGGACAAGGAGGAGTCTTCTGCTGAATCTTTCTCTTCACAATCCAGAAGGGAGGTTTGTCTTATGACAAAGGAAGAATCTGGATCAAACAAAGTAAGTACATTTTCTTCCAACAATTGTGAAAATTATTTCCAACTTCTTAATGATTTTCAAGAAACTTATGAAGAAGCTAAAAGATTAGCCTTTTTAAAAAACTTATTGAAAGTGAAAACAACAAGTTGAAAGAGAAAATCACAATTTTGAAAAATGATTTGAGTCATACAAATGCTGATTTTGAAAATCTTGAACTGATTTATAAAAACTCCTATTGCAATTGTGATTCAAGTTGCTGTAAAAATTGTAAAACCCTTCAAGAGAAAGTTTTATACCTTGTGAAAACTGTTGATATTATTTCAAAAGGGAAATCAAATTTTGAGAATGTTTTAGCATCTCAACAGTGTGTTTTTGGGAAATCAAGTTTGGGTTTTAACCCACAAAGCAAAAACTGTAGCTTTTCAGGATCTTTTTCAGACCTCATGAAAATCAATCGGTTAAAAGTTTGAAACAACCGGTTGTTTGTTGTTTCTACTGCATGAAAAATGGCCACTCTGTTAGATTCTCTAAAATTAGAAAAGTTTCAGTTCCCAAAGGTATTTTAAAATGGGTGCCTAAGATTTTGAAGGTTCCTAAGGTTGCTACTAACATCATTGGACCAAATTCATAAGGGGACCAAATCTTGCTTCTTAATCTTTTCTTGTAGGTATCCTTGGCAGCCAAAAATTACTTTTGTGCTTAAAGAATGTCTGCTAAAGGGAAAAACAACAAGAGCAAAGATAATCTTTGTGCCTTTGAATCAAATAAATCAAGATTCGGTATTTGATGGTTTTCTTTTTCAGGACTTTGTTTCCATAATGAAGAATATGTTGAAACTAGTTTTCATGGATGCAGGTTCTTTTGTTAGAACTGGTGTTATGCATTTTAGAATTGTTTGTCAAAATTGTACATGTGTTCTTAAAAGAATTGTTCATATCTCTCTTCTTTGCTTGGACAATCAATCTTAAGTTCAATTCTGTGTGTCTATAAAATGTTTCCGGTTTTGTATCTGCCCTATTATCATTCAAAAGATGTGTGCCTTAACATGTATATGTGTTTCTCAGGTTCTGGTGAAGGATTTGGATTTTCTATGTTTCAAAATCCCTGTCACAGAATTTCAACCGATTGTTTCTTCAAAACAACCGATTGTTTCTTCAAAACAACCGATTGTTTTTCCTTTGGCACCTTTGTATAATGTTGCCATGTTTGCTTATGCATGATTAAATCTATTTCTCTTTTTCAAATCTTGCTTTTGGATAAAAATACATTGAGTGTGCCTCAGAGTATGATAATATAAGATTATATCCACTTGTTTTTTCTTGAAAACTCTATGTCATGTTCTTTTCTTGAAATGTCAACATTGGTTGTATTGTTGAACTACTGTATTATCATTATTATTTCTTCTTTGTACAACCCTTCTCATTGTAGATCAAATAGGGGGAGAAGTTTATGCTTGATTTGGTTGTATTGATAACTTTAAAACTGATGCATTATGTTGTTGCTTCTATGCACTTGAACACTTCACTTTTTCTGATTTTTCTGCTAATGTTGTATACGTAGAAAACTAGTTGTGTGTGTCTTGTTATCTTGTTGCTATACTTGCTTTGTATTTGCATTAATTCTATGTTGCAGAACCTTTAAGGTACATGTTATATGATGAAGAATAATCAAAGTGATGCTTATGGTTCAAAAGCATACATCTTACTCAAATTCTTGACAAAGTTCATGAGCTATGTAAAGTAAGTTGCATATGTTCATCCTATGCTTTTGGTTTCAAAAGACCAAATGAAATTCTAAACATGCGTGAGGTAATGCAAAGGTATGAATTTATTTCATTATGCATTTCCCATCTCTTTGAAAAATGATTTGCTTTGAAAAATAATTTTTTCATGCTGTCTCAGAAAAACAACCGATTGTTTTCACAAAACAACTTATTGTTTTACCTCTAGCACATTTGAATAAAGCTGTTATGATTTCTTATGCATGATTACAGTTGTTTCTTTTCTTTCATAACCCATTATGAGTCAAATATGCATTCTTTGTGCCTCTGAATTAGATCATAAAGAGATATATTCTTTGTCTTCGTTGAAGTTCAAAGCTTTTTATGAATGGCAACCACATTGGTGGTCATGGGGTTGATGAATATTTGTGAATGCATATTTGGAACGTCTGGAAGGTTTGCTCTTAACAGAAGAGAGAATATTTATACCAAATCTACCTCTTGAGCAATCATTTGACCAACTTGAAGATGAACCTTTTGAAGTACTCCATTGCTAGGTACTGCTGGATGAAGAAAAGATAGGGGGAGAAACTGTGGTCTCCTTGCTGAAATTTCTGGGGTTTGTGGTACTTTGGCTTTGTTGTTGTCATAGCTCTGATACACCATTGCTCTGCTGCTACACACATTGGTTGTCTGGTTATTTTACTGCTGCCATAACTCTGGTACGCCATAAATTTATGCTGCAAGTTACAATTGGTATGGTACTATGGTTTTTCTTAAATTTGTTTTTAATCATGCCTTTTGTCTATTTGATAAGACAAATAGAGGGAGAAATATGTTGAGATTTGTAATGTTCTTAATTTTGCTTTTACTGCTTTTGAACATTGCTTTAATTGGTTTAAATTTGAGTTTTGTTAAACTGTTAAAACTCTGATTTACAAAATTTCAACCGGTTATTCCTGCGAAATAACCGATTGTTTATCTGTTTTGCACCTGTGTATGTATGCTGGCTTCTCATATGATTTGGCTGATGTTCCACATTGGAAATCACCTAGTGAAAACTAGTTTCTGGTGCTTATCTGTTTTGGATTAGATTACCCTGTGTTTCTGTGTTTGTTCAATGAATGCAAGTCGAACAGATTATAAACAAAGAACATTCCTAAAAGCATCCCAAGGATTTGTCTCTATCAAATAGGGGAAGATTGTTGAAGATGGGAGCTTTGATGTATCAAATCCACATGAAGCCTGAAGTTGTGCTGCTTTCTAGGTTAGAGTTTAGATTAGGGTGTTTATAATCTTTGTTAAGATCAGTCCTTGATTCCTACACAAAGCTTGATCAATCAGTTTTAAAAGAAACAAAGTGTTTTTTCATGCAAAGGGAAAACAACCGATTGAATTGTCGAGACAATCGGTTGTTTGTCACTTAGCTGGCAATGAGGTTTTGAAAGTGTTTATTGAATTGGTTATGTAACTTCCTGACCCATTCAACCGATTAACTCGTGGTTTCAACCGGTTAAATGAGTGTTGTGCTAACAATTTTTTGAAAACCTGTTTCAATTGTTTTAAATGAGAACAAAATTGATTTGACTATGTTATGTTGCCTTAAACGACTAGATTTCAAATGCTATAAATATAGCCTTCTTTCAAATGTTTTAATATACAAGTTTAACACAATATTATGGAATCAAGAGAGAGTTTAAAGATTTGTTTTTGAAAGAAGTTTTTCAAAGTTTAGCAAGATTGGTTATAAAGCTTTGCTCTGGTGTAAGAACTGATCATAGGGCTTCTGGTTTTGTAATTCCAGGTGTTTTCTATTCTTGCTTAGTTTCCTGTAATTGTACTTTGATAAAACCTGTGTAAGTGTTGGTAAAATCCGGTAAAGTCAGTGGGATTCTGGCTTGAGGTGTGAAGTGTTGCAAAGAGGGTGAGTAGACTTTGTGGGATTCAAAGTCACCTCATTGTGGTGTGTTGTAGTAATCTGGATTTGATTGCTAGTGAAATACTCAGAGGTTGTTCGGAGGACTGGATGTAGCTCAGGGTTGAGTGAACCAGTATAATCTGATTGTGTGAACCAGTAATATAAACAACCGATTATATCGTAATTGTAATATATTGTTTTACTGATAACAATTTTATTAGCTTATTTCTTTTGACTTCTCTGATTCTTCTTTCTATAATTCATTAAAGAAATTCATTCTTAGTCAGTATTTGCGAAAACCTTTCATAAACAATTCACCCTCCCCTCTTGTTTAAGCCATCAATTCTTACCGTATCCGAGATGATCTTCATGTGACTACAATTTCTTAATGTTTGGAAATCATAAAAGAATGAGGAGGGCTTCACCTGTAAATAATACTCCGACGATCAAGTCAGTAAGAACATAAAATTTATATGTATTGCTTGGAATAATACTTATCTTTCTTTTTGAGGGTCATCCTCTATTTATAGAGTTTTTTTAGCTAATCTCCTCCCATTTATCTTTTATCATTAGAATAATATCACAACAGATTTAAATAATAACAATCATATCTTTTATCTTCATGCATCAACTTATGAGCTTTATAAGGTATAAAATCCATATGAATAAAATATCTTTTTTAATCAATATTTCATTAGTTTTTCCGAATTTCCATGTAGCTGAAAGACAAGGGATCCCTGATATCTTTGCAAAGTTTTAGGAGATACATAAGGGACGAAAAATTCACTACTCGATCGAAAAATACTGAGTTTAAACATATTTAAATATATCAAATGCTTTCCTAATTATATATCACATCGATTTTGTATCTGATTAGGATCATCATCGATTTTGTATCCAATCAAGACCATATCGACATATAACTTATATGAAATGAACTATACAAAAAATAAAGGTGTAAAATATTTTTCACAAGAAGAAAATGTTGTTCAATACACCAAGTAAGCTCCCATTAAATAGAGGTGAATCATAATGAACACACTTAAATACCAAGTCTTTCCTAGTCATAACTTTTCCTAGACATGCATTTACTTAGGATAGTGTTAACATTCGGGAAATCTTTTGCTTTCAAAAGTTTATTCTAAAGAGGGAATGCCTAGGAATGTTATAACTCTTCTAGAAAATCAATTCAATAATCAAGTATATCATTGTAACATCTTTTCTAGTCTAATCTCACTCGTAGCGACATGCAACAAAAGTAAAGAAAGATAGGATATTTATTTTTACTATAATTTGTTTATTATATATATCTCTTGACATGAGATTTTCAACACTTCCTCACATCAAAGATTAAATATCTCAAAGTGTGAAATTAAATATTTATGGGTAGTCTGATAACATCCTAATATGACTAGATCTTGTTAGGATAAAATGTAATAACTTATTAGAAAATAAACTTTAAACATAACTCAATCTTACAAAATTGAGACAATATTTATATCCAATTATGTACTATAATTTTTTATATCTAACATAAACTTATAACTTGAAATAAGAAAATATAATTCTTCAATTATCTTAAAGTCTCTTATTTATATTCATAAAACCCCTTACACCTACCACACTTAATTGAACTCCATCAAATAATTATTGAGTTATATTGAATTTAGATTAAATACTTGGAATTCTTTTAAAAACTAAAATAAATTGTTTTATAGTTTATTTTTTGACATCGAACAGTGGATAACTTTACTTCCAAAAGCTAACTGAACTATGTGATTATAACGATTAACTAACATATTTGTGTTTTCGTGATAACAATCAACACAATTTGTTTATTTATTAAATTCATGTCATGGCATAGCATGTTAGACTAAAAATTAAAAAAGTTCTCTACAATTTTTCGAATATTTAAATTGATGAATCAATTTTAAAATATGATGCACACGCAGAACTTAGGAATGATTAGTGGACGATAAGCATGTTATGTGAAAACTACAAATAAGAGTATGAAAGAAATAGGTATGGTGTTATGCAAAAACATACTAGTATTTGAAACATACCAATATACTTGTTCAAAAGCAAGGACTTGGAATAGTGATTTTGCTCTACATTGAATAAAAAAGTTGGTCTGACACACCATCAAAAGAAATGATAAAAGTGCGGATTTCCATTGGGGAAAGCTCCACCTTCAGCTCTTTTGGATCAACTGGTCCTCCCCTTGAAACATGTCTATTTCCAGAAGAACCTTCTACTTTCCAATTAAGTCTTTTTTTCTCCATCTCTGTTCTTTCTTGATTGGCAGATAAGCTCATCTCCTTTACCTCTTTGATCTAGTTTTCAAGGAAAGAACTTGAGTTAGAAAAAAAGATAAAAAAGTGTGAAAAAAATTTCTCTACTCTCATCAAAACTATCACTTACCTTCCTCCCAGGGAAAAGCTTTTTCAGCTCCACAGTTGCCATTACAGAGAGATCCTTGTCTTCTTCAATCTGTGCATTAGTTTGATGGGCCAAGAGAATGAGGGATCAAAGCATGAAGCAAATTACAGTAGAAAAAGACAATGAATAATCTAATGACCTTAAACTTCATAAGTAACAACCATGATGTATTTATTTAGTTGCCAAACAATCACAATGGCAGGAATCCATCACTATACAAAAGAGTTTGAGAACGATTTTCTCCAACACTAAGAGGTTCACTGATTTATTCCAACAAAACTGCAATTATTATTTTAGAAGAAAAAAATGCATTCCCTTCATTCATGTAATAATTGGTGCACTTTATTTTCAATGCCAAGGCTTACACTTCATTCTAGCAAAATCATGAAATTAACATACAAACAAGAGCAATGGCAGCAAAAAAACATAACAACTTCTCGTTTCAAATCTCAAGTCAATGAAAAACACGAGAGAAATACTCCATAAGATGAAGTGGAAACCTCATATAGATGTGCTAACCGAAGAAGAATCTTCCCATCTTCAAGTTCCTGGAAAATCCAAGAAAATATATAAATTACAAGCCAAAGGATTTCAACATAACAGATTTCATATATTGTTAGGAACCAGGAGGTTGCAAAATTGAAGATCTATCTAGAAGGAAAATAGATCATTTAAGTAGGGTAAGGTGTTATGTGTTATACATCACTGCTTAGAATATTGGCTAATAACAATTGGTAGCTATTGGTTATTGGCTAATAACATATGTGCCTCACATATAATACAAATAAAACAAAGTTTTAATACCATCATTGTATTGGCCCTGTAAATTCACTTGTTACTGAACTAATACTATTGGGGATAAGGGAATCCCTTTAAGTTGAAGACATATATACCTGCAAAGTTATAATAGCGATATTATCAGGCAATGCGTAAGAAGAATCTATTCCTGAAAATGTTAATACATGGGAATTCATCCAGTCATCTTTCTCATCCTGCACAATGAAATAGACCCTTAGTACCTGATACATGATATAATTATAAATATTCAAAATTTATCAAATAAAAAGTAGATATATTTCCAAGAACTACTTCTTTGTTTCCACTATTGAATTTCACCTTTTCAGCAAAGGCTAAGAGAAGTGGAGAATATATTTCCTGGCCAAAAGTACGACGCCACTTAGCACCCTCGCCTGAGGGGTTTATTCTGTAGTAATATTTCCCTTGGACCTACAAGGTAGGTTGTTAGTTACATATTCCTAGTTACAGAAATCTAAATCACACATCAGGGACGTTTTCCATGCATGACATTAGACAAAAAAGCAGGAAAACTGCTCTAACCAAATACACTAACAGCCAAAACTGTAGAGTGTTAAAAAAATTGGGTGGGCATAATTTAATGATAACATTGGGAATAAATCCTTTTTCTAAAAGCAATTGAAAATTGACATATTTCTTTCTCAGTTACATACCAATTAAACATTTCTAAATGAGAAATTATGACATTGGCATTTTCATCAGCTTCAGGAAAAGTGGATTGACATTGATTTGTCAAACCTTTTTCTGCCATCGGCATTAAGACCAATTAGAGAGCAATTGTCAGCTGATCAAGTGAGAATATATAACCAAAATACTCATCTAACATGAACAAAAGAAACAAATATAACAACTAAATAACATCAAAAGTATGCATGAAATTCTTACAGTTAGACCCCTGCAATCACCACCAACACAATCTGTTTCATTTAGAGCCTCTGCAACACCTCTTGAATCATCAAGTAGTAATCTCCTGTTTATGAGAAAAAAGAAATTTGGTTAATCCTTTAAAAATGAAAAAAAAATACAGTGACAGAATCAAAGAGTGAAAATAGACACCATCAAAAGAAAGACATCTGCTGCTGGCTGCAGGGGTGAGGGGTGGGAGGTGGTGGAAGCAATCAAAAGTAATGACGGTCTCTTTACCATTGCATATCCCCACTAAGTAGACCCTTGTCTCCCACACTAAGTCACCAATACATAAGACAGGTGCAGGTGGAAATTTATGAAAACTTCAAAATGTAAAAACAGCATACCATGATGGATGCTTTTTTGTTCATCTGAATGCCAAATACTTTTAAATCAATTGCATATTTCCTTCATAATACCAATAAATTTAGTAGCATTTATTGAGATTTTCTTCTTATTAGTTTTAATTCTGTATGTTTTGCTGCATCTTGTTTTTATTTCTAGCATAAATCCCACACTCCAGTATAATATCAATCTATTTAAAGAACCATCTTCAGAATAATACATACCTGTGGAGCATCAACTCTATTTGTCCATCTTGTAAGCTGGATCCTCCAATAGCTCTGTCCACCAAAACTGAGAATTCGGTTTTATTATCCTCCATGTATATCCCAAGATTAATCTGAAGGATAAAGAAAGAAGTCTGAATTCTGAAGTGTGGTTGGGCATACATTTCTGCAATCAATTCTAAAGAGGATTTGCATGTGTCTGGCTTAATAAGCTCATGAAAAACAATGATATCAACAAGTTGAATAAGTTCAAAAATGCAGTCTATTATTAGAAGTTTCATATTTTATCATACAAGAACAACCAACAGTTTGCATGCATAACAGTTTCAGCATAACATCCCTCCAGGCAAGTAAGAGGGAAATTAGGTCTTGAACACCAATGATGAATATAACAGAAATGTTGTATACAAGTTCACATACAGGGTAATAATTTCCAGCAGCGGGTTGGTTCACTTCCAGGTCCCAGTCAGTTCTGTAATCACGTATCTGCAGTGGGATGAATTCCACAGATTTACTTTACAACAGAATAAAAAGAAAACAGAATTTTTTTACAGATATTTTTATATGCCATTGACAAATTTATGATCAAATCAAAACATAAGTTGTTTCCATTTCTTGACTTGCATGAGAGAATTATATTTTGCAACAAAACCCAGCATCTGGAAATAGAAAGATGTGGAAATATCTTACAATATCAATATCACATCTTTTAGAATATTTGAGTATCTGAGAACATATCACATCAAGTCAATATCAGTTTTAGAAATAACCTAATCAGTTATTTTATTTCCTGCTGGGTTCCCTTGTATCTCCTCTCTTAGACTCCCACAATTAAGGGTCATCTTGCAGAGTATCTTTATCAATATTATTTCTTCAGAATATTTTAGATTATCTTTAAAAAATATCTCTAAGGATTAAATTCTTTATTTTCTCAGTTTCCATGTTCTGTAATATTTTATGATCTGTTTCCTTTCTTAATTGGGATTATAAGCAGCAATCTTTGTTTTCTCCATTCCCTCTCTCTACACCTTAAACCCAACAATTTAAACAAAAGACAATAATGAAAGGTAAGCAAGGTAGCATCTAGTGCCAACAATTATGTATGATCTAAATTACTTAGATGTAGTATTATTACAAGGAACATGAGTCAGAGCTGTATACCCTTTTGATAAAATCACGCCCGTTAGAATCTGTGTAAAATGTTTTGTTGGTTTCCATAGTAGTTGAAATCTGAGTGGCAATTTCTTTACCGGTTCCATCTTCAATCGGTATAGGGCCAACCTGATATTCCACATAAAATAAGTTCAAATAAGTTTCCAACGTTATCTACATAAAATCCTTATAAGAGAATATATCTCAATATGTATCACATTATATACAAGAAAGCAAAGGAAATCAAACTGTCAGACAAGATTGTATCCCCAATGTAAATATAAAAAAGAGTTATTTTTAAAGCTTACGATAAACTCCACTTCAACATGCTCTTTTCCTTTGTATAGTCTGGTAATCTGCGGACATATTTAAAGCACATTAATTTATAATGTCAGATAAGAGGATAAAAAGTCTCATTTCTCAACATTTATTACTATAATTATTATAATTATAGGAAAAAAAATAGGAACTGGGCCAAATAGAAACTGGAGTTGAAAAGATACTGATAATGGGATTGGTTCCACTTTACTATACCTTATTCATGAAGTGGAGGACCTACTTTATTAAGAGTTTGGGTAGATGGGTAAGACTGTCTCCAGGCTATATGGCAAAATTCATTAATTATTTTGCAACACTCGAGACTGAAATAATTACCAAGATGGCACACAGGGCACACCCTAAGCTTAATTTACTCTTTTGTTTACTTAAAGTAAAAGAACACTAAAGTAATTCACAAATATCAAGAACTGTTGCACCTAAAATATCAAGCCAAAAATTAATCATATAGAAGGCAAACTATACCAAAATCAATTGTATTGTTAATCTATTTGACTTAAAATGCTATATGAGAAAAATTAGCATATTGAGATTGTCAAAAGGTTAACAATTATGTGTGACAATTTCATGTAGTTAAATGGGAAAGAAGTTTGTTATTATTAAAGTGAAACTAATATGAAGAAGCTGTAAAGATGTAACAAGCAAAACACCTGATATATCCATGGATTGATTTGTTGATGAACTTCATCTAGTACCGGTCCATTCAAAACAGTCAATGGAACCTGAATTCAAGTGAATGTGAAAATTGTTATGGAAATTTGTTTGTTGGGTTAAAATATATCAGAAAGGCTTTCAAACCTTTTTTTCATGGTTTATTTGATATGTGCCATTTGGACGGAAGATATAGGCCCCGGAATTCTGCAAGGTGAATTAAATTACAAAGTTATATCCATAGTCGGATTGCGGGAGACATGGAGGATAAATATGATTTTATTTTAGCCTTTGCAAATAGGATTATGTTCACTCTTAATTCCTGAAAAAACTGTCCTCTCTTTGGTCCCTCCTTTGCGGAAATGTGTCTTGTATGGTCCATATTTTCATAAACAAGGGAACAAAAGGAGACAACCTTTCGAACTAAAAGTGAACATTTCTATATATAAAGAGATTGATAACATATTTAACCGGATGACATTGATATCTATAGTCAAAATGTTTATCCACCTGCGGATCCTTTTGATTGGTTCCATTGTATCCAGAATAGTAAAGGTAACTTAGTTCAACCTGTTCCGCAACCTTCAATGTCAAAAAATAACATTGTTAATAAAGTTTTACTTCCTTGATTTTACAATTTTCTATTCATGTAAAATTCGAAGCTAGAGAAAATTTGAAAACATGAAAAAAGGAAAGAGAACATCACAAACACACAGGCATGGCTGCACAGATAAAGGGTTTCTAATTAAAAGGGAATCACGTAGTGCAAAGTGAAGTATCACAAACCTTGTCTCTTGTATTAACATAATTGGTACACTTCTCTTGATCAGTAGAAAATTTAAGCTTCAAATTTCCTTTACCAACTTCAAATTTAGACTTTTCACTACTTTTATATGTAGCTACTGATGATCTAGTGGATCCTGAAAACAAACAGAAATCATTTATTTGTTATGAGCATGGAATGAATAAACTCTAGTAAATTAAAATACCAAAGCAATCTATATTCGAACCTGTTTTTTTTGCAGTTGAGACAGTGTAGGTGCTAAAACCAAGTGGTGGTACAGAAACTGTAAATGCAAGCCAATACTTGGGTGACTTGGGTGGAGCTCGTCCCACATATGCCTTTACATAGTAGTTTCTCAAGTCTAAATATTTCTCAGCTTGAGGAAGAAGTTGAGATTCTATTTCTTTACCATCAGAGTTCTGAACTATAACATTGGCCTCAGTAACCTGAAGATGGTTGCATCAATAAGACATACATTAGTTGCATCTATACACACACACACACCACAAGGAGTAGGTACTATAATAGTTAAATAGATCTTATGTTACTAGCCTGTCTTAGCAAATACTAAAAATATTCAGTACATTACATTAAAACCAATCCCAAATAACCTTTAACATCATAATAGCTGCCATAACTAAAATTCTGTTAGAAAGTTAGTCAAATGCACCAGCAGGCTTTGTTGGCTATATATTGTCAGATTTCAACTTAACCAATTTGGGCTAAGTGCAGTTGCCAACATATAAATAAATCACCCCTCTATAGATGCCTGTCAAACCAGACCAGCCTACCAAAATGGGAAATTACCAAGATAAGCTATAAGCTTTGATACTATGTCCGATTTTAACTTAAAACTAATTGTTATCAAGTTGTCTAATAGTTATATAAGCTTCACTCCATGATTTTAGGCAGATGATATCAAACTTCCCAACATATATACTTAGTTGGTAACTAATTATGTCAACTCATTTGACAACTATGTCAGCTTTTTGATAACTAACATAGTTAATTGGTGTATTTTACAACTAACTTTTATTAGGATATATTAGAATAAAAGAATAAGAAAGATATTCTTTTCTCTCTATGTATCTTTCTGTTACATTTTTTCCCGTGGTTTATTATTTCCAGCTGATCCTTTTGGTGAATCTGTTTTGGGTTTTTTAGTCTTTTTGCTTTAAGGGTAGCCATTATAAATGCTCCCTCTTGTATTCAGCTTTACACAGATAGAAATAATAAATTATCACATCAGTTTCTCTAAGAACTTTCCAACAGATTTTATTTATTACAGCTATTACATCATACTGAAGATATATTAATATTTCATGATTGAAGACCACTGAAAGAATAAAAAAGATAAAGATTATGATTATTTTCATTATATTAGTTTCAATTGCTCTATGCACCACCATATATTGAATTTAGAACAATAAAAAAATACTAGGGTGACATCATTCACCGGAAATCGAATCACTTCATTCCTCCACCAACCAAGAGAGTTGTAGACCAGAATGACCTAAGCATGGAAAAAACTTGTGAGAAGATAGAATTTAAGAAATAAATATAAAACAATATAACGTGAAAGGAGAACAAACATGTGATAAATTTTACCAAATTCTTCCCTTGAACCAGATCAACTTCTGATGCTGGACAATAACTTATGTTCAAAAGTGGACACTGTAAAATATGAAAAAGGAAAAAGGTATATAGAAATGTGACAAACTTGAACTTGGATATGATAATAAAAGACTATCCGTATCAAAATTAAATGCTAATTTTACAACATTCTGTATATTCCTTCAGAAAATATTGGTTTGCTAACTATCATATCTAAAGCACTAGTTATTATAATCTTTTTGAGATAAAGACGGACATATAGCTCAAATGTTATTATATAATAAGGCGAATTGAACTATATCAAAATATAACAATAGACATTAGTCATTAACATGTTAAAGATATGATTTGATTTTCATTAAATAGAGAAATATGATATGATTTGATTTCGTCAATAGGGAAATATCTTAACAAATATTTCTCACTATTATATTAATTATTGATTTTATTCCTTATCTCTTCATTATAAATAAGAATACTCATGTGTCTACACCAAACACGAAATCCATCATATACCTTCTCAATTTCTCTCTTGTCAACATGGTGTTGGAGCAGTACCATCTTCCATGACCTATTTTGTCACTAATTTGATGTTAGGTCATGCATGACTTTTTGCCTAGACGCATTGACCCTTACTTTGTCACTCTGACATTAAACATGGCATTAAGAGTCTAAAAGGGAATCCTAGTTTGTGCTTTCCGAATGGGCCCACTCCTCATAGGTAAAATTTTCTTTTAGAAATTCCAGTTTATGTTTTTTCTGCCACGTTTTACTCTTTACCACTGGCGACTTTTTCTGGCCAACAAAAGCCACCACTAGCATTGCCTTGCAATGCGACCACAACTTCCATGTTCTTTGAGCATTTTTTCTTTCTCTTTGGAAGTTGCCATATCCTCTGAGTTTTTTTTTCTCCAACAGCTATTGTGGCCTCTAACCATTTTTGCTCTTTTGCAGCTGTTGTGCTCTTTGAACATTTTTTTCCTATTCGGTAGCCACCATGTCCTTTGAGCACTTTTGCTCTACTGCAGCCACTACACCCTTTGACCATTTTTTCTTTTTGGTAGCCACTGCACTCTCCAGGTAGTCTTTTCCTCTCTAGCAGCCTTCATGCCTTCTGAGCATTTTTTGCTCCCTGCAGGCATCACGCTTAAGAATATTTTTGCTATCCAGAAGCCATTGTGTTCTCCAAGCATTTTTTTTTCTCTTCAATAATTGTTGTGTCCTCTAGCATTTTTGGTCACTAAGTCTCTCAAAGGGTTTTTATTGACGACATTTGTAACAAGCTGACTCAAATAATACATATGCTTCAACTTGAGGGGAGTGTTAAATATATGATTTGTAACAAGCTTGACTCGTGATACATATGCTCCACCTGTTAATAGGGTCTAAATTAGGAAATGACAGAGGGAAATCACATGAAATGATTAATGTAATAGATTCCATGTGCAGCAATCAGGGGGGATTGAGTGATTTATATAAGAAAATAATTGAGTGATTTGATATGGAATAGGAAGGAAGTCGACCCGAATAGCTATGGGAAAGGAGTAAGGGAGATGAAGAAAAGCTAGGAAAATAATAGAAGTCAGCAAGGGGAGAGTGCAGAGTCTCTCAAACACCATGTTTTACTTTCATTTCTGTAATTATGCTTTTCTGGTACTACCATCAATTGGTTACCAGGATTAGATGATAAAATAGAATAGCTACCTCAGTCTGTTCTTTACTTCTTGTTTTGTTCTGCTGCTACAGCTTCATGGAATTATTTTTTCGGATTTGCAGAACTTTTGGTGTGTCCTAAATCCTCAGACCAATTCTCACTTACCAGCATCACTGGTTTTGGAAGTAAAGAAGTCAATGTTTTGTGGCACAGTGCAATATACTAATTGCTACATTTGGGTGGGGCTAAGCTCTTGCATTCATTTAGGAAAAATCTTCAGATAAGCAGTTTCTTTGGGATAGTACTAGGTGTTTTACTTCCACATAGTGTAAAGCAAATGCCTATTTTTCAAATGGGTAGCTTTACTAGATTTTGGTCCTGATGTATACTTTCCTTTTCTCTTTTTTAAGGATAATTTCTTAATATTCTTTAGCTCTGTTATATAATTATCTTTGTCTCTATATGTTTCTTCTTATATAAAAAAATAATACTATTGTGAAGAAAATCTCCCTTATAAGTCGAAATGCTTAATATAAGAAACATGATAACATTTTCTTGTTAAGATGATGCAGTGAAGATGAAGACACATTAATGTTAGGAAAAATCCAACACTTGTGATTTTGATTAAGTGCTTAAATACAAGAAAGCATAAAAACATGGTCATGCATCGCAGTAAGACGAATGCTTTGTTCAACAACAGATCATGTAAGACATAAGTGTTTTGTCTATCAAACAATACAACATTGTGCAGTCTTCTCTTTACGTCTAATAAGGCATTTATATGCTCAAGTGATACATGTATAGTTTAAGCTAACCTCATACTTCTCGAATATCTATACTTTTATTCTATGCAGGAAATGTCTGTTGCTTTTGTTTGCCAAAGAGATTCGTTTGAGCACAAGTCACATCAAGTAATCTCTTGGATAAAGAACTAAAGCTTCTTTCTTCAATAACAACCTAACACAAGTGCTTATCAACTCTGACCCAGCTATTTGCCCTATAAGGTGTGCACTTTTACCATAGTTTAGTGCAAAAGGCTACGCTGCCTAAGGAGATAAGTATCGTCAACTATCCAAGATGTTGTGTAAGAAGAAAGAGCATTTAAAGTTGGATGGAGTGCATTTAATGCATAGTCCACTATCAAGTTCATGAGACGCAGAAAGGACATTCATTCAAGTGTGTTGAAGTTGCTCAACGGCCATAACTGGATTTGCAACGGCTACCTTCATCATGTGCCTACATAAATCTACCTATCAAGAAGAAGAAACACGACAAAGCACGACAAAGAAGTTGCACTGTGCTGAAACGTTGCTCAGATTTTGTCTCACAAAGCTTCATAGAAGACACTATAAGTGTTCATCTAGAAAACTAGGAGAGAGCTCTTAAACCTTGTACACGTTGAAAGACACAATCCCTCCCTGGTAGGCGAAACCAATGATTTTTTTAGCATACCCTCACATAACCTCTTAGCTAGGAGTGGTTGTTTGACAAACAATATTCGTTGAGCCAAGAGTGGCTTGTGGAAAAAATACTCAAGGGGTTAGCCATGGGTAGCTATGACCCAAAGAATACTTGTTGAACCAGAAGTTGCTTGTGGAAAGAATACTGAAGGGGTTAGCCATGAGTTCTACGATCCTAAAGAATACTCGTTAAGCTAGGAGTGACTTGTGGAAAGAATACTTCATTGAGCCAAGAGTGGCTTCCTAAAAGAATACTTGATTAAGCCAAGAGTGGCTTCCTGGAAGAAAACTTGGTTGAGCCCAAAGTGGCTTCCTGAAAGAATAAGCCAAGAGTAGCTTGTTGAAAGAGTACTCAGTTGAACTAGGAATGACTTGTTGAAAGAATACTCAATAGGTTAGCCAATAGAGGCTACGAGATACTCGATTGTAATTCGTAGCATTATCTGCTTAGTGTAACTCAATTTGTTGATTGAGAATTTGATGTAGTTTGTTAAGTTGAGATAGACGAACCAATATAAAATATAGTGTGTAATTCTTCTCTCCCCTTATCTCTTTTACTTTACATGTTATTATCTCTCCTAACTCTAGAAAATGCTAAAACTAAGATTGAAAAACTACTTATGTAAGTAATTTTATTAGAAGTTTGAAGTTGCATCAGATACATTCTATCAGACGAAATCTGGATTTAAAAATGAACCCAGATTGTTTGTTATTTAAAACTATCGACAGACAATATTTGTGAAAAATTTCAAAGAATCCTTAAAACACGATTCAACCCTCTCTTTTATGTTTTTCCTGTTTTTTCACAATTAAAAATAAACAAAAATTAGGTTTGACATGAAATAAACCAAATGATAATTTACTATCGAGTTAAGGAATAATTAAGAATAAGAAATCATTTATCAATAGCTAAATTTTTAAAAAAAAAAATTAAGACAAGGCAGAAGTAAGTCATTTCAGCAAATAATAAAAATTGTGCACAAACTTAAAAAGATTCTAGATCTTTTACTTGTTGAAACTTTGGAACTGGGTTTTGACATCTAGAAAGCAATGGTGACTCAACCAAGCAAGCCAGCGATGATGAAACCAGTTCCTCTGCCTGCACAAAAGCAATATGCCACTAGATGATAAATTAACAAAAGGTTATACACAATAACTTGAAGAGAGAGATGATATAACTGCACCTCCCTGTAGCCTATTGCCAATCGTTTAGAATAATCATTGGCAACATGCTGCTTTTCTGTGCCTGTGACTGCATCATGGTGTTGAGCAATTGCTAAAGCATCAGCTAATGAGTCTGTATTTGGCCCTGAATTCATTCTCCCTCTAAAAAATTCTAGTTGTCTTGCAGCCTAATAATTTATTTGTAGAACGTAAATATCCAAACACCAGTGGACTAAAGACAATGATTACCTTGTAAACTATAAATTTACAAATCTTACCAAGTAATAGCCACTCATTAATCTGACATAGCGTTTGATAGCTGGTCTACTGGTAAAGTATCCTGTCCAGTAACCGTTTGCACGATCTGCATAACTGGTATTTTGTTCATGCATATATGAGGTGAAACATCTTACAAAAACACAATAATCAAGCAAAAAGATTATGAAACAGTTTGATATTAAACTCACGGGAAGAAATCATCAGTCTTGATTGGCCAGTACTCGTTTGTAGCATATTTTGCATCAGTATATATGGATGGTGTAGAGTACAGAGCATTAACACGTCCATCCTAAAGTTAACAAACTTTTAACAATCAGAGTTCATAATAACACCAAGAATAAAGACATGAAGTCAAATCACGAGTTAAAACACAAACAAATCAATTCATGTATGTGAGTAAGTTACCTTGTTTACATAATGAATGAGTTTGTCCAGCTGCCGGAACCATGTATGTGCATATTGATACTTAAAATCAGTTCCCATTGTCCACATTATATGATTTGTTCGAGTTATGTTTGCCTGAAAATAAAACAGTGTATGACAGCGATTAAGATGAGATACTGAATAAAAGAAACTAATGTCCCCACTAGTTCAAAAAACTCAATAGAAGGATTAAAGTTCACATTCAAGTTTCATGCTAAGAACATGTCAGTCTGGTTGAGATGGATTTCCATTAAAGAAGGTAGGAAACATCTTTTAAAAGCACCAACTATAAGAAAATCTGACAGATTATTACATATTAATATCAACTTTAACTGTTTTGTCCATTTGCTTAAAAATTATGGTCTTGGTTGAGTTCTTGGTTACAGATTAATCTGGTTTTTCCTACCATTGCATCCCTTTTGAAAACCAATGATGGAAATTGGAGCAAGTTGGTAAGGCTGGTCATTCAAGCAGTGGGTTAAGCTAAAATTTGTTTCATTCAACAGGCTGGTCATTGCATCCCTTTTTGTATTCATAAGTATTTTATCATTGATATTAAGCCTGGTTAAGCTCCCATGATTATTCCAGTTTTGTAGAAGCCACCTCCTTCTTCTTGGTTGAAATATAACATAGATGAAGCAGCCAAAGGTACACCTACCTAGCTTGGTGGCTTCCAGGGGTATATTTCAGGATAAAGCAACTATTGTTTTGGGTTGTTTTCTGTTTTTCTTGGAGTTCAATCTTCTATTAAAGTAGATACAGTGTCAATAAATAAATAAAATACAGATATGTGAATATGAGGCACAAATATGCATAACAATTTAAAGGACACGATACGTGAATACCAAGACCAGAACAAATAGTCTCGGTTGAAGGATATATTATCTTATTTCTTTGGGATTGAGAGTATATAATATAACAGTGTTTAAAACTATAATTTGTGACCTCAAGTTCATATATACATTTTAGTCTAGTATGTTCAATTTGGATAATATGTAGTAATGATTTTCAATTTTAGTACAGCTTTTCAAAAGAATACAGTAGCATTTATTTTATTTTGTGAATTATATATATGCACATATACACCAAACGTATCTGAACATATCGTATCCTATATTTCTCAAGATGAGACGAATCATCATATTAGATACAATACATATCTAAGCATCATAGGCTACAACTGTCTTGGTTGGTTAAACAGCTGAATTATTTAGCTTCCAGCTGGCACACTTAATTAGGTCTATGAACTGATATGCATATGTATTGATTGCATCAAAAGCCAATGACAGTAAAAAAATACTCTGACATCTCTAAAGATTTGTTTTCCTTCTTTGAACTCTAATAATTTCCTACCATATCTGTCGTAAATAGGAACTAATTTAGGATAGATATCCCTGCATATCATTCTCTCTCCTTCTCAATTACTCAATTCAGTTTGTAATTTCTAAACATGTTCTTGTATCACAAAAGTCAAATATCTTTTTCAGAAGTTTGAAGATAAACACACTCAACTTACCTGTGATAATGCAGCTGCAACAAAGTCGTTCACTCGTTCTTGGACATTGTAATCAAATAATTCCATGTTATCCTTCAGTAAGAAGAAGTAAGCAAAATTTAGCAGAACAGAGAAATAGTTAACTGATAACAAAATTAACAAGTTCCTATAATATTACTTGAACTATTGGTGAGTTATCATTAACTTCAAAGTAAAATCCTGAAGGTGGCTCATAGTTTTCAGGGAACGCTCCAGCAAAGATCTGGAAGAACACAAAGGAAACAAGGATACACAGCATAATTAAAAGAAACATTTAATGTAAGAGAAAGCAATCATATAAATACCAAGACAACCATAAAATATTTAAAGAGAAAAAATATTTCTTGATATTCACCTGGGAAGAAGAGCCAAGGCTCTTGCTACCCTGCCAGATAACCTCAAGACTCTTCTCCTTTTTGCGCTTAGCCCTATCTTGGTAATCTATCCGACCAAAAAAAAGTGAGTCAAAGCCAACCTGCATACACAATAGAGCCAATTGACACCCCACACAGAAAATATTACTTCTGACAGCTATCTTTTTCCAAATATATTCATTAGTCATGACAAGATTCATTGCTTGAAGATATATGGCATACTTCAGCTCCCAACAGGTAAGCCTGCACAGCAGAATGTCCAAAAGGATCAATTTGCCAACCAATTCTAGGAGTCACACCAAATTCCTCTTTCAGAAATTGGTGTCCAAGTGCAGTCTGATCAATCATGTCTATGTAATGTGTAACTGCCTCGTCATGCATAGACATGGCACCATTTCTGTAACAAGGAGAAAATAAAGGAGAGAAATAGCATCAATACCCAAATAAAAGACGATTGAAGAATACAATAATGGAGAGATAATCGCCCGTAGTTATTGGAACCCTCACAAACGAATTCTGAACCACTTTGTTTTCACAGTGAAAGATGGCTTTCATTTCACAATTGAAGAATGACTTTGTTATTAATCACAGTGAAATCGGTAGTCAGAAATGTATTTACATGAACTCTAGTTGACCCGAACTAACAAGTTTCTTAACAACATCCTGAACAGCTTCACTTTGATCTCTCCACCATCGCTTGAAAAATGCCTGCATTAATGAAAATGAAAGAATTAATAAGAAACAGCCAACACGTAAAATGAACCTATAGTTACATGCTACGTTCAAGATATAAACATTGACAGGGTAGGAAAAAAAGAGGAAATGTGGAATAAATTCAAATATATATGGAATTGAACGTAGCATGTAAGACAAATCATCAAATTTTCTCGATATTCCTATCTACCAACTTCATAAGCTAGTAAGCCCTATCACACAGCCTTACCGAGATGATCCCAAGAGATAGCATTTCACATTAGCATTTAAAGAAACCTTAACAGTAGTCCATATTTTCAAAAATATTTGTTTTCCTCATTTTCTTAATATTCCTATTTGTCAATGTCACAAGCATTAACAGTCTTAGGTCAATCAAGCTTGCCGTAGAAGCAACATTAATCTGTTATTCTAAATATAAAACATGACATTTGGTAGAAAAAAAAAAATACAAAAGAAGAGATGAACTACAAAAAGGAAACAAAATGTTTTGCCGTATTGTATCTTGGAACATCACATCACTACTTTTAGCCCAAAAAAGCAACTTCAAGATTTCCTCTTGGCACAAGCAGCACTTTGATCCAACAAAGGAAACTCAAGACAGCAAGGGATAAAAAAACAGCCAAGTTACCATCTCAACATAGATAAACTTTCTATTCTTGTCAGCCAGCAGCGCATGCACCATAGAGTCCAACACATTTTCCACACAAGCCCCCTGCACAATGCAACATAACAAACAAGACCATCAACTTGCAATCCTCAGACAAAATTGTTCACAAATTTAGCCAAAGAAAGAAAAATAAATGAACACCTGAATTGAATTGTTAGAACCAACATAGTACTGATCAACGGTCTTCAACCAACCAACATCATCATGGGTATGAGCTACCAGATGAACATTGAGCTTGCCAGGGACTATGCCCTGTGATGTGTTGTAGACCATAAACTTGGATTGTCCACAGAGGAGTATTTCCAAAAGGGTCAACAAAAAGAGCAATTTTTTCGCCATTAGTTGCTGAAAATGAGGAATGGTGGCTTCACCCATGAAGGGAAAACCTCTTCAGACGCCAAAGAAAAGCTGAAAAAATATTAATTTTTTTATTTGTCTGAGAAAATGGAAGATGGAACACCTCCCACTCGGTGATCATGCACAGCGGTGATGCAGCAAGCTCTTCAGAGACACTCCCATCTGTAGTGTTCGAAGATTACAAGCAGACACTGATGATTTTATCGGCTTTGGATTTTTGTTTGGTAATCATCGGTCACACTCTGACTTCGCTTCTAATCTAACCAAAATAAATGAGAGAGAAGGTACATTATTTTAAAAATAACTGTATTTCACGAATAAGATTCTTTAAATTTTTTCACACATTTTCATAAAAGTTGATTTTATTTATCAATAAATAAATAGTTAGTTGTCTGCTTCTTCCCGTAAGTCGATATATGCTCGCACAACCTCATGTTAAATGTATAATTATCATTTTATCCTTTAAGTTAAAAAATAAATAAATTCTAAAACTTTATCCATTACAATCCTATATTAAATTAGAAATTATCATTTTGTTAAAAAATAAATAAATCTTAAAATCCTATCTACATTTTTCGCCTTATTCCTTCTTCTTTTGTTTTCTCTGAGTGCGTTACCCAGTCACCCTCAACACCTTATTTTATATTCTTTGAAGGTTTTTTTTTTGTTTCTTTACACAGTTTGTGAGCACATGACAGTCCCTTTTTTGTGGTTTTATGGTGAAAAAGAGGATATCTTTTATCATATAATACTATTTTTATTTTTATTTTTCTATTTAGCATTTTTTTTATTTAACATCTTTTTTATTTTTATTTCTCTATCAAAATGCTTTTATTTTTTATTTTGCAAAAAAACCCTCTTAAGATTCGTTTCAGATGATGGTGTTTTAGAATTTTTTTATAGTTTGAATGAAAAAGAAAAGAAAAATATAAAATAAAAGAAATATATATTTAAAAACCAATAAAATAAAATATTTTTTAAAAACTTTTTTAAGTAAAAAATGTTTGAAAATTTTAATTAAAAATGGAGAGAATAAATTTTAAATATTTATAAAATTGTAGTGAATTTAAATATTTATAAAATTGTAGTGAATTTAAATATTTATAAAATTGAAATAGAAGAAAATTTGAAATTTAAAAAAAATATATATATATATGTATATATAAATTTATTAAAAAATATTAATAAAAAGAGAATGAAATAAAATATTTTATAAGTATTTTGATGTAAGTAAATATTATGGAAAAATAAATGTAAAATTGTAACATTATTTTGTTTTTTTATATTTTTATAGTAAATTTGAATTGTGGAGAATAAATTATAATATATTTTCATAATAAAATTTAGATGAAAAAATTATAATGTTGGTACCAAATTAAATGTTCGTATCTTTTGTTTGTTAAAAAAAATATTAAAATAAATAATAGAAAAAATTAAATAAAATTGTTTGGATATTTTATAAAAAAAATATTAATTGAATGGTTTAAAAAATTATAAATAAAAATTATGTAAAAAAAAAAATTAAGTGAATAAATTTATTATTAGGTTTAATAAATAATAAATAATAAATTTATAAATTTTAAATAAAAATTAAGAAAAAAATATACTTAAATTGAAAGATTATGTAAATAATGAATTATACATAAATATAAGTCATAAATTATAATAACAAATATTATATAATCATATTTAATTATAAATAAATATAAGAAATTATAAAGAGAAATGAAATGTGTGGCGAATACAAATTAAAATATAATTTATATATTAGTTAAAGGTGGAAAAAAGTCAATACATAAGATTTAAATATCATAAATGTGAATTGTTTTTAAATGTTTTCATGATGTTTATTAGTTGTGAATTGTTGTTAATTATAAAAACGATGTAGTATATGTTAAATATAAAAAGAAAAATAAATTATAGATAGTCATTTATTTAATATTTTCTTCAATAATTATATTTTTAACTATTTTAAACATTAAAAATATTTTTTTTACAGCCAATACATTTATTTTTTTAATGCATCCAAAATTAAAATTATCAATTTTTTTTAATTTATTAATTCCTTTTAAAAATTATTTTATTTTATTATATTGGTTCTTAAATTTATTTTTATTCTATTTTATATTTATTTTTTTCTTTTCCATTCACTCTAGACAAAGAAATAAAAAAATTATAAAAACACCATCCTCATAAACCAAATTCTAAGAGGACATTTTGTTTTTCGAAAATACAAAATGAAACCATGGAAAAAAATGATACTAGATAGGAAAATAAAAACAAAAAGGGTGTTAGATGAGGAAATAAAAGGAAAAATAGTGTTATATGAGGAAAACAAGTCAAAAAGGAGAGTTCATTTTATGTATTTCACTTTTCTATTGCACAGGTTACTCATTGTTGCTTATGCTAGTCATTTTTTTTAAGATTTAAAAATTTATGGATTACGTAGTCTGAAAGTCAACTTAGGATCTGTGAGTGTTTTCTGAATTTGTAGAATTTGGAAGCTATATTTTGAAAAACATATTCTATATTACATAATATGCAAGTCCCTTTTGACTTCGGGAAAAGATTCCAGATTACATAATACGAAAGTCTTTTTTGAATTTGGGAAAAACATCCAAATTATGTAATCCAAAATGTGTTTTTTCAAAATATTGCTTCCAAATTCCACCAATATGGAAACACTCCAAGATCATAAATTAACTTTTGAATTATATAATCCATAATATATTCTTTAAAAAAACACATTTCAAATTATGTAATCCAGAATATAAATTTGCATTACGAATTGGCTAATCTGAAATATTTTACGGGATCAAGAACAAGTTATGAATTTCCTAATTTAGAAGATACACAAACATTCATAATATACATAAAACACACCACCATAACTAAACCTCCAAACATTTTAAATTTTTTACAAAAAGGCATTTTTTAAATTATAAAACTTATTGGGGGTGTCACAAGAACCTATAGAAGGGCAGGAAGAAGCAACCTAGTTAGTTTTAGTAAAATTGGTTTCAATCCTTTTAAATAATATTTAATTTAAATATTATAAATAATAAAATACTAAAGTTAATAAGTGATTTTTTCACATATACTTTATTGTAAGGACTTTAAGAATAGAAGTAATTTAACTAAGATAAAATATGAATATTTTATTATTTAAATTAAATTTTTTATAAATAAAAAATATAACTATTCACGATGTTAGTAGATAATCCACATGTTGGTAGATTAATACATAAAGAGAAGTTGATGATTTTTTATGTGATAAATTTGTTAACAAGTATAAGATGTTCTTACTTTAGATATTGTTGTTATGAGACCTTAGATGGTTTACATCTTACTAGATGGTCTAATGATAGTATATCATTTGTGAAGTCTATAAAATTTTGATCATAAGAAATAAGAAATAAGAAAATAAATTTAAGTATTGAATGTGAATTATATCATTTGAATATTTAATAGTGTTTTGTGCAATTGAAGGTTTGAGTAGACCATCCAAGCATTTTTGGTGCTTAGTAGTGTTGGAATTGAAGCTTGTTCCAAATTGTATTTGATGAATTCAACTCTCGTGAAGAAATGAAGACCTTATATTTTTGTTGTGTGTGTCATTTATTTGTATTATTTTTTCTTGATGTTAAAGTGATCCTTACATATTACTAAAGAAAGTAGTAAGAACTAAACTTGGTAAAGAGATAATTTAAACTAGTTAAAATGGTTTAAATTCGTTAAATTTAAAGTGTTATTGGTTGAAGTTCTTTTGAACTGTAGTAAGTACTGTAACAGGTTGAAATGTCGAGTTATTTTGTTAAAAATAGTTAGAACCTGTTGTAGTTATGGCAAAGTTCTTTCAATCTGTTTAAGTGATTTTCTAACATGTTGAAATCATAAGTATCAACTTGTTTTAACAGATTGAAACTATAATTCAATTTGTGTATTTTACTAATACGTGAAATCGACATATTATTTTGAAGTTTTAATCTATTAAACATAATGTGATATTTTCTTGTATTTTGATTTTTGGGTAGATTGCAACTGTTATGTTGAATAGGGTGTTTAGTGTGAGCTTAACTGGTGTAGTTAACTAACTAGATGTAACTCTTGAAAAAGAGTGAACTAGTATAAAAATTACAGTGTCTTAATATGATGTTTCATACATCTAGGGGAGAATTATGTTTTTGTTGGGATTCTATTAACATGATAACTTTGCAACATATGTAACTAAAACTTTATTTCATAAGAGTTGTGTGGTCTGACATGTGCTTAACATCACAACATACAAAAAATTACAAGGTTTTTGTGTCAAATATGCATTACAACATATTGTGAAAAAAAATGATAGAGTAAGGTACATTGAGTCTAATAACGTATGTTGTGGTTGTATCATGGTCTTCCTTGTGCTTATCACTTAGTTGTATATGGTGTTGGTAGCATACCACTAGATTAAGTGCACAACATATGGACATGATTAAGCTTTTTTGATATTTCAAGTGATATGAAATCCACATATTTATCTATTCAACGAGAATTTGATGTGATCTTGAATCAATGTAAAGAGGTTGACATTGCTAGAAAAGTTAATATAAAGAGTAAGCTCCGTGAAATTGCACTCATGGAGAAAGTCATACCAAAAAAGGCATGTTAATAAATTTGCAATATCAATTAAGTGTAGTGATGGAAAATAATTCATACCCACAAATATCCATGGACAAATTTTGTAATGGATACTAAATGAATATCCACAATGGATACTAGCGGGTAATGTGTATAGGTTTTCTAACTACCTACTTGTTAATGGGGTGAGTACGAGTATCATGGTATCCAAACCACATATACCTACTACCCCTTTTATCATTGTTAGAAGATTTTATTTTAGTATTTTTTTTAAAAAAATCAAGTCATTAAAATAAAGTTACTAGTCACAAAAATATTAATAATTGATGGAATACACATTATTGTTGGAAGACAAGTAAAAAATGAAGTTGACATAGATCCCAAGAAAAATTCGTCGAACAATAATAAGAGAAATTGAACATCTGCTCATTAACAATGTCGATTTAGTTGTCTTGCACATGAAACATTACTTTATTTATTTCAGTTAAAATTATAATCTTGTAATTCTTTTTTCTTGGATAAATAAAATTAAATTCATTTATAATAATTTGTCAGTTGGTTAATTTACAATAATTTATTTATGCTATTTGAGCTCTTGGCCAACAAGTTCTTCTAGTGGTACACAATAGCCATGCTTCGCGCCATCATCACCTCGACGAAGTCCAAAGTCCCAAAGGGATCAACAACGTTGAGGAGCTCGATATCATACGGGTTGGGAAAACCATCCAAATGTCGGACTTGATTCACACTTAAATTTATATGCCACATTGATTTTGACCTCGCTTCCAAAGTGGAGACATAATCAACATGGGTTAGTGGCCTGGTCTTCCCATGATAGATAAATCTCGATAGAGGCAACTCAGTAGGTAAGGGAATTATTGGGATTTGGAGCTTGAAACAAAGCTCGAGGAGGATGAACCTGTTGGATTGGTTGAGCAACCGATATAATCTCAGGAGTAGCTGTTATCGAGGTGGATCTGGAGACTAGAACTTGATCTTTCCTAGGAATTGATGTTGAGGCACCAGTGATGGAAACCAAGTAGAGGATGCTCAAGCCCATGAAGCCCAAGCCCAACAAGGGGCCCAAGCCCAACAAGGGGTCCAAGCCCAACAAGGGGCCCAAGCCCAATGAATCACTAGGAGCATGGCAAGAGCTTTGGGACAAGAGTATAATAAGATGGCTCTTCTTATTTCTTTTATAGAATAGGGGTGCGGATGTAATAAAAAGGTGTAAGTAGTAAGGGAGGCTAGGGGGAGTTAGGAGGTGCCAAACTAGGAAGGGAAGTCACACTTCCTTCATGCACTAGTTGGCACCGAATTTGATGCTCATTTGAGGCACATTTGGGTTTGCATTTCAGCACCTTATAGGCTATAAATAAAGGTGCTGCCCTTGTACAAATCAGATTTGGATTTTATAGTAGAGAGACTATACTCAAATTTAGAGAGAAATTGTGAGTCTTGAGTCTTCTTCTTCCTTTGCCTTATCTTGTGAGCAATGGTGAGCTTCAAGTGGCGGCACTCCTTCACTTATCTTGGATCAAGGCTCCAAGTGGCGTGATTTGTTCTTCCAAATCTCAAATCCAGCAAGTTTCATTCTATAAGTGCTCCTTCTTCCTTTTCTTCAATTTTCATTTGGTAGTTCTTAATTTCTAGTGTTTTTCCTTCATTTGTACCTTTAGAATTTGTAGTTCCAGCTTTGTTTCCTTGGTTCTGTTCGGTTCAGTAGCTTAGCATTACATTTCTGTTCGGTTTACCTTTCTTGTTCTTCATCTTTGTTGTTTGATTCCATTTGACAATATATGGACTTCCATATGAGCCTTGGTTGGGTGCAAAGTCTTGGTGAGTTCTTGAATTAGAACATTGATCCAATTCTAAGTAAAGTTCCTTTTCAAAACCAGCTCAAGTTGCTCCTAAGAATGTCAAAGAATCATGTATTCTTGTTGTTACATTCACATCATGTGGTATCTAGAGTCTAGGCTTGTTGTTGCTTAAAATTTTGAGTTGTATTGCACTTTACATTCAAGAGCTCTTAAATTCAAGTTGTTTACCATTCTTTTTTAGGATTTATTTTGAGTTTTCTTGCTGTTTTCTTTTGTTACACCATGTGTTTGTGAAAAGGATTATGGCACTCATTGTTTGTATGAGTATGACTGCTCTTGTGGAATGACACTCTCCTTCCTAGAGCTGACTTTAAGCTTCCTTTCACTTGTTGTTATATCTTGTTATATGTCTTTTAATTTTGTAATCATGTCAAGTTTTGTCTTAGTCATGTTATTCCATAATTGTCATTACTTCTTGTAGTACTTTTATTGCTTTGATTGTTTCTTGCTTTGGTTTACTTTCTGTTTTTGAGTTTATTGCTTGATCCTTTGTGCATTTTCATTTTTAGATTTGAGTTCATGCTTGTATCTTCATTCTATACAAGTTCTTTTACACAAATTCCATTATGTCTTTGCTAGTTCATCATACTGTTTTTCATTCCTAAATAGGATACTCTGTTTTCTTACAAACGTGCTACTGTTTTCAATTTACTGCAATTAATTGGCTCACTGGAAATTTGTGAAAATTTGGATTTACATTCTTCAAAGTGTTACAAAAGCATAGAAAAAAGAATTACTCAAAAATTCCAAGTACACAAAAAATGATAAATAAAATACGGAAAGTGTACAATACTGCCGAAAAGAATACGGTAATTGGGCAGCAATTTTGAAAAATTTATTTCTCTCAATTGGCTTACTGTTTTTACCTCATTCCAGTGACATTATTGAGTTAAGACATTGAAGTTTCTGTGGTTAATTTTTCACATTCCAGTTCGCTTTCAATCATTCCAGTTAAATCTGTAAACATAGCACTGTTTGCATTTTAAATTTTTTTTTCCAGTAGCTGTTTTCTGTTTTCTTCAATCTACTCTAGCACTTTTCTTTAGGACTCTTTTTGTGTGCCTTCTTTATTCATTGAGTTCCTTATTTTCTTGATTGTCTTTCATTCATATTCTTTCTAGTTTGTCATACATTGCTCTCTGTTTTGTGGTTTAGCTTTTATTGTTTCTACCTTTTCTTGCTTGTCTTTTTTGTTCTTCTTAAAGTTGTGTGGAGACTTGTTCTTAAGTAAGTTGGTTTGCTGTGACATTATTTCATTTGAAGCTCCTCCATTCCACAAGAAAGGTTTGGTTGAAGACAACATACTTTCTTGGAGTGGTTTGAGTATTTTCTTGGGCATTTTCCAGCAACCTATATCTCACTTTTATTTGTCTAACAAGTTTCTTTCACTGCTTGTTTTCTGTTTTTTGTATTTTTTGATCATGGCTCATTTTTCTAGTGGAGAGTCCTCCAAACTGTGCTCACCACAAAAGGCAGCCCTTTATGAAGACTTAAAGAATGTCAAGCAATCCAATGCTCACTATCTTGAGGTGATAAGGAAAATGGAGGCAAGACTCCAAAGTTTGGAGTTAAACCGAGAAGAAATACATCAAAACCGTGAGAGAAGAACTCCTCTTCCTCTTCGGCATTCTTCAAGGCACTCCCATTCTTCTCATGGTTATTATGAAGACAATGCAAGGCCAAGACATCATCACCATGAAGAGAGGCGACAACATGTGGCTGACCCTTGTTCTCCTAATGTAAAACTTCATAGTTTTAGTGGTGAAAGTGATCCCAATGTATACTTAGGATGGGAGGCTAAGGTTGACCAAATTTTTGATGTAAATGGGGTTAGGGATGAGCATAGGGTTAGGTTAGCTTCTTTAGAATTTTTGGACTATGCCATGCAATGGTGGCATCAATACCTCATGGACATTGACCTACTCAAGAGGCTGCCCGTGGTCTCTTGGAACGATTTGAAAGCATGTTTACGCGCTAGATTCGTACCCCCACACTTTAGGAAAGACCTTATGTTGAAACTCCAACGGTTTCATCAAGGCACGCTAAGTGTGGATGATTACTTTAAACAACTAGACACGCTTTTAATTCGAGTTAATATGGATGAGAGTGAGGAAGCTAAGATAGCTAGGTTTGTGAGTGTCCTTCGAAGGGACATTCAAGACGTGGTAGAGTTACAAGAATATTCTTCTTTGGAAAATGCGGTGCACCTTGCTAGTAAAATTGAAAATCAACTTGCAAGGAAAAATGCTTTAAAAAATTCTTCTAAGGATAACTACTACCACTCTTCTTGGAAAACTAAAAATAACTCTTTTTCAAAATATCCCTTCTAAAGACTCTACTTTCAAACCTAGAGAGTCTAAGCCTTCCACTTCCAATTCTAGGCCTAAATCACCACATAAATCGTCTAGTAAGAAGTGTTTTAAATGCTTAAGCTATGGACATATTGCTTCTAATTGCCCTTCTAAACGAGCTATGTATATGCATGATGGGGTAGATAGTAGTGAGCATGGGTCCGAATCTTCTAGACATTCCTCACCTTCTAGATCCCCAAGTGAGAGTGAAAGTGAAAGCCCACATGAGGGTGACCTATTAGTAATAAGACGCATGCTTGGACAAGTTTTAAAACCTTTTGATGAAACTCAAAGAGAAAATATTTTTCATTCAAGGTGTCTTATTAATGATAGAGTATGCTCTTTAATTGTGGATGGGGGGAGTTGTGCGAATGTGGCAAGCACAAGAGTGGTAGACAAACTTGGATTGCCTACCATCTCTCATGCCAAGCCCTACAAGTTACAATGGTTGAGTGAGGTGGGTGAGATAGTAGTGAACAAACAAGTCCTCATTACATTTTCCATTGGCAAATATAAAGATGAGGTCTTGTGTGATGTTGTTCCAATGGAAGCTACTCATATACTTTTAGGTAGGCCATGGCAATTTGATAGAAAAAATTTTCATGATGGCTTTACCAACAAAATTTCTTTTAACTTCCATGGACACAAGTCATTCTTAAGTCTCTCTCTCCAAAGGAAGTACATGAGGACCAAGTCAAAATGAGAGAATAAAGAGAGAAAGAAAAAGATATAAAAAATTCCAAGAGAAGCCTTCTCATATCTTCCCAACAAGTTAAAAAGGTAATAGTTACTCACAAGCCTATTTTTTTAGCTATTCCTAGATCTATTGAATATGAGTCGGCTAAGGATAGTCCCACATGTTTGGACCATTTGGTAAAGGAATATGAAGATGTGTTTCAAGATCCTCCTAAAGGTTTACCACCTCTAAGAGGGATTGAACACCAAATAGACTTCATGCCCAGGGTTTCTTTACCAAATCGCCCTGCATATATGATGTGATTCCACTAGCCATATAGAGAAAGGTTCTTGACCTTCTTAGGAATCACCTTGAGTTGGACATTATAGAGGCACTTTTCTTAGAGTTGGATCATTGTTCTAAGACAAGAACTCACCAAAAACTAGTACCAAATCCCAAACTCATTTGGATGAACCAATTGTAGTCAAATTGAACCGAACAAATGAGCAAGAAAAGCAAAGGAACAAGATGAATGGACAGAATTATAAAACTGCCGAACCAAAAACTCATAAAAACAGCAAGAACATCTAACCAAAACTCAAGAACACAAGCTAACACAAACAATAGAAAGAGGAGAAAGGAAGGAGAGAAGAAATGCTCATGAAGATGGAAGGAGGATGGATGATCTCGCCACTAGAAGTGTGGAATGCTCCTAGATGAGAGTGATGCCGCCACTTGAGGACTCCATTGATCCATCAAGATAAGACTAGAGAAGAAGGCTCAAAACTCTCCAAAGTTCACTCAAAATTTGAGTAGAGTTTTCTTAGATTAATTCCAATCTGAATTTTACAAAGGAAGCACCTCTATTTATAGCCTAAGGTTCTGAAAAATAGGTGGGAAATTTCAAATAAACTCATTTGAAATTCCCACCAAAAACAAGTCACATGGGAGGTGTGACCTTTTTCTACTATGACACCTCCCAAAAACTACACCTACACCACTCTCCTAAGTCACATGGACAATGTGACTTTATTTTACATTTTCACACACCTTTATTTAATAACCACACCTCCTAAAACTATACAAGAGTATTTCAAAGCTTGGCCTTGCCCCTCATGGGATGGACTTGGGCTCTTTGGGCTTTGGCCTTCTTGGGCTTGGGCTTGGGCTTTGGGCTTGGGCCTCATCTTTATTTTATGTCTTCTTTTAATTTTGAGAAGACTAGAAGGAAGAACTTCAAATGTGAGGGTGGATGTCCTCTTCCTCCATTAATAAAAGCCTCCTTTATTTGATTCTCATCAATATAGGACCAATCCCCAAGAGACCAAAGAATTCAAAGACAAGTTGAGGATTTATTAGCTAAGGGGTGGGTACAAGATAGCATGAGCCCATGTACTATGCTTGTCATACTTGTCCCAAAAAAGGATGGGACATGGAGGATGTGTACGGATTGTCGCGCTATAAATAACATCACCATCAAATATAGGCATCCCATTCCTAGGTTAGATGACTTGTTGGATGAATTACATGGGTCTAAAATATTTTCCAAAATTGATCTTAAGAGTGGTTACAATCAAATTCGAATTAAACATGGTGATGAATGGAAAACCGCTTTTAAGACCAAATTTGGTTTATATGAGTGGTTGGTCATGCCTTTTGGCTTGACTAATGCTCCTAGTACCTTCATGCAACTCATGCATCATGTTTTAAGAGCATTCATTGGCAAGTTTGTCGTGGTTTACTTTGATGATATTCTTATATATAGCTTGTCTTTAGAAGATCATGAGTCACATGTTAGACAAGTTTTAGAAACCCTTAGGAAGGAGAAATTGTATGCTAATCATGCTAAATGTTTCTTTGCATTAGATCATATAGACTTCCTAGGGTTTGTGGTTAGTCATAAAGGGGTGCATGTAGATCAAACAAAAGTTGCAGCAATTCAACATTGGCCTACACCCACCAATGTCAATGAAGTACGAAGTTTTCATGGACTCGCTAGTTTTTATAGGCGGTTTGTGAAAGACTTTAGTACAATTGCCGCACCTTTAAATGCCATAGTAAAGAAGGATGTGGTTTTTAAGTGGGGACAAGAGCAAGAAAACGCTTTTCAAACTTTGAAAGATAAATTAACTAAAGTCCCCATTCTAGCCCTTCCTAACTTTGCTAAGACATTTGAAATAGAGTGTGATGCCTCTAATATAGGCATTGGGGCCGTCCTCCTTCAAGAAGGACACCCCATAGCTTATTTTAGTGAGAAACTTAAAGGGAGTCATCTCAATTACTCCACTTATGATAAAGAACTTTATGCTCTTGTTAGAGCTTTGCAAAATTGGCAACATTATCTTTTTCCAAAGGAATTTGTGATCCATAGTGATCATGAGTCCCTTAAATATTTGAAAAGCCAAAGCAAGCTTAATAAGAGACATGCTAAGTGGGTGAAGTTTATTGAGCAATTTCCTTATGTGATCAAACATAAACAAGGTAAAATTAATGTGGTTGCCGATGCTCTTTCAAGAAGATATACCTTGTTAAATGTTTTGAATGTTCAATATTTAGGATTTGATCACATAAAGGAACTTTATCATGATGACTTAGATTTCTCTCTAATCTATCAAGAGTGTTCCAAGGGAGGTCACAAAGACTTTTTCTTACATAATGGTTTTCTTTTCAAAGGGAAAAGACTTTGTGTTCCCCATGGATCCATAAGAAAATCTCTTGTTAGAGAGGCTCATGAGGGTGGGCTTATGGGACATTTTAGGGTAGCTAAGACCTTAGAAACATTGCATGAACATTTCTTTTGGCCTCACATGCGCAAATCCGTACATACCTTCTGCGATAGATGTATAGCATGTAGGAATGCTAAATCTAAGGTCCAACCCCATGGTTTATATACCCCTCTTCCTATCCCTACAATGCCTTGGGTGGATATTTCCATGGATTTTATCTTAGGACTGCCCAAGACATCGAAGGGTAAGGATTCCATCTTTGTGGTAGTGGACCTTTTTCTAAAATGGCTCATTTTATCCCATGCCACAAAGTGGATGATGCATGCCATATTGCAAATCTCTTCTTCAAGGAAGTTGTTCGTTTGCATGGACTTCCTAGAAGTATCGTATCCGATAGGGATTCTAAGTTCTTAAGTCACTTTTGGAGGACCTTATGGGGGAAACTTGGCACAAAACTTCTGTTTTCTACTACTTGCCACCCCCAAACTAATGGTCAAACCGAAGTGGTTAATAGAACTTTGGGTCAATTATTGAGATGCTTTATTTCCGGGAATCCAAGGGCTTGGGAGGATTTACTACCTCATGTTGAATTTGCTTATAATAGGGTAGTAAATTCCACCACTAACCATTCTCCTTTTGAGGTTGTTTATGGGTTTAATCCCCTCACACCTCTAGATCTTCTTCCCATTCATGTACTTGATAAGGTTCTATGCAAGGACGATTTTGAAAAGGCTTCTTTTATTAAGGATTTGCATAACCGCATCAAGTTACAAATTGAGAAGAAAGTTGGTAAGTATGCTGACACTGCCAACCAAAGGAGAAAGGCATTAATCTTTGAGCCCGGTGATTAGGTTTGGCTTCATTTGAGAAAGGATAGATTTCCTTCTCTAAGGAAGTCCAAACTTATGCCTCGTGGTGATGGCCCTTTCCAAGTCATCAAGAGGATTAATAATAATGCCTACGAGTTAGATATGTCCCCTACTTATCTTGGTAGTAATTCTTTCAATATTACTGATCTCACTCCTTTTGCTGCAGGTTTCCCAAATTCGTGGACGAATTCTCTCCAACCCAGGGAGTATGATGGAAACCAAGTAGAGGATGCTCAAGCTCATGAAGCCCAAGCCCAACAAGGGGCCCAAGCCCAACGAATCACTAGGAGCATGGCAAGAGCTTTGGGACAAGAGTATAATAAGATGACTCTTCTTATTTCTTTTATAGAATAGGGGTGCGGATGTAATAAAAAGGTGTAAGTAGTAAGGGAGGCTAGGGGGAGTGTAGATAGGAGTTAGGAGGTGCCAAACTAGGAAGGGAAGTCACACTTCCTTCATGCACTAGTTGGCGCCGAATTTGATGCTCATTTGAGGCACATTTGGGTTTGCATTTCAGCACCTTATAGGCTATAAATAAAGGTGCTGCCCTTGTACAAATCAGATTTGGATTTTATAGTAGAGAGACTATACTCAAATTTAGAGAGAAATTGTGAGTCTTGAGTCTTCTTCTTCCTTTGCCTTATCTTGTGAGCAATGGTGAGCTTCAAGTGGCGACACTCCTTCACTTATCTTGGGTCAAGGCTCCAAGTGGCGTGATTTGTTCTTCCAAATCTCAAATCCAGCAAGTTTCATTCTATAAGTGCTCCTTCTTCCTTTTCTTCAATTTTCATTCGGTAGTTCTTAATTTCTAGTGTTTTTCCTTCATTTGTACCGTTTGAACTTGTAGTTCCTGCTTTGTTTCCTTGGTTCTGTTCGGTTCAGTAGCTTAACATTACATTTCTGTTCGGTTTAACTTTCTTGTTCTTCATCTTTGTTGTTTGATTCCATTTGAATATATATGGACTTCCATATGAGCCTTGGTTGGTGCAAAGTCTTGGTGAGTTCTTGAATTAGAACATTGATCCAATTCTAAGTAAAGTGCCTTTTCAAAACCAGCTCAAGTTGCTCCTAAGAATGTCAAAGAATCATGTATTCTTGTTGTTACATTCACATCAACCAGTTTCTGCATCCTTCCTATGTTGTGATTGTGGAGCCTTCATGCTTTTCTGCCCGGCCAAAGAGGGCGTTCCAAACATGGGGAACACAACTTCTTATAGTCAAAGTCTTTGGCCATGATCTCTACACGGAGGAACAAAACAAAGTCAATCAACATTACTATAAGACACAAGCAAAGAAATAGAACATAAAAACCTTACCAAGGAAAATGGCATGAGGATCCTCAAAAAAAGGACTGAGGAATACATACGGTTGCTAATTGAACGAGGTAAATTCTTCATTAATTCTACGTCTAGTCTCTCTTTGGGAGAGAGTAGATACTCAACACGAGACTTCAACTTGTTTGACCTTTCCAATACATGGGGAAACGAGATGTGAAAGTTTGGATAAAAAAATATCATTTCTATTGCTTTTGAGGTGCACATTTTAACTTACATTTTTTTTAAAGTTTTTAAACGAAGAGGAATGAACAGTAAAAAGAGAACCATGTTGGGCTCCATTAAGTGAAACCCAATTAACCTCTACATCGTGCTTTAGTTGATAAAAATACATAAAGATATTAATAGTAGGTATGATTTTGAATATGTGTGGCAAAGTATTTGAAAGGCTAACTATTTGGATGCAACTGACTCAACGTAACATTTATAGCAGTCGGCATGCGACACTAGAAAGGAGACAAAGCAAAAGTAATATTGGATTATTTGAAAAAGTACTCATAAACAAAAGTGAAGTCCCCAACATCACGAGGAGGCTTCATAAAAACTCAACACAATGTCTAACCACCACAAAATCAACTATGGCGTCATAACATATGCTAAAGGAAGAAATGAATTCCTCCATCTTATCCTTCGAGGTAAACTTGGAGGAATATGAGAAAAATTCATTGAGTACCCAAGAGTACTCAGGATTAAAGATGGAGAGGAACTTCTCCTTCCACGTTTTCTTTGCAGGACTTGGCTTAGAAATCTCCCAGAGACTTGGTAGGAATCCTTTCGTTTAGTTAGAACAACATTAATACTCCCTGGTTCAACGGTGGTAGGTAATTACTTTTCTACGGCAAATGCACCGCGTTGTAAGAAGTAATAATTTGTCCCTAAGGACGGATATCGAACCCAAAAGGAATAGTTGAATAATCAATTAAAAGATTCACTAAATAGAAAACAAAATAATAAAGTTTGTTGAAGTTTGTTAAGATTGCAATGATTAATAAGAAAACAAGTCAAAAAGTTTCTTGCTTCAATTGGAAAAATAGGGATTGAGATTCATCTTTCTCACTCTTTTGTATTTTGATTAACATGACAATATTATGTCATTTGATATTGATGCCAGTATAAAAATCATTTATATCGATTTCTCGCATATAAAATTATTAAGATGCTTCCTAAATATCAATTTCTCGCATATTTATAAAAAGTTCTTATCATTAAGATTAGGCGTTGATAGCAATTAATATTTCAAATCTATTCCTAGCATGCAAATATGTTAAGCATTCTGATTTGGGTCAAAAACTTAGAAGTACTTTCCAGTCAAATATAAATTTCAAGATCATGGTAAACCAAGCATTTCAAACAAAACGACATTACCAATCATCAATCAAGAACAAAATATTATGTTTAGATATCACCTCAATACATAAGAGTTTGAACAGATTACTCCCAATCCCAAAGGATAGAATTAGCCACACATGGTGGCTGTTTCAAACAGGGAGAGCAAGAAAAGAAGATTATGAATGTTTCTCCTTGACGGCTGCCACTTCTAGGGTTTCTAACACCTCTTATCCTCCCAATTGGATTACAATTCACTCAATGGTGTTTTCCTCTCAATTTCGCACCCTAGGGTTGTGCCTCAAGCCTCATCTCTTTAACCTAATTTGTGTGGGCTAAGTGTCTTCTCACTTGGACATTATTGGGTTCGTCTGAGCGAGAAACACAAAAAAGGCCCAATGTTACTGGAGCAATCTCGCTTGGGCGAGATTGAGCGAGATTCTCTGGTGGCGTCTGACTTAGGTGAGTTTGGGCAAGCTTTGGTGAGTGCTTGGTGCGTTCCAGTTTTCCCTTTTTAGCTTTGTATATTCTCCTTTTGCCCAATCATCTCCATTCTTCCCTAGAATCCTAAAATTAGCACAAATTTGGGAATAAATCGTTCTTATTCAAATTAAAATCACAAAATATGTAAAAAGGTATAAATTCATAAATTAGGGGTTGTTTTATGTTTATTTTATCAATTAATATCCACAAGTACTTGTATTTTAATATGAAATATTATTGAAATCTGACATTTATCAGTAGCCATCGCTATAACTGTCATATAGGCCCTTGGGATAGCTTCTGGACTAATTTCCAACTATCCCCTTCAACATAAACCAAGTCAGTGTGACTTGTGGAATCGTCCTTTCCTAAGGGCGTAACCTCTCTACTAACAAGGGGACTCTCCTCAAAGGAAGAAACAGGATTAGAAGAAAAAGCAGAAGAGGTAGACATACCTAAAAAGCAAAATGAGTAGCAAATGAAAAAAATCACAAAGAGTTGAAGAACAAAAGAACTAGAACCTAGGACAAGCATCAATACCAACAAAATCAAATGACGAAAAGATGAAAAAAATATCCATTTTGTCTTTTATAGGTTTTGAAAAAGCGTCCCACTTACTTAAACCCTAATTTTAAAAATGTTAACCCTGCCAAAATGAACTGTTACCTCGATCTAGGGCAACATGTCTCTTCATGACAACCTTTCAATGAAATGTCAGCTACCAAATTGACACAACACTTAAAAACGTAGATTCCATCATGAGATAAAAAAGCCTTCATTAATAGACATATTGTTTTATTCGTCTCATTATTATGTCGTATTTTTCATTTTAGTTATCATTTAATGGTAATATTTATCGCTTTTATTACATACACTTTAATTACATTATGCTCGGACCATTGAGCCACAAACAATTATCAAGCCTAACCCGAGATAAATCGACAATATGTACTCAAAAAATAAATCAAATTCTTGAGTTTGGGGGACTTGTGTATTGTTCGATACCTAGAATCTATTAGCAGTTGTTACCCACTTATAATGTGGCACATAACCACCTGCAATTACTACACATATCTCATATACTAGTAAGTAACTGACCCATCTTCCCGAACTCGACACGAATATGCGATAATTGCATAAGTTATTATAACCATATTAGTTACTCAAGATATTATACTAACTACTAAGGCTTATAAATACCATCCCAGGGAGTATGCTCAATTCACTTAATACTTTATTTTACTCACTATTTAGATATTATTGTACTCTTATTTACTTGAGCATTGGAGAATCTTCTACATGTGGTCTTCCACTCGGCTTTCATCACTTAACTCAACAATCCTTCAAGGAAGTAATCGACCAATCCAATCAACCCGATTCACCTCTTATTCATTTTTGACAATAACAATGATCTTATAATAATATAGCAAATGTGTATTCTTACTTATATATCTTACTTGAACCTAATTAAAAAAGACATTTTTCATAGTTTAAAAAGTGAAAAAGAAAACTAAAACAACTATTATTAAAATATAATTTTTTTTTAAGAATCATGTTTTAATGTAACACTCCATTATTATTAATTAATATAAGATAAATAAATATTCATATTATCTACGTTACCTTTTTTTAAATCTTTGCCCTTTCATAATATAACTTCAAAGAAAAAGAAAATAAACAAAAACATAAGCATAATCTATTATATTTTCTCAATCTATGTTAAATTATCTTCGTACAATATCATTTGCTTGTGCAACACAACGCATGATCATCACAATTGATAAGCAATATACAAATGCACAAAAATAAGGTAAACTACAGTTTTAAAAACAAACTTATATACATTCATTTATTGAAATCATATACATATATTGAAGGAAAAAATTCATACATTTCATCCACATCTCATCCATATATTCTCATGGATATAATATCAATCCATTCATTAAATATCTCTAAAAAATCAAGTGTATATCACTTAGTCAAAAGGCTACATCTCATGTTATGAACTACTAACATACATCGTGCATCACAAACACTTAACTCTATTTTCAAAAGACACATACGTTGAATTAGACTCAGAGATTTGCATCGTAAAACTGGCTTCACTAAGTTGTCACTACAACAAAATCACATAATAGGAACTTAGTCCACTCATATGACACAATAAATCCCTATGACCTACTAGACACATTTCTTTTCAAAAGCGTGGATTGGGTCATATTAAAATCCTTTAACTCTCATTACCAAATATTTTCTTTATGTGAGTCCAATATCAGTAGAGTCAAATCATCTTCTTTAGTACTCCAAGTTCAATACACAATCTAAACGTCTCAACATAGTATTTCCTCATTGAGAATGACTATGTTTATATTACACCACATGTCAGATCAAAACTATACGATCATAGATTTTTAATTCATACATATACATCCAACTCAATTTAAATAATAAATTAAAATTCATAATGCATTATGGACGTGAGTTGATTTTAGGATTGCACATTTTATGGGTTACTCTTTTGTTTAGGAGTTTTGAGATTAACAATTATGGTGAGAAACCCAAAGAAGATTCCCAATGGACACAAACTTAACCAAGTGGTTAAGTAAGTGTGAAGGTTCACTTCTAGAGGGCAAAGATAAAAACACAATTATATGGTGTTGATGATGATGAGGTGCGGAAATAAAAACATATAATGGAAAGAAACAAGATGGAAGAACCTAAGGACATAAAAAGGAATGGAAATGGTGCAAATAAGAGGAAAAAGATGAAGAGATGAAGAAAGCTTATGGAAAATGGAGCAAAGAATCACGCCACTTGGAATGGTGGATGGTTCCAAGATGAGTGGTGAGTAGCCACCACTTGAGGTGCACTATACTCAAGATAATACCCAAGAACTTTAGGAGACAAAGCTCACTAATCACTCAAGCATAATTTCTTTTCTGTTCAATTTCCATTGTGTGAAATACATGAGGCAAGACACTCTATTTATAGGAAAAAGTGTATTGGATAACAAGATAGAGGGGTAAGGGTGTCATTTGTGAGAAACCTTCTAGAAGGTAGGTCAAAGAAACCCTAAACCTAAAAGCACTTGCCATAAAAGGTGGGCTTGGCACAAGCCCAATATATTCTAAGTACACCCCAATTTATGCTAAGTGAACCCAACTTTAGCTTATTCTTCTATTTGGATCCCCAAATTGAGCCCACTTTATTTACATAAACTTGTCTTTTAAAAAGACCAAAAGAAAGAACATTTGATGCTCTGGTCTATGTTCAATTCTTCTTTTGCTGAGGTCCTTTTGAAGTTTGGTGGGGCCTTGTCTTGGATGTTGAGATGACTGACATAATTATGAAATGTCTGTTGTGTCCTTGGTTATCTCCTTGTCTAATTGGGTTGTATCATTTCCCTCAAGTTGGAAAGAATTCGACCTCGAATTTAGAACTCCTATAAATAATATAGTTAGTTTGTTCACAAAGAAGATAGAAACATTTCTAGAAATGGTTTGTGAATCAAACTAATGTTCATGAAGCTTTGGGAGTTTGCATGAATGAGTTCTAGATACAGGCCATGTTTGCAGAGAATGTTTAGGGAAGATTTGATTAGTTTGTGAAAATCCTCTTAGAAGGTGAGAACCTTTAGGAGGTTTTTAAATGTCATCCCTTAACTTCTTTGTCAAAGATGTCAAGTATTTAGAATGATTTGGTAATGAAAAAGATAAGGAAGAAGAACACCTTAGAGGAGCAATTTGTATTTTTGTAGATGTCAACATGATTGTTTTTACGGTGTGAGGTGAGGTATTGATACCCGTTTTATCATTTCTTTCTTTATCTTTTTCATTTTCTCTTTTTGTTTTCATTTTTATTTGATTCTCATTAACCTCTTTTGGTGAGAGAAGTTTTAACATAATCTTGCACCCTTGGAAGTTAAATGAAATTTTATTGGTATGACCATCATGTAAAATCTTTCTATCATATTGTCAATGCCTTCCCAAAAGCACATGTATGGCTTCCATTGGCACAACATCACATAAAACTTCATCTTTATATTTTTCAATGGAAAATGTTATGAGGACTTGTTTATTAACCATTATTTCACCCTTTTCACTAAGTCATTGTAATTTGTAGGGCTTTGTATGACATATGATGGGCAATCCAAGTTTCTCCACTACTCTTGTACTTGCCACATTTGTGCAACTACCCCCATCTACTATTACTGAACATAATTTGTCATTAATAAGACATCTTGTATGAAAAATATTCTCCCTTTGACTTTCATCAAAAGGTTTTTGAAGTTGTCTAAGCATGCGCCTCACTAACAAATCATCTTCACATGGTATTTCACACTCGCCCTCACTTGGGGTTTTTGAAGAGGAAGGGGAACTAACTCTAGATGATTGGGAACTATGGTCCCGTTAACCATCATTGTTCTTTTACTTGGGCAATTAGCAGCAATGTGCCCAAAACTTAGACATTTAAAGCATTTTTTACTTGAGGTTTTGGTGGGTGATTTAGGAGTAAAAGGTTTATTTTTATAATTTTTATGATGTGGGGTGATTTCTTTTGAGAAATTAGAAGGAAAGTCTTGGTTTTGAAATTTGTGTTTGTCCTTCCAAGATGATTTGAAAATCCATCAGTATGAGTATTTTTTTTTTTAAATTCTCTTTAAAACTTGTGATTCTACCTTGATGGCTAGATGAACCAATTTTTGCTAAGAAGTATACTCATATAATTCTACAACATCTTGTATTTCTCATTGTAATCCACTCACAAATCTAGAAATCTTTGACTCTTCACTTTCATGCATATTAATTTTAGTCAAAGTTACTTCTAAATCTTTGAAATACTCGTCTATAGTCCTAGATCCTTGATGAAGTTATTGGAGCTTCAACAAGAGTTCCTTTCTATAGTGTGGACGAACAAACCGTGCACATATGCAGAAATTTAAATCATGCCAAGAGACCACGACTGACCTCTTGTTTAGCCCAATGTACATTACAGTTCGATGCCACCATTGCATGACATAGTCCTCAAATTCTAGGGAAGCTAACTTAACCTTTTGGTCTTTTTGGTCCTCTTCGACCTCATACACATTAAAAATGTGTTCTACCTTAGCTTCCCATCCTAGATAAATCTTTGGGTCATTATTGTTAGAAAAGATGGCTTTAAACTAGAGGGGGGTGAATTGTTTAATAGGGTTTTCGCAAATATTTCAAAAACTAGAATGAATTTATCTCAGGAACCAAATGATTCAGCAATTCAGTTAGCCAAAACAGCAAGCAAAAGCTATAGACCAGAAAAACAATCGGTTGTTTCGTAGAAACAATCAGTTGTTTATACCAGTAAACAACAAACAAACTGAATTTAAAGAGTTAAAGATAGAGAGATTGTACACAGTTGTTTATACTGGTTCACTCCAAATCCAGAGCTACATCTAGTCTTCTCAGAAACCCTGAGGATATCCACTAAGCAATCACCACTTGATCACTTACACAACAACTAAGAGAATGACCTTGAACACCTCTAGAAACACACTCTCCTTGGCCAACACTAAGATTGCTGATCTTGAACACCTCAAGAACACACAGCCAATCTCAGCAAACACAGAAACGAAATTGTTCAACAAAGTACAAGGATTACACTTGTTACAGAAGATAATCTGAAATCAATACAAGCAGAATCCTATTCCAGCACTTTGATCAATCACAAACAACTTAGCAATCTCAACACTTTCAAAAACTCTCTTTTAGAAAAAACTTTGTCAAAGATTCTTAATTCTTAAATATGTTTTTCTGAAAATATTCAAAGATGTAGTTTGTTATCAAATCTTAACAAACTCTTAAATTGCATTAAAAGATTGGTCAAAGCATTTAATGATTGGAGCGTAAACAGTTAAATCATTTAAAGCTCAGTCAAAGAAAACAGTTTTTCTGTTATGGTCCCAAAACAAACAATCAGTTGTTTCCTCGAATCAATCGGTTGTTTTGGTACTTAACAGTTTAACCATTCAAAACAGTTTTCAAACTTTTTCTCAAAACACCTAAGTACAAACAATCGGTTGTTTCGATAAAACAATCGGTTGTTTTTACTTAGTTTGAAATCATTTTGTTTTCACAAAGATTGAGAATGCTAATGCTTTAGATTTAATCATAGGGTGGATTACAACATATAAACTACCCCAAAACAAAGCTTAAACCAGCACAACAACATCAAGCACAGCAGAGGCTTCAACATCCTTCAAAGGATTTGGATTCTTCAAAGCTTGAACACCACTTGGTTCAACAATTATCCCCATTAAAACTAGGTAATTTTACAAAAGGAAATGAACTTCTTTTGTTGATGTTGGTGTTGATGGCGCCTAACTTCCAAATTTTGCACTCTCCAATCTTCTTCTTCTTGACTTCCATAGTGCATGTAATGTCTAGTAGCTCTTCTAGGCTCACATCTCCTTTCACTAGCTTGTCTCTGTTGGGTATCTTCTAGGCGTTGCATCCTTTCTACCATTTGTCTCATGTCTTCCTCCTTTTGAACCAAGCTCCTCCTTCAAGTTCCACCAAAATGTGTGCCTTTGAGAAAGTGGTTTGGAAGATTCCCCTAAGGATAAATGATGCATATTTACGCATAAAAAAATTAAATAATTAGTTTTAAACAACAAATAATGCACTCACTCGACTATTTGGTAAAAGATGGATAAAATGTTGAATTCACTCAAGAAATGTTTTCAAATTTTTTGCCAAATGATCTACACTTGGTAGCAACACTTCAAGTGAAAGAGGTCAAAGCTCTTATCACTTGCTCATACAAAGAACCCCAACAAAACTTAAGAAAGATTTGAATACAAGCAAGAAAAGTTAAAAGAAAGAAAGCTAAACCAAATTAAAATTTAGATGATGACAAAACTTTTAACAAGACAAACAAGAAAAAAACTTATGAAGACTCAAAGAAACTTACTTAAACTTTTAAATATGAATTTTTGATTTCTTTAGAAATTGTAAAAGCAAGAAGGATAAAATTCCACAAATAAGAAAACAATTTGTGATGCAATCCTAACTTGTTTTGGCTTCTTCGTTGTTATAGTTTTGTATGTTGCGGAAAAATAGACTTGAAAGTGACATCAATGGCTGAATTGAAGTGTGGAGAAGATGAAATGAAGAGGAGAGGTAGAGGCTTAGAAGAAGTGTGGCCAACTTCTAAGAAGATTCAAGCAAAACACTAATAGAAGTGCAAACTTGAGAGTGAGATTTTGAAGACAAATCAGCTAGCAACTTGGGCAACATTTCATTATCAATTCAAATCTCATTTATAAGGGGGCTAACACTTGTATTTATAGTGCTATGGGCAGCCAAGGTGCAAGTTTAACCTTAAAAACTCTTTAGATGGTCTAGAGTTGCATTGGGTCCAAGGAGGCCCAATTGTAACTCTAAATAGACTCTTTCTTTTTTTATTTACACCCTACTCTAATTGGCTCAATACATGGCCCAAGAAAATTGGCCTAAAACATGGCCCAAGAAAATGACCCAAATACAAGCCCAAAATGAAGCCTATACTACTATGTATAATGTTTATAAAACTAGATAAAAATGGAAGAGCAGACAACATTAATTCTCCCTGAGATGAGAGTCTTCTAAGATCCTTTTTCTGCTTCCAATCTTCTTAGCCAATTGTTTCGAGGCTGAATGAGTTTTCATCATTCCCTCCCTATGGAGAAGGATCTATCCTTAGATTATGAATGATGTTCAATGACAACAACCTCTATTTATTTGTTATTTTCCTCATGGATCAAATGTGAGTTTGTCTAAGTACACATCCACAACGTTCATTATCATAACCCACAACATTGACCCGATTAAACTCTTAAGCAATGTGAATCAAAGCATGTTTAGATACAAAGCTAAACAACAATTTATACAACTTCACATTGAAGGTGTGTCCTTTGACATGTAGACTCATATGATAGGATGCCTTGATTTCGTTATGTTGAAGTATAATAATGTGCTTTATAGCATCCCAACCAAACACAGGTCTCCATGCTATTTTGTAATACTAATTTCAAAGACCAATGGACTGATTTAACCCTATATAAGTATAAAACATAAAATAGTTACACGTTACACACGTTCTAAACAAAGTAAAGACATATTTTGATATACTTGTTTGATGTTGTATTTCCCAAATGCATTAACAAATTTGTCCAACACTTTATAAACTTTTCTTTGTGTGAAATAATCCATGTGTTCTTTTCATATTCAACAAGTAATGACCACTGTGAACAAATAGTTTCAAAATTGTTAACAAACCCATCAAATTTAGCAATATTTGTATAGTCAATGATAGTTTTCCATGAATCCATCACAACTTGCCAAACCTCGACATAATCTACCAACATTTTACACTTTGCTTTGACATTCTTATTGATGTGAAACCGGCAAAGAAGATTTGTTGCTTTAGGAAACACAATATTGATGACATTCATCCAAGCAAGATCTATATCACAAACAATGACTTCAGGCCCCACATGCGATATAAAAAATGACTCTTTAAATGTTTGTAGTGCCCATATGAAGTTCTTTTTTCTTTCTCGCTAGATAAGAACGCAAAACCTGTAGAGAAGGACAAATTTGTACAAGTCACACCAACAATCTCAAGCAAAGGCAATCATTATTTGTTCGTTTTGTAAGTCGTATCCATCAAGAATACAATGTTAAATGCATTCAAAAGTTTCACAGCATTAGGATGAGTCCAAAAAATATCACTAAAAACATTGGAAGACTCATGAAATGTACTCCAGTGAAGATAATTGTCACGGTCTAACAACATCATTAATTGTTGTAATTCAGTTCTTAGTCCTCTAATTGATCTCTTTTACGAGTATCTTGCATTGTATACTTGCTTTATTGTTGTCATATTATTCTCGTTATTCTCCTGCAAAGTATGTAGTATGTTACCCAGCATAACCATGCTTTTAGTCATCAACAAGCATGGAATGTTCATTCGTTTTTAATTTGCTTGCATATGGATGACCAACTAATGTATTATACAAAATCATGATTATGAGTACCCTAGATTACCTTAAGTATCCAACCTTGACCCATTCCAATAGGTTTACCTTGTAATTTAAAAGGACTTTGACATTTTCGAGTACCAGTTACAGTAACCTTTGAATTATAATGCAATAAACATGAATCACTTCTTCAAATTATAATGCAATAAACATGAATGAAATGAAATTTATTCATCTCATCTGTTGTAAAATGGGTATCATAGTCCCCTTCAACCAATTTATGTTGATGCACAAAATTTATTAATTCTTTCATACTATACATCATTTCTACTTCATCAGATCTTTTTGTAATCAATCCAACCTCCATGTCCATACTTGCACCTTCATTAATAGAACATAAATTTTCATTTTATTCTAATTTTCATAAATTCACACAATTATGCAAATTAAAAACAATACTCAATTTCCCTTCCGGATTGTGTAATCCATAACTTATTTAATAACTACAAAAATACCTTATGGATTGGGTAATCCGTAAGGCATTTGCCAAGTTAAAAAAATTTCGGATTGAGTAATCCGTAAGACATATTTTAAGAAAAAAAATGAATTCTGAATAGGGTAATCCATAAGGTATATTTATAAAATGACTTTTGGATTGGGTAATCCATAAGTTATTTTATATCGAATTATGCCATCCAAAAATGTGATTTTTGGTTCATTCTGGATTTAATATATGTACGAATTAACTAATCCGAAACCTTAAATTTTGTGTCTATCTTTCGAATTACATAAGACGAAACTTAGTTTTGGATAAAAAAACGTAATGCGAAACATAATGTTTTATTACAAATTGAGTAATCTAGAATGTTATCCTGGATCAGAACTAAGTTTCGTGTTATGTAATATGGAACATGATTCCTTCACATTACCAATTACAGATTATGTAATCTGATGATCCGACGGGTTACCTAATTTGAAAATAAACCTTTAAGAGCACCAAATTGAAGAACTCACCTGAGAATGACGAACTAAGCCACCAACCACCACTACTACCACCACCATAACAATCACCGTCACCACCACCACAATAACACCAAACACCACGACTACCTTTTTTTCTAAGAACCGTCTTTCTAAGAAAGTGCTCTACACCTTTTTCTTTTGGGAGAAAAGCCTAGTTCACATGTCTAAGACCAAAAAAATGTCTAACAAAATTACGGCTCTACACACATTTTGTTTTAATAAATGATTAGTATTGTTATTAGCGAATAAGTGGACTATATTTAATTATTTTGATTAAGCTAAGCACAATAATTTAATCTTATTAATAAATGTTGAGACATAAATTAAGATACACCAGATTTATAAAAAATCAAAATTAAGACACAAGATTTATAAAAAATTAAAATTAAGACACAAGATAGACATAAAATATCCATTATTTCTTCATATATTAAGGGTTTTCATTTTTTAGATTGTACAATCTATTTATTTTTTTTCTTGATCACAAAAAAATCTAAATTATGTAATTCAAAATTATTTTTTTGTAATATTGTTCAACAATCAAGAGTGTGCAATCCAATGTCCAAGGGTATAAATCACAAGGGCACCAATGAAGAACAACAATAGAGATTTTGGAGGTTGAATTGGTTATAAAAGAGGGAAAAATTAGCATTTTTAAAAATTGGGAATGTAGAAGGAAAATAGTCGGATACAGGAAGTAAAAAGCTTCTGTTGTTGGTTGCTTCTCTTTTATGGCACATTTTCCCTGCACCTGATCAATTCCAACGGGCACCTGATCATTCACGTGAAAAGACAAAAGTGCCTTTAATGAATATTAAATTAGGTGAAGTGAAAAATGTGAATTAAAGACCTGCACCTGATTGACTTCAGAATTTTTTCATCCATAGACATGTTAATGACTTACGGATATTTCCATCCATAACCAGTTGTATGACTTACGGATTTTTTTATCCATAAGCATCAATATTGGTTACAGATTTTTTTATCCATAGGCACAAGTTTTAGGTTACGGATAAATCCATCCATAGGCACAAATATTGGTTTACGGATATATCCATCCATAGGCACAAATATTGGGTTACAGATAATACCATCCAAACAGTTCAACATATTCTTGTCTTCATTCACTTAATTCTTTTAACAAAATTCATTCGAACAACAGCCCATGACTCCTCTCCCATGCCCAATTCGGCAGCAACAACACGGTACCCACAATGGCCATCAGCCTTAACATCCACAACATCAAGAATGTATGGATGATACCCTGCAGGGAACTAATCAAAGTAAGGAATGGATTTTGGTGGTAGAATTTGTGGTAAGTGTCCTTCCATAGATTTTTCCATAGATTTTTTAGTCGAACAACTATCCTTTTGTGAGTGTAAGAGATCCACATGTTCAAAATAAGACGGCATTCGCTTAGTTGATCTCATGAATTTCGTAGGACGAACCATCTTTACAACACCTTTTGTTTTCACCTTAGCATGTGGTGCGTTAATAGATGTCTTCTCTAGAAAAAGGCTATCTCTTGCAATTTAGTTTTGATGTTACTCTTACCTGCAACATCTAACTCTTTGATTATGTGTCATATCTTCATTATCTAACACATTATAAGTTATTGACTACTCCATATCAACATCGTCTAATCCATCCCACAAATCAATCTCTCTTGAAATTCCCATGTATGAGTCTTGTGTATCCATTCACAATGTTGAAATAAACAAAAATAACTTAGCTTGCATAAAATAATCAACTATTCCGGATATGGATATCCATAATTCAAAAATAAACTACGGATATGGATATCCATAATTCAAATTACAACTACGGATATGAATATCCATAATTCAAAATACAACTACGGATATGGATATCCATAATTCAAAATACAATTACGGATAATTATATCTGTAATGCAGTGATATGGTGTAGAAAATGCTACTGACTTACGGACGCTTACATCCGTAACGTTAAAAAACACTTCCGGATATCGGTATCCGTCACTACCTGAGCTCGAAGAAAATGCGATAAAGAAGCTTAAATCGGTTCTTACCTCACAACAATGCACCACCACCACCACTGTAAATCCACCTCCTACGCAACTCAAAGCACCACCAATGAAGGAAACCAGCTCAAAGCACTACCGTCACAGCTTTTCCAAAGAAACCTTCACAACTTTTCTAACTAAAGAAGACAAGGGCATAGTTGGGTTTTGAAAATTTCATCGGGTGCAGGAAGCAAATGATCGGGTGCAGGAAGTAATTGCCCTCTTTTATTGGTATCGATTGTGTCTTATACGCTAAAGCTATGGGGAGTATCCTTGCCATGGAAATTGCTATCTCTAAGGGATGAACTTAGCTACGGATTGAATGTGTGACTTAGAACTTATCATCCAAGCTTTTCATAATAATAGTTTGATTTCATAATAGCAATGACCATCATTTTTAGTTAAAAAAACTCGCTCTAATAGTCACCAAACACAAACCACGCAAACTTTTATTTATATTTACAAGAACATACATTCCACTGGAACAACAAAATGCAACCAGACACAATGCATAGATGCTACTTTATTGGATGCTTTGATAATTAGCCATATGATTTTCTGCTTCAGAAACTGTTTGAAGGGGATTAAGGTCAATGAAGAATGTCCGGATCTCCATTGGAGCAAGTTCAACCACCAAGTTTGTAGGATCAACAGGTCCTCCCCTCACCACCTTAGGTTCATCAGTGGAACCTTCTACCTTCCAATCTAACTTCCTCTTTTCCATTTCAACTCTTTCTTGATTAGCAGACAAACTCATCTCTGTCACTTTATTTATCTGAAAAGGTTTAGTTGTTAAAAGGAAACATATACATGGGATATATGATGTGTAAAAAATAACCTGGAGTAGTTAGTTATCGCTCTTACCTTCTTGTTAGGAAACAACTTTTTCAATTCCACACTAGCCATTACTGAGTAATTATTGTCCTCTCCAATCTTTATATGTAAATAGGCACCAAACAAAAATCCATGAATATAGGATATTGTGATGTCTGAATACAGAGCAAAATATTTGATACTTGATGGCTAATAAAAATAATGGAAAAGTTGTCGAACATCGTAAAGATTCCAGTTGATGCATGACAAATATCAGAATCATTCATAGCTTGATTATTAATATCTTTGCGTGGTTAAACTTAGTCTATAGTAGCATTGACAAACTGTTATTGACCTCTAACAGTGACATAAAATATTATTTCCATTTCTTTGATAGAAACGTATGCATATTTGCATATTTTTAGCATAGGTTAAATGTAAGTAAAACATGTACGTGTCAGAAAATAATTCCAATCATGGTTAAGAATATTAGATTGCAGTCAAGCAATCCTTAGAAAGTTTAAATATTTCATTTATTATCAGTACATAAGTAAAAGAAATTACTACCTCATAAAGGTGAGCCAATCTCACGAGTACTTTTCCATTTTTAAATTCCTGCAGAAGTTCATAAAAACATTAGATACTCATCAGGGATAAAGATAATGTAAAATGTTAGAGGGAATCTTAAATTCCTTCTATTTTGTGTATAAATGTCACCAATCTTCCTTGCACACCTGGAGGGTTAAAAGAGCAATGTTGTTTGGTAAATTGTAGGAAGAATCTGTGCCTGAAAATGTTGATGCAGCGAAATGTAACAAATTATCCCCATCCTGCATGACAAGGGAAGACTGTTACTCAAATGATTAAGCGACCACCTTTTCGGGGGTCTCCCTTCATTTTACCTGTTCTGTGAAGGCCAACATCAGTGGTGAATATAACTCCTGGCCAACAGTGCGACGCCACTTGGCACCTTCACCTTTTTGGTCAATTCTAAGGTAAAGTTTTCCTTGAATCTGTAAATATCATAGAAACTTGTACTATTAGTAAACCGTAAGTTGCTGAATGATGGGAGCCAAAGTTCAAATGGATTAGTGATGAGGACCACAAAAGAGCATCAAACAATTCAAGAAAAAAGGAAGAACAAGAGATGAAAATTTCTCAAGAGACAAGAACAAGAGCAAGAATAAAGAAGCTAGAGGAAGGAATTCAAGAGCATAAAATAGACAGTCTATTTTGTAAAATTGAAACTTTTTGTTTTAATATATGTGAGAATATTCTAGAGGCTTCAAGCATCTTCTAGAACGATGTAGGTAAATGTAACAAACAAATTCCAACTGCTTTGTAGTTATAGCTAGTTCATACACCTAACTACTTCATGATTACATGAACCAAAAGGAGTTGCAATCCCTCTCATTCATGCATGCATCAATAATGTCAGCCAAACCCATGTACATTCCCCTAGGATTAGTTGTTTGAATCCCTTCCACACCTTTAGTTAGCTTCTTGAACACACCTTCTAATTCTACAAATAAAAGACTCCTCTCTTGTATTTTTCACACTTAAGATATATAAAATTACTTGATTTTGTGTAAGATTAAGTGTTTTGATAGTTTGATACTCAATTTTAGGTGAATTAACAACGCATTTATCCTTGGATTCTCTGAGGGTAATGTGCTTTCCATCATTTTACCTTGTCCATTTTATTTTCATTTTTCTCTTTTGTTTCTTATGATTTTCTCCTTGGCCAAGACATTGAAAGGTGTTCTTGGTTGAGTTCTTTGGTTGAAATCCTTCTAAGAGGTGATAGATCTTTCAAGTCCTATGGGGACCTCATCAATTAGGAAGGAATTATTGAATGATTTTAAGCAATTATTATCATGAGAGTAAGTGATTCAAAATAATTTAAGTTGTATTGCATCATTTATTCAGCATTAGTTCAGTATTAGAAAGCACCCAATTGAAGATATTTATGGAAAATAACAGATAGCAGTTATATATCAGGATAGTCTGTTGTCATTTGCAGTTTGTGGGCAGAAAATGCCTCTTTGGAAACTTTTATCTCTGGCAAGTATATTGTTGTGTTATGCACGATTACTGTGCCTAGTATTGTATTCCAGAGCTTATCAATTAATGTTCTATCATTTTGGTCCACTTGTCAGATCAGTGGGAAGAGGTATCCGGGGCCAGCATGCTGGTCATTTGAAAATAGCTTGAGTTTTTGATCGTGTAGATGTACAAGAGGAACAATTAACAAGATTGCGAAATAATGTGGTGCATATGGATGAGAGGACTGGATACATGGAAGAAAGGCTTCTCTTTGAGATGCAAAGGTTGGGAAATTTTCCAACTAGGGGTCAGATTTGAATTCTATGTTTCAATTAAAGAAAAGGCCATTTCATAGTATATAAGTGAATGGAAACCTCACCTTACAAGCCGATTTTATAAGTATTAAAGAAAAAGAAAGAATAGGGTAAATCCCTTGTGTATATTGAACACATAGGGTTATGTTTATATAGGAAAAAGAAACATATGGGCTAAGCCCATTACATAAATATGAGATATCTAACAATATCTATAATATCTCATAATATCTAATTATATCTAATAATATCTAACACTCCCCCTCAAGCTGGAGCATATAGATCATATGTACCCAGCTTGTTACAAATGTAATCAATCCTAGGTCCTCGTAAGGGTTTAGTAAAAATATCTGCTAATTGATTATTTGAATTAACAAACTCAGTCTTGATATCTCCTGATATAATCTTTTCTCGAATGAAATGACAATCAATCTCAATATGTTTTGTCCTTTCATGAAAAACTGGATTTGAGCTAATATGAAGAGCAGCCTGATTATCACATATCAGTGTCATTTGAGTAACCTCTCCAAATTGCAATTCTTTAAGTAACTGTTTAAGCCAAATAAGCTCACAAGTAGCCGAGGCCATAGCTCTATATTCTGCTTCTGCACTAGATCTTGCCACAACACTTTGTTTCTTGCTCTTCCAAGAGATCAAGTTATCACCAATGGAGACACAATAACCAGAAGTTGACCTTCTATCAGATGGAGATCCTGCCCAATCAGCATCTGAATAACAAACGACTTTAGTATGGTTATTATGACCATATAACAAACCTTTTCCAGGAGAGCCTTTAATGTACTTCACTATACGAATGACTGCATTCCAATGATCTTCACATGGAGAATTAAGAAATTGACTCACCACACTGACTGCAAAGGAAATATCAGGACGAGTAACAGTGAGATAGTTCAATCTTCCAACTAATCTCCTGTACTTCTCAGGATCTGAAAGAGGCTCCCCCTGATTGGGTAGAAGCTTGACGTTGGGATCCATGGGAGTATCAACAGATTTCGAATTCATCAACCCAATTTCCTCCAAAATATCTAATGCGTATTTTCTTTGAGAGATAACAATACCAGTATTGGATTGTGCTACCTCAATCCCCAAGAAATATCTGAGTTTGCCAAGATCTTTGGTCTGAAAGTGTTGACAAAGGTGTTGTTTTACTTGTGAGATGCCATGGTGATCACTGCCTGTAAGAACAAAGTCATCAACATATACTACAAGATAGATACACCCAGCACTCGAGTGACGATAAAAAACTGAATGATCGCCTTCACTGCGAGTCATACGAAATTGTTGAACAACATTGCTAAATTTTCCAAACCAAGCCCTAGGAGACTGCTTGAGGCCATATAAGGATTTGCGAAGACGACATACCAATCCAGAAGACTCCCCCTGAGCAACAAAACCGGGAGGTTGCTCCATATAAATTTCTTCCTGCAAATCCCCATTAAGAAAAGCATTTTTAACATCCAGTTGATAAAGAGGCCATTGTTGAAGAGCAGCCATAGCTATGAATAAGCGAACAGAGGCCATCTTTGCTATTGGAGAAAAAGTATCACCATAGTCTAAACCAAAAATTTGGGTATAACCCTTAGCCACAAGACGAGCTTTGAGACGATCAATAGTACCATCAGGACCAACTTTGATAGCAAAAATCCACCTGCAACCAACAACAGATTTCCTAGATGGTAAAGGAACAAGTTCCCAAGTTCCATTATTCTGAAGCGCATTCATTTCATCAAGCATGGCCTGACGCCAACCAGGATGGGCTAAGGCATCACCTACAGATTTTGGAATGGATACAGAAGAAATAGACGAAAGGCAGGTATAAAAGGGTTGAGATAGTCTATGGTAACTCAAAGCAGTATAATGCGGAGAGGGATTACGAGTAGAACGTATACCTTTACGGATAGCAATAGGAAGATCAGGTTCAACAGTCGGAGGTTCAACTATAGGAGCCGGAGGGGGATGAGGTGTTGGCACCAGAATAGAGTCTGCTGATGGACGATGAGACGGTTGACGACGACTATACACCTGAAGAGTTGGCGGCGGTGGTGAATTGTTAGGTGCACTAGGCACAACAAGAGGAATATTAACTTGATTAGATGAAGAAATTGAAGGAGAAGGACAAGACTTAAAGTAAAGGGAAGATTCACTGAAGGTGACATCTGCTGAAATAAAATAACGGTTTAAAGACGGTGAGAAACATTTATATCCTTTTTGTGATCTAGTGAACCCTAAAAAAACACATTTGTGTGACTTAGGAGATAATTTATATGGAGCAACCTCCCGGTTTTGTTGCTCAGGGGAAGTCTTCTGGATTGGTATGTCGTCCTCAGTTTTAGATAACAAAATTCCTCATTCTATTTTATTTCCACATGACCCTCTCCACTCTTTACCTCCCAAAGTTTTTGGGTCCACATGTTTTGTTCATAATTTTAGTCCTGGTCTTGATAAATTATATTACAAAGTGGACTTTAAGCCTAACTCAACCCCATAAAACCGGCTCATGGGGTGAGGTTTGCACCCACTTATATACAATGAAAGTCCTAATCTCTAGTCGATGTGGGATCTCCAACACACCCCCTCACACCGAGACTGCCAACTCGTGCGTGGGACTATATATTATGGGTGGTCCGATAGCGGCCCGATAGCGGGTGGCACGATAGGCCCAACAAACATTCGCTAGGATAGGCTTTAAATGGCTCTGATACCATATTAAAGAAAAAGAAAGAATAGGGTAAATCCCTTGTGTATATTGAACACATAGGGTTATGTTTATATAGGAAAAAGAAACATATGGGCTAAGCCCATTACATAAATATGAGATATCTAACAATATCTATAATATCTCATAATATCTAATTATATCTAATAATATCTAACAATAAAGTTGAGTTAGATTTAAAGTCCACCTTTTAAGAATCTCTCCTAATTCTTTGTGTTTTCCAGAGAATAAAAGACCCAAAAACCATAGCCAAAATTCATCCAACCTACAGTCCCCCATTTCCCCTAAATTCCTAACCAACACCACAATTCAATTCCTTTTCTAATGCCTAAATTTTGAGCAATTTTATCTCTGCCATCCAACCCAATATTCTGCAAAAATTATCCTATTAGAATCTTAATCTCCCGCAATTGAAATCAACAAGGCATCCCCACACAAGGTGCGCACCAGGTTTTGTTGAGGATTATATTGAAAATTCTTAACGCCTCTCTTTAGATTAACTAGGCTGCTTGATGAAAAAGTTGAGAAAGTTTTAATGAAGATGTTACGAAGTGGACTTTAAGCCTAACTCAACCCCATAAAACCGGCTCATGAGGTGAGGTTTGCACCCACTTATATACAATAAAATGTCCTAATCTCTAGTCGATGTGGGATCTCCAACACACCCCCCTCACGTTGAGAGTGACAGCTCGTGCGTAGGATAACATATTATGGGTGGTCTGATAACGGCCCGATAGCGGGTAGCCTGATAAAGCCAACAAACACTCGATAGGATAGGCTCGAAACGGCTCTGATACTATATCTTGAGTAAACCTTCCAAACCAAGCACGAGGTGATTGTTTAAGACCATACAAGGCCTTCTTAAGTCTGCACACCTTATTTTCTTCATTAACATTACCATAACCCGGTGGATTCTCCATGTATACTTCTTCCTCAAAGTTTCTATGCAAGAAGGCATTCTTAACATCAAACTGATGCATCTCCCAATCAAAGTGCGCTGCCAAGGAGAGAATAATTCTGACTGTATTCATTTTTGCTACTGGAGCAAAAGTTTCCTCATAATCGATCCCATAGGTTTGAGTGTACCCTTTTGCAACCAACCTTGCTTTATATCGATCCAACGTGCCATTAGACTGCTACTTCACTGTGTATATCCACCGATAACCCACTGCCTTCTTATCCTTTGGTCTCTCTACAATCTCCCAAGTCTCACTCTTTTCTAATGCCTTCATTTCTACATTCATGGCTCGAACCCAGTTCTCATCCTTTAAGGCTTCTTGTACCGATGTAGGGATTCTAATAGAATAAATAGCTGAAAGAAAACTTTGGTGCTGCATAGAAAGTTTTTCTGTAGACACAAATTGAGATATAGGATATTTGGCACAAGATCTTTTTTCTTTTCTCAATGCAATAGGTAAATCATCTAGGTTAGTTTCATTTAAAGTGTCCTCAAAAGTCTCATAGGTATGAGTTCTTACCTCCGGTTCGGACAATTGAAGTTGTTGTTCGATCAGGACGGGTTCTTGTTGCCTTCGTTGGTATTGTTTCCCAAAGTATTTGTCCTCATTATTCTTCTCTGGTAATGATGTTGGCATAGGGTCTTCGTCATTCTCCCTAAGAACGAAATCCTGCAACAAAGGAAAAGGTGGCAACTCAAAGTCCTCAGCTTCTTGAATACTCTCCCCCTGAAGCTGAGAACTAGGAAAGAAAGACTCTGTTTCATGGAAGGTGACATCTTTGGTAATATAAACTTTACGACTTTGAGGATGATAACATTTGTACCCCTTTTTGTTGGGGGCATAACCAATGAAGACACATTTGATGGCACGAGGATCTAACTTACCTCGATACGAGCTATGAACATGGACAAAAGCTGGACAACCAAAGACACGATTATGAAGACTAGTTAACATGGGAATAAAAGGATAGAATGTGGTCATAAGCTGAATAGGAGTAACACCCTCTAGAACCCGAGAGGGAAATCTATTAATCAAATAAGTGGCAGTCAGGATGACTTCCCCCAGTAAGATTTTGGAACAGACATTTGGAAAAGTAAAGCTCTAGATACCTCAAGGAGATGACGATTTTTTCTTCCAGCAACCCCATTTTGTTGAGGAGTGTCCACACAAGTTAATTCATGAACAACTCCATTTCCCTCAAGAAACTTTGAAAGGTTCTGGTTGACATATTCTCGTCCATTATCAGAACGTAATCTCTTAATTGGATTTTCAAATTGTGTTTGAACCATTTTGTAAAAATTTACAAACAATTGAAAAACTTCAGACTTGTCTTTCATGAGGAATATCCAGGTAACGCGAGTACAATCATCAATAAATGAAACAAACTATTTTGCACTCGAGATATTAGGAATAGATGAAGGTCCCCATACATCAGAATGAATAAGATCAAAAGGTTTTGAACTTCTATTATTATTCGAAGGAAAAGTTGTTCTATGGTGTTTAGCAAATTGACAAACATCACAATGAAAAGACTCAACCGATAATTTTGTAAATAAAACAGGAAATAAGGATTTTAGGGTACTAAAAGGAGGATGTCCAAGACGTCTGTGTTGAAGCCATATTTGAGAAGATGACCAAGATTCAGTGCCTTGCTGAAGACAAGAAGTATGTGCCTGTAGTTTAGCACATTTTTTAGTTTCTTTCTGTTGTAAGTAATATAACCCGCCCTGCTCTTTAGCAAGTCCAATTGTCTTCCCCGTGGCAAGATCCTGAAAAACACAATGGGAAGGAAAAAATGTCACTGCACAATTTAAATCTTGGGTAATCTTATGAATAGACAAGAGGTTATTAGATAGGTTGGGAACATGAAGCACATTTTTTAAAGGGAAGGAAGGTTGAAGGTGGATATTACCACGACCAATAATGGGGGTATTGGAACCATTAGCTACAGTAATATGTTGGTTATAAGATAAGGCATTGTAGGATAAAAATAAGAGGAATGAGGTGTCATATGATCAGTAGCACCAGAGTCTATAATCCAGATATTCTCGGTACCAGAAGCATTAAAGGATAAGAAACTAGAACTCTTACCACTCATGGTTAAAGAACAAGAGCTAGTCTTACTAAGAGAGTTCAAGAGAGCTCGTAAACGTTCCAACTCTTCTTTGCTGAGTGAGGGGACCTCCTCTGCTATTTGAGGGAAAGGTAAGGTCGTACTTTCAGAGTCAGATGATGCTTGATTAGCATGCCTTTGTATGGTACCTTTGAATCCTCCAATACGTTCCGAGACCTTCTCCTTTCCATGAAGTTTGAAGCACCTTTCCTTAGTATGACCTGTCTTTTTACAATAACTGCACCAACGAACTTCACGATTAGCCTTTGTGGGAGGCTTTCCAAATGAAGGAAATGAACCTTTTATAGGGCCCTTGCCAGTCGCCATAGCTGAACTATCACCAGAGTTGTTAGTACTTAGAGCTGAACTATCAACGGAGTTGCCTCCATCCAACATTACTAACCTTCGAGTTTCTTCCCCTCGTACAATGTGAAAAACCTCTGAAAGAGAAGGGAAATTTTCCATTCCCAAAATCTGAATCCTAATTGGATCAATTCAGGGTTTAATCCAGAAAGAAATTTAAATATACGTATCCTTTCAAGAAATTGTGTTAGTGCAATAGAGTCATCTGTGCACTTCATCTTCAAATTTTGATATTGATCTAATTCGATCCATAAACCATTCAACATACCATAGTAGTTAGTTACTGAAAGGCTCCCTTGGCTGGTATGAAAGATCTTGTTTTCTATCTCGTACCATGCTGCAGTATCTTTTTTCATAGAGTATGTTTGACAAAGGTTTTCCCAAATCTCCTTAGCAGTGGAGAAGAACATACAATTTCTGCTAATCTCTGGCGTCATAGAATTCCATAACCAGGTCATGATAAGAGAGTCTTCATCGTCCCAGTCTTCGTATTTCGAACCAATTTTGGCTGGAGGGTTCCGTTCTAGGTGACTCAATTTCTTCCTTCCTTTGAGAGTAGCACGAACCAACTGAGCCCATTGCAGGTAGTTGTTTCCATCGACACGATAACTGCTTTGCAACATCGGCAAATCATTGGAGCTAAGAGAGGTTGTGTTGTTAGTCGACATTGGTAAGAGTTGAATAAATACGACAAAACTGGTGGTGATTCTGTTTGGAAAAAAAATGCTGGAAAAAAATTTCCGGCAGTAGCGGTCTACGTCGGCGGAGGTCGGCAGCGAAGGTCGGCACGTCTGTCAATGTCGGTCGACAGCGAAGGTCGACGTCGGAGGTCGGCACGTCTGTCAACGTCGGTCGGCAACGAAGGTCGACGTCGGAGTTCGGCAACATCAGTCGACAGCGAAGGTCGTTGTCGAGGTCGGCTACGGAGGTCGGCAGCAGAGGTAGAGGTCGGCGTCAGAGGTCGACAGCAAAGGTCGTCGTCGAAGTCGGCTACGGATGTCGGCAGCGAAGGTCGGCGTCAGAGGTCGGTGGTAGTTGACGGTCGGCAACGGTAGTATTTGCAGCAAACAATGAAGGCTGCCTAGAAAAGTAATTGCAGCAATGAAGGCTGCCCAGAAAAGTAATTGCAGCAATGAAGACTGCCAAAAAATTGCAGAAACAGTCTCCCAGATCAGGAGCTCTGATACCAAGTTGAAAGGAATAGAAAGAAATAGATGGAATGTATTTCTGATGTGGGATCTCCAACAGAAGCCCTAAATAAAAGAGAAATATTGGTATTGAAGTCCTTTGGGACGAGGCTAATATTTCAACAGGTGGTATTGATGGGAACCAAGATCCAAAGTGGATTAAGAAGGATCAATAGATGCATTTAAGGCATTTATTATTAGGAGTTATGTGATTGTTAATGGTTAAGAGAAGAAAAGAGAAACATATTAGGTAAAATAAAAAGTGAATTCATTCAATTAACTAGAGTACACTAACAGTGTTTACATATCCACTGGAAGTGGTCATAGAAAAACTAACTGCTCAGGCCAGGTACAGCTGTCACTGGACTTTATAGTTAGAGGAATATCTGGTTAAAATAATATTTTTTATAATATGATTTATGGGCATATTATGTCATGTATTATAATTCTAGGAATAAAATATCCTATAATTATTTGTATTTATTGTCATCAGTATACATAAGATGGAATCTGTTGTGTAGCAATACAACCAGTTTTCAGAATCTCTTCCATCCATTTCTCTCTCAATAACTGCAAATTTTATAATATCTTTAATGTACATTGCAAGCATACCAGATTCCATACACAAAATGGTGTATGTAAGGAGATCAACTAAATAAAATCGCATAATTGCACTTAGCATGACGACATCCATATCTCAACAACAAAAATCAATAAAATGAGACCTTATCAGAGCACCAGAAAAATCTGCTCACAAATGAACACATAACCAGAAATCATTATGCAAGCAATTGTAGATGGATATTTGGAAAGATTTACTTAACCGTTAAGCCCTCACACTTATCAGCAATGCAAACTGTTTCATTGAGTACCTCACCTACACCTCTTGCATCATCATGAAGCAACCTCCTAACAAAATATAAAACCAAATCATAAAACAAGTAAATGTCAATCATATTCATTATTAGTATTAAGAATAAAGGAAAAGGAAAAATAGGATAAACCCCTTGTATAAAATAAACACATACTGTTGTTTATTTATAAATGAAAATAATAATAAAATAACAGAAACTATGGACTAACAATTAGTAACATGTTGAACTTGGCAAAATAACCCACCTATGGAGCATCAGCTCCATTTGGCCATCCTCCAAGCTGGAACCTCCAACTGAGCGGTCCACCAACACTGAGAATTCCACACTACTATCTTGAATATATATTCCTAAATTAACCTGAAAGAATAGTGACAAGCCATAATATTTATAATATTCATTTGAAGAATAAAGCAGATGGACTAAAATGCAGAAATATCTATTTCAAGCAAATCAACATGCATAAGAAATAAAATAAAAACATGTTCAAGTGAAAAGGAGAGCAAAGATGAATGTGAGTGTAAAACTCCTATTCTGTATGTTGGTTGGTTAGTATTAACTGCAACTTGTTCTTTACTCTGGTTAGTGTAACTTCTTTAGTTAGACAATTACAGCTAACTTATAATTGAGCTCTGTTATAAATGTAGATATTTGTAAACAAAGTCAATGAGTGAATGTAAATTCTTTCAATTCATAGTTAACAATTTCCTTTTCTCTCAACATGGTATCATGGGCTCTTTGGTCCAACTTTTTCATGGCTTCCACTGCAAATCAGGAAGTTCCAAGTCATAGGACGCTAGCTCAGTGCAACCTTTCCCTGATGATGATTCTCTTCTCAAACTCCAATGGCTAACAATCTTGTCTCGTGGGATCATAGAGAAACTCGGTGAGAAGAATATTTTGTTGTGGTGATATCAAATTAAACATATAATGAAAGCACATAATCTGTAACGATTCATTGTCTCCCCTCGCAATCCAATATGTTTTCTAACTGAGGAAGATCGTGACTAAATTTAACTCAAACTAGATTGTCGAGTTTAGGAATCATTGCCATCAAGACCTATGCTTGCTGTAGTTCTTGGATCCATTCACTGCTGAGGTTTGGGACAAAATTCATTCCTATTTTCTTCATCAAACTCACTAAAGCGAGACGGCTTCAGTCTAAGATTCGTCATGCGTCACGTAATACTCACACAGTAGAGGAAAATCTTCTTTAGTGAATGTCACAAACGAATTTTCTAAATCAAGCTATTGCAAATTGTTGAAATATGAGTGTAAATATTAAACATTTACTGTACAATAATTATAGATTGAATGGATAATGAATATATGTTTTTTTGTAAGAAATCAATAAAATTAAGGGAATGAGATTAAGAGTTCAATTGGTAGATTTGCTTTAGATTTAAAGTATTTATGTATGGAGATTTATTTTCTTTATTTCAGGAGATTTACTTTCTTTTATTAGGATTTCGTTTTTCTTTTAAATACACTGTATTTTTTCCTTTTGAGATCAAGAAAAGTAATTCCATAATTATTGCTTACTACTAGCACCTTTTTTCACAGAAATGACTGACATACATTTTTTCCCCATTTTACTTCTAGTGCAAGCCCTAATTATCAATACTAATTCATACTCTAATATCAGAGGTTCTAAAGGTCGTGGCCATGGTGGCCACAATTCAATGTTACAATGTTTCAGATATGAACACATGACTCTTATCTATTACAACATGTTCAATCCAAGTATCAAGTACCTCGCAATCAACCAACTCCATCTCAATGGAATGTTTATTCACAGTCTCATGTATATTCTGCTCATTGGAACATCTTGAGTGTTCCACTATAGTAATCATAACAACTCAGTAGTGCCAAGCAACCTCAAGCTATGGTTCCTAACACTTGAAAACAAAAGGATTATTTTATGGATATCAATCACAGCAGCTATTTCTCATAATCTCTATTTGTAATAACCAAAAACTTACAAAAAAGGAAATAAAAATATGCTGAAATAAATAGGAAGATTTTGAAGATATTTTTTCCTAATTACTATGGAGATATTGAGACTATTTTTTATGTTAATAATCTGCTATCCACAGCACTCCCCTCAAGTTGGTAAATTAATATCAATCATTCCCAACTTGTCTAAAAGATCCTAGAATCTGCCATGAGGAAGCTCTTTAGTGAAAATGTCTGCTATCTAAAATCTTATAGGAACATGATTTATAACCACAAGGCCTTTGTTCAAATTATCTTTGATGAAGTGTTTGCCAATTTCAATATGTTTGGTCGTATCAGATTGGATTGGACTATTGGCAATGCTCATGGATGACTTGTTATTACAGTACAATTGCATAGGGATGTCACCAAGTATGATCTTTATCTAGAGTCCTTCACACACTTTGAGCAAGGGCTCAAAATTCAACTTTTGCACTAGATCAAGATACTCTATCATATTTTTTGCTTTTCCACATCGCTAGACTTTCTCCAAGAAATATAGAATCCCCATGCATAGATTATCTATCAATAATAGAATCTACACAGTCTATCTGCATCAATATATATCTTCAAGGTCAAAGCATCTCCTTTCTTGAAGAATAATCCCTTTCTTGGGTTTGGCTTCAAGTACTGAAGAATTTTGTCAACTACTAGCATGTGTCTTTCTCTTGGATCATGCACAAATTGACTTAGCACACTAACTGCATAAGCAATGTCTGGTCTTGCGTGTGATAAGATTTTAAGTTTGACATGTAGTTCATCGAAATGTGAGCACAATTGGAATGTAGTTGAGCAAGTAATAACTACTTTTCATGACATGATTCTTTCATTATTATCTTTTTTGTAGAATGTAGAAAGAAATTAATTCACATTTTACTTATTCATAATGCAGATTCATTAAAAAAAAGGAATAGGATGGACCACAAAAGTTTGCATGATTTGGTTTACATAAAGTGTAACAATCAACATTTAATTATAACATAATTCTCCTGATTATGCAACACTCCCCCTCAAGTTGGTGAATGTATATCTATCATTCCCAACTTGCAAGTAAGATCTTCGAATTGTTTTGTGGGAAGTCCCTTAGTAAACATATATGCCAATTGGAGTCTTGAAGGGATGTACTCAGTGGCTATAAGACCATCATCCAACTTCTCTTTAATAAAGTGTCGGTCTATCTCTACGTGCTTTGTTCGATCATGTTGAACCGGATTGTGTGCAATACTGATAGCGAACTTATTATCACATGTCAAACCCATAGGAGCTTCATATTTTATTTTTAGGTCATCAAGTATGATCTTCATCCATAAGAGTTCACACACCCCTTGAGCCATGGCTCTAAATTCTGCCTCTGCACTTGATCTTGCAACTACATTTTGCTTCTTGCTCCTCCATGTCACCAGATTTCCACCCAAGAACATGCAGTAGCCTGTGGTGGATCTCCTATTAACAATCGATCCTGCATAGTCAGCATCAGTATATACTTTCATGGATAAGTTTTCCCCCTTTTTGAATAGCAATCCTTTTCCTGGAGAGGCTTTTAAGTACTGAATAATTTTATCTACTGCCTGCAAGTGTCTTTCTCTTGGATCATGCATAAATTGACTAACCACACTAACTGCATAGGCTATATCTGGCCTAGTGTGTGAAAGATAAATGAGTTTTCCCACAAGTCTTTGATATTGTGTCTTCTCCACTTTTGGGTTTTCCTCATCATTCCCAATCCTATGATTTTGCTCTATTGGCACTCCAGTGGGCTTACAACCCAACTTACCAATCTCTTTGAGAAGATCAAGGATGTATTTCCTTTGAGAAATAAAGATGCCCTGTCTCGAGTAAGCAACCTCTATCCCAAGGAAGTACTTCAGCTTCCCAAGATCCTTCATTTCAAATTGAGCAGCTAGTCTCTCCCTCAAATTTTGTTTTTCAATCTCATCATCACCTGTAATAATCATATCATCTACATAGACCAAAAGTAGAGTGAGTTTACCATTCTGAGAATGTTTTATAAACAGAGTATGGTGGTCACCTTGGCTTTGTCGGTACCCCAAAGATACCATAGCTTGAGTAAACCTTCCAAACCAAGCACGAGGTGATTGTTTAAGACCATATAGGGCCTTCTTAAGTCTGCACGCCTTATTCCCTTCATTAACAATACCATAACCAGGTGGAATCTCCATGTATACTTCTTCCTCCAAGCTTCCATGCAAGAAGGCATTTTTAACATCAAATTGATGCATTGCCCAACCAAAGTGTGCTGCCAGGGAGAGAATAATCCTGACGGTATTCATTTTTGCCACTGGAGCAAAAGTCTCCTCATAATCGATCCCATAGGTTTGAGTGTACCCTTTTGCAACCAACCTTGCTTTATACCGATCCAGTGTGCCATCAGACTTATACTTAACTGTGTATATCCACCTACAACCCACTGCTTTCTTATCTTTTGGTCTCTCTACAATCTCCCAAGTCTCATTCCTTTCTAACGCGCTCATTTCTTCATTCATGGCTCGAATCCAGTTCTCATCTTTTAAGGCTTCTTGTACCGATGAAGGGATTTTGATAGAATCAATAGCTGAAAGAAAACTCTGGTGCTACATAGAAAGTTTTTCTGTAGACACAAATTGGGATATAGGATATTTGGCACAAGATCTTTTTTCTTTTCTCAAGGCAATAGGTAAATCATTTAGGTTAGGTTCAAAAGCAGTATTTAAGGTGTCCTCAAGAGTCTCACTGGTATGAGTTCTTACCTCCGGTTCAGACAATTGAAGTTGTTGTTCGACCAGGACGGGTTCTTGTTGCCTTCGCTGATATTGTTTTCCAAAATATTTGTCTTCATTATTCTTCTCTGGTAATGATGTTGGTGCAGGGTCTTTGTCATCCTCTCTAAGAACGAAATCCTGCAACAAAGGAAAAGGTGGCAACTCAAGGTCCTCAGCTTCTTGAATACTCTCCCCCTGAAGCTGAGAACTAGGAAAGAAAGACTCTGTTTCATCGAAGGTGACATCTTTGGAAATATACACTTTACGACTTTGAGGATGATAACATTTGTATCCCTTTTCGTTGGGGGCATAACCTATGAAGACACATTTGATGGCACGAGGATCTAACTTACCCCGATAAGGACTATGAACATGGACAAAAGCAGGACAACCAAAGACACGATTCTGAAGACTATTCAACATGGGAATAGAAGGATAGAATGTGGTCATAACCTGAATAGGAGTAACACCCTCTAGAACCCGAGAGGGTAATCTATTAATCAAATAAGTGGCAGTCAGGACTGCTTCCCCCAGTAAGATCTAGGAACAGATGTTTGGAAAAGTAAAGCTCGAGTAACCTCAAGGAGATGACGATTTTTCCTTTCAGCAACCCCATTTTGTTGAGGAGTGTCCACACAGGTTAATTCATGAACAACTCCATTTTCCTCAAAGAACTTGGAAAGGTTTTGGTTCACATATTCTCTTCCATTATCAGAACGCAATCTCTTAATTGGACTTTCAAATTGTGTTTGAATCATTCTGTAAAACTTTACAAACAAGTGAAAAACTTCAGACTTATCTTTCATGAGGAATATCCAAGTAACCCGAGTACAATCATCAATAAATGAAACAAACCATTTTGCACCCGAGATATTAGGAATAGATGAAGGTCCCCATACATCTGAATGAATAAGATCAAAAGGTTTAGAACTTTTATTACCATTGGGAGGAAAAGTTGTCCGATGGTGTTTAGCAAACTGACAAACATCACAATGAAATGACTCAGCAGACACTTTTGTAAATAAAACAGGAAATAAGGACTTTAGGGTACTAAATGGAGGATGACCAAGACATCTGTGTTGAAGCCATATCTGAGATGATGACCAAGATTCACGACCTTGCTGAAGATCAGAAGTGTGTGCCTGTAGTCTAGCACCCTTTTTACTTTCTTCATGCTGTAAATAATATAACCCGCCCTGCTCTTTAGCAATTCCAATAGTGTTCCCCGTGGCAAGATCCTGAAAAACACAATGGGAAGGGAAAAATACCACTGCACAATTTAAATCTTGGGTAATCTTTTGAATAGACAAGAGGTTATTGGATAGTTTGGGAACATGAAGCACATTTTTTAAAGGAAATGAAGGTTGAAGGTGAATGGTACCACGACCATTAATGGGGGTAGTGGAACCATTAGCAACAGTAATATATGGCTTACCGGATAAAGTAGTGTAGGATGAAAAAAAAGAGGAATGAGGTGTCATATGATCAGTAGCACCAGAGTCTATAATCCAGATATTTTCAGTACTAGAAGCATTAAAGGATAAAAAACTAGAACTCTTACCACTCATAGTAAAGGAACAATAGCTAGATGGCTTACTAAGGGAGTCCATGAGAGTTCAAAACCAACTTTTTTCAGATTGGCAATATTTGATCCTGTTCACGCACACAAAAAATCCGTCGGAAAAATTTTCCGATGGCGGTTTCCGGCGGCTGGCGGCGGTTTCCGGCGAGCAGTGGCAGTTCCGGCGAGCGGTGCAGTTTCCGGCGAGCGACGACAATGGTGGTCGGTGGTGGTGGTCGGCGGTGGTCAATGGCGGTGGCAATAACGGTCAATGGAGAAAGGATAAGGAAAATAAAAAGTTGCAGCAATGAAGGCTGTCCAAAAAAAAAAATAATTGCAGCAATAAAGGCTGTCAAGGAAAATGATTACAGCAATGGCGGCTGTCAAGGAAAATGATTATAGCAATGAAGGCTAAAAAAATTGCGGAAGCAGAGTCTCCTAGATCAGGAGCTCTGATACCAAGTGGAAAGAAATAGATGAAATATATTTCTGAGATATCTTACAAATGTAATTACAGTCTCTATTTATAGACTGTTTTACAACCTAATTAAAGAAAGAAATAATAGGCAATGAAAGCCAGAAATAATGAGTGTTTAAAGCTGTACAAATCAAATAAAATCAAATCACTAACAAATCTGTCCTAATAAATATAAAATGGAATCTGCACTTAATTATAACATAATTCTCCTGATTATGCAACAGTAACCAACAACTTTCTCAAAGATACAATATTAGGGATGAAATAGACCTTACTGTACTGAATGACATTGATGAGTGCAATGAGTGGTTAGTAGAACAAGTAGATGATGATAATGATAACAAAGAGGGGAAAATGAGTTGGTTTTTAATGATGATCTCACTCTTAATTGGGCAACTGTTTATGAAGCTTCAAGTGTTGTAGAACCTGTTAGATATTATTAGATACTATTAGATATTATTAAATATTATGAGATATTATAGATATTGTTAGATATTTCTATTTATGTAATGGGTTTAACTCATGTTTCTTTTTCTATATAAACATAACCATATGTGGTCAATATACACAAGAGATTTATCCTATTCTTCTTTTCTTTTATTTTAATATGATACCAAAGTCATTTAAAGCCTATCCTAGTGAGGGTTTCTTGGGCCTATTGTGCCACCCGCTATCGGACCACCTATCAATATAGAGTCCCACGCACGAGGGTCTCACCTTAATAAGTTGATTTTATAAGGTTGAATTAGGCTTAAAGTTTACTTCTTAATATGGTATTAGAGCTCGTCTTGTGGCTAAGGTTATACCCAAATTTTTGGTTTAGACTATAGTGATACTTTTTCTATAGTGGCAAAGATGGCTTTTGTTTGCTTATTCATAGCCATGGTTTCTCTTCAACAATTACCTCTTTATCAACTGAATGTAAAAATTGTCGTACTTAATAGGGATTTGCAGGAAGAAATTTATATGGAGCAACCTCTCAGTTTTGTTGCTCAGGGGAGTCTTCTGGATTGGTATGTTGTCTTCGCAAATTCTTATATGGTCTCAAGCAGTCTCATAGGGCTTGGTTTGAAAAATTTAGCAATGTTGTTTAATAGTTTGGTATCATTCTATTTTTTACCGTCACTCTATGTTGATGACATTGTTCTTACATGCAGTGATCACCATGAAAAACATCTTTGTCAATACTTTCAGACCAAAGATCATGGCAAACTCAAATATTTCTTAGGGATTGAAGTAGCACAATCCAATACTGGTACTGTTATCTCTTAAAGAAAATATTCATTGGATATTTTGGAGGAAATTGGATTGATGAATTCGAAATTTGTTGATACTCCCACAAATCCCAATGTCAAACTTCTACCCAATCAGAGGGAGCCTCTTTTAGATCCTGAGAAGTATAGAAGATTAGTTGGAAAATTGAACTATCTCACTGTTACTCATCTTGATATTTCCTTTGCAGTTAGTGTGGTGAGTCAATATCTTAATTCTCTATGTGAAGACCATTGGAATGCAGTCATTCGTATACTGAAGTACATTAAATGCTCTCTTGGAAAAGGTTTGTTATATGGTCACAATAAGAATACTAAAGTCGTTTATTATTTAGATGCTGATTGGGCAGGATCTCCATCTGATAGAAGATCATTTTTTGGTTATTATGTCTCCATTGGTGATCAATGTTACCAAAATCGTGATCTAGATTGTAGGATTGTCGATCTTGCGATTTTTTGGGAGCAAAACGTGTTGGATCGCAGGGGGGATCGAAAACTGGCCGGATCAGAGCAATCTGGCGATATTTACAAGGGATTTATCCTATTCTTCTTTTCTTTTCTTTTAATAGAACCAATAACTTGTACAAGGAGACAAGCAACTTCAACCCAACAAGGAGGAGCAAAGACAAGATTCAAATTGGGGTTGGGAATTAATTGCATGATAGCTTTGATTCTGAGTTTGAAAAATTACTTAACTTTGACAAGTGTTTCTTTGAAGGGGAAGAGGACGAGGGATATGCTCCATTGAATGATATTGAAGAAAACTATGTTGGGATTGAAGAAGAGTTAGATAATTAGAAGTTTAAGACATTTATTTATGTTTTGTTGTTATTTTAAGTTTTGAAGTTGAAATTTGTGGTGTTTCTATTTGATGTTATTGTTATTTGAATTTCTAGACATAATATTATTATTAGTTATGATTGCCTCTTTCATTACTTTTGTATTACAATTATATTTTTGTATTTTTTTAAATTATCTATAAGTATATATTGAATTTCTTTTGACCACAATTTGCCGTCAATTTGGCTCATAATTGAGAGAAAGATGTAAAAACAAGCAGTTAGTGGTTCAATATATTCCAGGCAAAGATCAGCAGGCAGATCTTCTAACAAAACTTTTATCTTCTAATATTATTATTAGTTATGATTGCCTCTTTCATTACTTTTGTATTACAATTATATTTTTGTATTTTTTTAAATTATCTATAAGTATATATTGAATTTCTTTTGACCACAATACTTCCGCCATTACCTATTATGGCTTTTGTTATAACTTATAAAAGATTTTTGAGGTCCCCAATATTTTCCGTGTTATCCGATATCGATAACACGTAAAAATAAATTAACAACAATTTCATGGTCTAGTAATGAGGCAAATTGTAGAAGTCTTACAGCCACCGCAACACACATTCTTCTGATACAACTCTTTTCAAACTTTTTGTTCCTCATCATGCTCCCTTGGTGTTATACGAAAATCACAATGCCGTCAATTTGGCTCATAATTGAGAGAAAGATGTAAAAACAAGCAGTTAGTGGTTCAATATATTCCAGGCAAAGATCAGTGGGCAGATCTTCCAACAAAACTTTTATCTTCTACTAGATTTTCTTTTCGTCGTGCCAAACTCAATGGGCTGAGCTCCTTAAGACTTCTAAGCCTCCAAGTGGTGTGAGAATGAACTCACTGTATATTAGTTAGTTAGTATTAACTATAGTTTGTTCTTTACTCTAGTTAGTGTAACTGTTTTAGTTGGACTTTGTTATAAATGTAGATCTCTGTAAACAATGTCTGAGTGAATGTATATTCTTTCAATTCATAATACACAAGTTTCATGTCTCTTAACATAATGATTTTCATTTAAATAGAAACCTGAATAGAAAAAAAAAATCATTTGCTCAGGAAAAGAAAAACTTACAATAGATAGTAAACAAATCCATTCATAAGTACAACAGTAGACGAACATAATATAAGCTAAAAATTGAAAAATAGATAGTCAATCTTCAATTAAATGAAACATACAGGGTAATAGTTTCCAGCTATGGGTTGGTTCACTTGAAGATCCCAATCTGTCCTGAAATCTCGAATCTGCAAACAATTTTTATCAATTGAAAAAGAAAATACAAGAAACAAAAAAGGGAACAAAGCTAGAGAATAAGCCATTCTCCCAAGAATAATACAAAAGAATCATCGAAAACCAGAGACTGAATCATGTAATAGGGCTTGCCAATCTCTTTGCATATCTAATAAAGAAAAAGCATGAAAAAAATGTGACAAGGAAGAGCTTTCTTGCAAATTCTGTACATGATTTTGTCTAGAATGCTTTCTTGCAAATTCTAGCATACCTTTCCAGCCAAAATCACCAGAGAACAGAGAATAGAGAACAAGGAAGAGCATGGTAGAGAACTTTTTTTTATAAAACTCTTGTTAGGCATCAAAATGAAACCTCACATCTGAGCTAGGGTGACACCCGAGGTTTCAACTATCATATGTCATCACATGAAAGATAACATAAAACAAAAACAAAAGATACAAACAAACATAGGGGGACTAGGCCAAAACCTATACAAAGCGAAGCGAAACATGGGGAGTTTAAACTTGTTATGAAAGAAGTCTAACGAAATGTTGGGAGACAAACTACTATATCAAACAAACTCTAGCCTATTAAGTAAACCTAAGGAGACAAGTTTATTAGCATAATGATTGCCTTTTCTAAAGATATGAGAAATTTTAAAATCAATCCCTTTACAAAAAAACAAGCCTTTATTCCATCTATAGTGTAAAGACCAAGGCACAAGAGATTTAGAAGAGAAAGTCGGGCAAACTAAGGAAGAATCACACTCCATCGAGAGATGTCTATAGCCAAATTTTTGTGCTTCCTTTAGAGCGATAATAGCTCCTATGAACTCCGCCACTAGAGAAGACTGAACATCAAGAAAGGATGAAAAACCCTCGACATATTCTGATGGAGAAAGGCGGCCTTTCTCCATCATATTCACTTGTGCTACCTCTAAAAATCCCAGCACAAGAAGCAAGCCTTGCGAACCCTCTAGCTCCACCATCTGTATTGACCTTTTCCAGCCAGCTAGGGGAAACCTTTAATAGAATCTAAAGCCTTTAATAGAATTTAAAGCCTTTAATAGAATCTAAAACCTTTGGAAGCATTACCTGACAATTTGATAAAACCTTTAATAGAATCTAAAGCATGATTCATGCTAATCTTTTTGTTAAAATCTGGTGTGATTTCACATTCTCCAAAGCATCTAGACCGTGAAGGTGATGACAACAAGCCTAATGTGTTTAATTAAAGGACTCCCAATAGACTTAAGAAAATCAGTGAGATCATAAGAAGAAGAGAAAGAGTTCCTTGGGAAAACTTATTTAACCTAGGACCAGAAGTCAGCAGCCAAAGAAAAAGATGAGAAATAGACTTTTAGTCCTCATTACATACGAAGCACATAGAGCAAAGAGTCACACCACTACGCTGAACCTCACTGTTAGTGGGAAGCCTTTGCAGGTTTCTTTCTTCCTTTGTTGCCATCCTTAAAAGGTTGCCAGAGTTTTCTTGTAGTTTGTAGTGAATCTTCATTATTGTCACTCAAGGAATCCCCCTTTTCCACCCTATCGGCCCACAACTCAGAGACATTCTTACTTTTGTTTTTAAATTTGTCTACAGCAGGTGATGGCAGAGGCCTCAGCTTAGGACCAACCACTAGAGATATGGAAAGGAGAATACAAGAAGATCGAGACAAGATTGAGACTCTGATACTGATGGCAGGGACACTTTCTTATATATGTTTAAAAATGCCATGACCTAGTGTAAATTCTAGAGTAGGATTTTGGCTTGTATTTTTTCCTTAATTAGATTAGGGTTATGGTTAGGTTTCTAAAACATACCCAGGGTATACTTGGGCTTAATTGGAACCCACATTAAACTCTAGGTCAGTCATTGGACCTAATTAGGCTAATTAGGTCATGGGTGCACACTTGATCATGCTTGCCTTGTGACTTAAGTTTAGACGCCTAATTCAAACTCTTGTAATTTCCCACTTTTTTTGCTTGTAAATGGCTGACCCTCTAACCTATAAATTGGAGTGCTTGGCTCATGAAAAGATAGATCAAATATATGAGTGTTATGGTGCCAAATTGCAAGCCTAAGCACTCTTTTGTCTAGCCTCTCTAGGATAAACACCTTTGGTCTCTTCTTTCATCTTTTCCAAATGATTTGGCCGAACCAATCACTCTGCCCACTCCTCATGGCAACTACAAGGAATCCATTACTCCAATGGAGCTCTCCTTGACTCACTAATTCCATTAGCTTCTGCAAACTCTCACCAATCTCCAAGGAAAACCAATTAGGATGAAGAGGATATTATCATTAGGAGATTTTTCACGATCCTCTTCTAAGAGAATAACCGCTTCTCCATTTTCCATCCCTACAAGAGAAGTAAAATTGTTGTGCAAAGGCATGTTATTAATGTCAGATTTAGAAAGAACCTAGTTGAAATCTGCTGAAAAGACATCTGTAGAAAAGACTTCTGCAGCAAAATCTGCAATACCAGAAGTGCCATTCATCACTTTCTTTTGATGTCGTCCTAAACTCAGCAAGTGATTTTCTCCCCATCCTTGAATGCTTTCCAAAGAAGGCATATCAACGAAGACTTCATCTTCCCCTTCAGGATTAACTGCAGTATCCAATCCCTTCTTTTATTAACTCCATTTTTCTCATGTGGAACACCCTCCATAGCAGAAGGATTTAGCTACAAATTAGCAGATGCTCAATGGCATCTCCTCAATGGAGAGGATTTTCCACCAATGAAGATAGGGCACTTGTCAAGCTCCAATTTGAGAGGATTTGCTCCAATGAGAGGGAGCCATTTGTCATCATGTGAGTGGAGAGTTTTTAGGGTTAAAATTTTGAACATGTACACTACTTAGCACTATAAATAGGAGTGCTAATCCTCTTGTAAAATTCAGCTTGAATGAGAAGAGATATGCTGCCCATTTTTTCCATAAACACTTATTCTTAAGCTCTCTCTAGGGTAGTCTCTTGTGTAGCCTCCCATAGATTCCTTCCTAGTGAGTTGGCCTCACCCCTCACTCTCCCAAACCCATATTTCTCCACTTTAAATCCAGTTTTCTTTTCCTCCATTCCAACAAGCTTCTGCAACTCCATTCAAAGATAAAAAAAAAAACAAAACAATGCAAGGAGAAGAAGGCACCTATGAAAGGGTGTACCAATCCCCCTAGCTATAGAAAAAATCGCTTTAGCTTTGATGAAGAGAAACTGATGCAACCACTAAGACAAACTCGACTCTCAAAAAAATCCTAAATAACCTAACTTAGAGAAAATTTGACAGATCAATTTAATGTAGGATGATTTCCTGTTTCCAAACTAGAAGAAGGCAATAGACACATGTTAGGCGACAAATCAAAGCACTTACAGATAGGCCTCCACTTTGTTAGATGTCATTAGTGTTAAGCCTAAATGAAGTCTCTTCGCATTTCATCCACCCATCATGAGACCCCATTATCAATATGGTTTAACTCAAGGTTTTCCTATTAATTATATTGTATCTTCCACTTACAAATATGTTGGAAGTCTCAAATACAAAATTTGAATAGTTTATGATAATACAAAGGCACAATCTAATAATCACTGATATACATAATTTAGAATAGTAGGTGGACAGAAAACAAATTTAACAAACCCTCTTAATGAAGTCACGACCACTAGAATCGGTGTAGAATGTCTTGTTGCTCTTCATTGTCGTTTTAAATTGAGTAATAATTTCTTTCCCAATGCCATCATCCACTGGTATAGGCCCAACCTACACACACACACACATATATATATATACATAAATTTAAGATGCAACATCTCAAATGTTTCTGAGCAATTTAATTCAAATGAAACAATCATTTGCTCTTCCAATTGGATAACATGAAAAGTAACCTACTGTGAACTCAATTTCAGCATGTTCTTTTGCCTTGAATACCCGTGTAATCTGTATATGCAAAAAAACAAATTAGACTTCCATCCTTAATAGACAATTACAAGAGATATAACTTCTAATTTTACTGAAATTTGAGGGGGCAGGGGATGCTGCAGGCATTGGGAGTTATGGGTAGATGCATGTAGGAAAAATTGTTCATATAATAGCTATTTTAATCATAATTTACCTGGGATACCCATGGACTGAGTTGTTGATGCACTTCATCCAATATTGGACCACGCAGGACAGAAAAAGATACCTGAACACAAACCATACAAAATAAAATAAATTATTGTCTGGATTGGCCATAAATTAAAATTATCAACCATTGAATGTTCAAAAGGAAAAGTCCATAACCTGATGATCGGATTTAATGGGAAACGAACCATTTGGACGGAAGACATATGCCCCTGAAGCCTTAAGAAAAAGGTAGTTTGAAATCAAAACAAATATTTAACCAGTTTAATTAAGAATATTATGGATTAAAGTAAGAAGGTGATCTTATCTTAGTTCCAATTAGAAGACATAGTAAAGGAAAGGCCAGAAAAGAAAAAATAAAGAAAATGGGAACATATGTACAATCTAGAGCATTAAGTCAATCTTCTAATTGACAAATGCACTATTTATCCTGCATCAAAAACGGAAAACAAATGTTCACTTTTTTATTGTTTTTATTTGCTAGGTTAACGAGAGCATAAGGCTTGACTTCAGTGTACTTTGTACTGCATGTACTACACTCTCAACATGGTATTTTATATGGCATAGGGAGACCATGCTATACAAATCATCCCATTAGAACATAATTGTCTTTTCTCCTTTCATTACATGGTATCATGAGTATATGAGGGCAACCACCAATCATCTAAGGAATCCTACCAGTCAGCCAACGCCTACTTGTGGGATCAGAAAACTTGTATGGCGGCCAAATCATGATAAATAACCAACCAGATCTGAAAATCACGAGTGTGGCAACAATCAAGTGTAGGTGTTGATAATCTAGAGCAAAACAACTCTCCTTTTAACAGAGAGGAGAATCTCACTTGTCTGTAGAAAGCCCAGTCATTTTTGGGGCCTTTCTTTGGAATTGTTGCTATTTTTGGAGCAAATTGGTCAGTTATGATGCTGTTAGGTGAAACAATGCCCTTTTTGGGCTGTTTTTGGTACTCTTTACATTTACCAAACAAAATACTATACCAAAATATGCCTAACAAAGAAATTACAGCATCTGGCTAGGACAACCAAATATATAGAATAGCAAAGACAACTATATAAAAAAATTCTTCCCACTAACAATGTAGTACGAAATTAAGACAAATGAAATTCAAATATATAGAAGCTTCGGGTATATATGTAACTACCTGGGGATCTTTATCAGTCCCATCGTTTCCAGAATAATAACTGTATGATTGCTCAACTGATGCTGTAACCTTCAACCAAAAGAAAATAAGAAAATTCAGCATTGTTAACTTTATTCCTTAAGCAAATTGAACTTAGAAAATAATGGCATCCCTTATCAGATAACACATGATCTTGGAGCGTATTGAGAAGACTACAAATAGAAAAATTAATAAAGTTATTGAAACTTGCCAGGGTTCTACTGTTAACATAGTGAGTCAGTTTTCCCTCATCTGCTGAATAAAGTAGCATTAGATTCCCTTGTCCAACTTTTATGCTTTTATCAGTACTTCCTTCTGGACTTGACATCTTTGAGAGAGTTGAACTATCATCTATGTCATTCAAAGAGTCATAAAGTTAAAGTTAATTACTGTTATCTTTCAGTCCTACTACACTGATACAGACAACAGACCAGAGACAAACAGACAAAGTTAACAACAAAGCAATAACATATATCATTAACTAGATTGATCAGAGCTTGTGACTGTATAGGTGTTGAAACCAAGGGGAGGTACAGACACTGGAAATGCAAGCCAATACTTGAGTACGTTGCTCCCAGGAGCTTTTCCTGTATATGCTCTGACATAATGTTTTCTCATAGTCAAAGTAGCATTAGATAGAGGCAGAAGCTGAGACTCAATTTTCTTCCCATCCAAATCCTGAACAAAAACATGTGTGGCGGAAACCTGGCAAATATGTTCAGGACTCAGTCACACAAAGCATAAATTAGGGTCTGAAGTTTTTGAATAGTTATAATTTATAAATAATCAGAATGATAATCACTAAAAATTGAATCAAAGAAATTTGTTCGAATACCATATCTGATACATATGCACATGTTGTTTCCTTTAGCGTGCTTATTGGTACAAGGGTGCATTAATGGATACTATCAAAGATCCAAGGGGTGGGAAATACAAATAAATGAAACAGAGTATATGAATGCTTATAGATCCCTCAATTAGCTCATTCCATCAAACTTGAAGAAATTATCAAAACAAAAGTAAGTTTTTCTTATCATCTTTAAGCCTTCTAGCACACACAATAAACAAACTTTGTGGTCCTTCAAGAGGCAAACATATAGCTCTGAAGAATAAATTTGCTGGAATGAGTGAATTAATATATTTTTCAAGACTACAAGAAAATGACCCAATGATAACCAAGTTATTAAGAATAAAGAAAATAAATATAGGATAATTTACCTTGTGTAAAATACACAGATAGGATTGTTTATTCATACATGGAAATAATAACATAACAGAATAACAGAAACTATGGGCTAAAACCATTACATTGAACACTCCCCCTCAAGCTGGTGCATATAAATAGTATGTACCAAGCTTGTTACAAGTATAATCAATTCTACATTCCCATAAAGATTTAGTGCAAATATCTTCCAAATGATCATTCGAATTAACAAACTCAGTCTTGATGTTTCTAGATACAATCTTTTCTTGAATGAAATGACAATCAATCTCAATAAGTTTGGTCCTTTCAAGAAAAACAAGATTTGAACTAATATGAAGAGCAACCTAATTATCACATATGAAGTGTCATTTCAGTGACCTCTCTAAATTGAAATTCTTTAAGTGTTTAAGCCAGCTCACAAGTAGTAGAGGCCATAGTTCTATATTTTGCTTCACAAGATCTTGCACACCATTTTGTTTCTTTCTCTTCCAAGAAATCAAACTATCACCAATAGATACACAATATCCAGAAGTGGATCTTCTATCAAACAGAGATCTTGTCCAATCAGCATCTGAATAACATAGAACTCTAGTATGATTATTGTGACCATATATCAAGTCTTTTCCAGGAGAACCTTTAATGTACTTTAATATATAAATAATTGTATTTCAATGATCAACACATGGGGAACTAAGGAATTGACTCACCACACTAACTGCAAATGAAATATCAAGATGAGTAACAGTTAAATAGTTCAATCTTTTCGATTAATCTTTTGTACTTCTTAGGATCTGAGAGAGGCTCCACCTGACTAGGTAGGAGTTTGACATTAGGATCCATAGGTTTGTCAACGAATTTTGATTTCATTAATCCAGTTTTCTTTAAAATATCCAATGCATAGTTTCTTTCAGGGATGACAATACTATTGTTGGATTGTGCAACCTCAATCCCCAAGAAAAATCTAAGTTTGCCAAAATCTTTGGACTGAAAGTGGTGATATGTTGTTTTATTTGAGAAATGCCATGGTGATCACCAAACTGTAAGAACAATGTCATCAACATATATTACTATATAGATACACCATGCACTAGAGTGGCGGTAAAAAAATTGAATGATCTGCCTCACTGCGACTCATACCAAATTGTTGAACAACATTACTAAACTTTCCAAACCAGGCCCTAGGAGACTCCTTGTAGCCATATAAAGATTTGTGAAGATGACATACAATTCCTGAAAATTCCCTATTAAGAAAAACATTTTTGACATCTAGTTGATAAAGAGACCATCTTTGAAGAGCTTCCATGGCTACAAATAAGCGAACAAAAGCCATCTTTGCCACTGGAGAAAATGTATCACCATAGTCCAAAAATTTGTGTATAACCTTTAGCCACAAGAGGAGTTTTGAGATGATCAATAGTACCATTAGGACCAACTTTGATAGCAAAAACCTACTTACATCCAACAACAGATTTCCCATAAGGTAAAGGAACAAGTTCCCAAGTTCCACAAGTCTATAAAACACTTATTTCATCAAACATTGCATGACGCCAAGGTTACCAAACTCGAGAGTCTACGTAGACTCGTGAGAGCTCCGTAAACTCAACTCGTAGACTCGTAAGAGTTTACTTCGTATGAAAAAATATTTTAATAATAAATTAATCAAAGCACTTAAAACAAACGATTACAATACTAATAAAATAATTAAATTTAGTAGTAAAGGAGAATTACATAAGTTCAATGTAACCTAAATAAATAGGTTCATACAAAAATATTATAAAACATCATCTAATTGGGTTCTGAAGAAAGATCATCTTTTGGAGCATTTTTACTTCTACTTTTAATATATAAGGATGCACTTGTTCTACTTGAATTTGATCAACTCCTGAACATACCTAAAAAGAACATGAATTTAAAAAACTTATTTATTTGAAATTAAAAAAAATCAAATTTAAATTGTGTCAAATATTTCTTGTCATCTGCAATAGAAATTTCTAAACCAACTCAAATACTACGTTTCCTGAAACCAGAGAGAAAAGAACTTAAAACACGAATAGAGGCGAGAACCACTCAGCGATGATGCAAATGATTGGAACTGGGACCGGCGACCACCAACTCAGATGATCACGACCACGAACGGTGAATACGAATTCAGATCGACTACCACGAACCAAGGGAGGTGAGGCGACCATGAACGTTGACCGACAACCACAAACGAAGATTAACAACCTCGAACGGAGATCGGTGACGACGAATGTGAAACCATTGACCACTAACGTGACCTCAATCCAAACCTAAATCCGAGCACAGGGTGAGTTGTTTGAACCCTAACACAAGCAAAAGGGTCGTTTAGGGTTTAAAAAGAATACCCTTTGGGATCGCCAACTCGATTGCGAACTCTCAAGTTCAACCGAGTTTGCTTTCGACTCTACCAAGTTTGCTCCAAAACTGAGTTTGCTTCTAAGTTAACTCGGAAAGGGTGAGTAGAAACGCAAACTCGAACAAGTTAACAAATTAACTCACGAGTTTGATAACCATGACTGATACCAATGAGGATAAGCTAAGGCATCACCTACAGACTTTGCAATGGACAGAAGAAATAGATTGTTGCATAATCAGGAGAATTATGTTATAATTAAGTGCAGATTCCATTTTATATTTATTAGAACAGATTTGTTACTGATTTGATTTTATTTGATTTGTACAGCTTTAAACACTCATTATTTCTGGTTTTCATTGCCTATTATTTCTTTCTTTAATTAGGTTGTAAAACAGTCTATAAATAGATACTGTAATCACATTTGTAAGATATCTCAGAAATATATTTCATCTATTTCTTTCCACTTGGTATCAGAGCTCCTGATCCGCAATTTTTATTTTTTTTTAGCCTTCATTGCTGTCATCATTTTCCTTGACAGCCTTCATTGTTGTAATCATTTTCCTTGACCGCCTTCATTGCTGCAATTATTATTTTTTTTGGACAGCCTTCATTGCTGCAACTTTCTATTTTCCTTATCCTTTCTCCATCGACCACCACCACCGACCACCACTGCCGTCGCTCGCCGGAAACTGCACCGCTCGCCGGAACTGCCACTACTCGCCAGAAACCGCCGCCGGCCGCCGGAAACCACCACCGGAAAATTTTTCCGGCGGATTTTTTTTGTGTGTGAACAGGATCAAATTTTGCCAATCTGAAAAACTCAGTTGGTTTTGAACTCTCATGGACTCCCTTAGTAAGCCATCTAGCTATTGTTCCTTTACTATGAGTGGCAAGAGTTCTAGTTTTTTATCCTTTAATGCTTCTAGTACTGAAAATATCTGGATTATAGACTCTGGTGCTACTGATCATATGACACCTCATTCCTCTTCTTTTTCATCCTACACTACTTTATCCGGTAAGCCATATATTACTGTTGCTAATGGTTCCACTACCCCCATTAATGGTCGTGGTACCATTCACCTTCAACCTTCATTTCCTTTAAAAAATGTGCTTCATGTTCCCAAACTATCCAATAACCTCTTGTCTATTCAAAAGATTACCCAAGATTTAAATTGTGCAGTGGTATTTTTCCCTTCCCATTGTGTTTTTCAGGATCTTGCCATGGGGAAGACTATTGGAATTGCTAAAGAGCAGGGCGGGTTATATTATTTACAGCATGAAGAAAGTAAAAAGGGTGCTAGACTACAGGCACACACTTCTAATCTTCAGCAAGGTCGTGAATCTTGGTCATCCTCTCAAATATGGCTTCAACACAGACGTCTTGGTCATCCTCCATTTAGTACCCTAAAGTCCTTATTTCCTGTTTTATTTACAAAAGTGTCTGCTGAGTCATTTCATTGTGATGTTTATCAGTTTGCTAAACACCATCGGACAACTTTTCCTCCCAATGGTAATAAAAGTTCTAAACCTTTTGATCTTATTCATTCAGATGTATGGGGCCCTTCACCTATTCCTAATATCTCGGGTGCAAAATGGTTTGTTTCATTTATTGATGATTGTACTCGGGTTACTTGGATATTCCTCATGAAAGATAAGTCTGAAGTTTTTCACTTGTTTGTAAAGTTTTACAGAATGATTCAAACATAATTTGAAAGTCCAATTAAGAGATTGCGTTCTGATAATGGAAGAGAATATGTGAACCAAAACCTTTCCAAGTTCTTTGAGGAAAATGGAGTTGTTCATGAATTAACCTGTGTGGACACTCCTCAACAAAATGGGGTTGCTGAAAGGAAAAATCGTCATCTCCTTGAGGTTACTCGAGCTTTACTTTTCCAAACATCTGTTCCTAGATCTTACTGGGGGGAAGCAGTCCTAACTGCCACTTATTTGATTAATAGATTACCCTCTCGGGTTCTAGAGGGTGTTACTCCTATTCAGGTTATGACCACATTCTATCCTTCTATTCCCATGTTGAATAGTCTTCAGAATCGTGTCTTTGGTTGTCCTGCTTTTGTCCATGTTCATAGTCCTTATCAAGGTAAGTTAGATCCTCGTGCCATCAAATGTGTCTTCATCGGTTATGCCCCCAACAAAAAGGGGTACAAATGTTATCATCCTCAAAGTCGTAAAGTTTATATTTCCAAAGATGTCACCTTCCATGAAACAGAGCCTTTCATTGTATATAAGTGGGTGCAAACCTCAACCCTATAAGCCGGTTTTATGGGGTTGAGTTAGGCTTAAAGTCCACTTCGTAATATGGTATCAGAGCCATTTCGAGCCTATCCTAGCGAGTATTTGTTGGGCCTATCGTGCCACCCGCTATCAGGCCGCTATCGGACCACCCATAATATATAGTCCCACGCACGAGCTTCTATCTATCACTCTCGGCGTGAGGGGGGTGTGTTGGAGATCCCACATCGACTAGAGATGAGAGCCTTTCATAGTATATAAGTAGGTGCAAACCTTAATCTTATGAGCCAGTTTTATGGGGTTGAGTTAGGCTTAAAGTCCACTCTTTCGTAATATGGATTTGAGCCATGAATGAAGAAATGAGCGCGTTAGAAAGGAATGAGACTTGGGAGATTGTAGAGAGACCAAAAGATAAGAAAGCAGTGGGTTGTAGGTGGATATACACAGTTAAGTATAAGTCTGATGGCACACTGGATCGGTATAAAGCAAGGTTGGTTGCAAAAGGGTACACTCAAACCTATGGGATCGATTATGAGGAGACTTTTGCTCCAGTGGCAAAAATGAATACCGTCAGGATTATTCTCTTCCTGGCAGCACACTTTGGTTAGGCAATGCATCAATTTGATGTTAAAAATGCCTTCTTGCATGGAAGCTTGGAGGAAGAAGTATACATGGAGATTCCACCTGGTTATGGTATTGTTAATGAAGGGAATAAGGCGTGCAGACTTAAGAAGGCCCTATATGGTCTTAAACAATCACCTCGTGCTTGGTTTGGAAGGTTTACTCAAGCTATGGTATCTTTGGGGTACCGACAAAGCCAAGGTGACCATACTTTGTTTATAAAACATTCTCAGAATGGTAAACTCACTCTACTTTTGGTCTATGTAGATGATATGATTATTACAGGTGATGATGAGATTGAAAAACAAAATTTGAGGGAGAGACTAGCTGCTCAATTTGAAATGAAGGATCTTGGGAAGCTGAAGTACTTCCTTGGGATAGAGGTTGCTTACTCGAGACAGGGCATCTTTATTTCTCAAAGGAAATACATCCTTGATCTTCTCAAAGAGATTGGTAAGTTGGGTTGTAAGCCCACTGGAGTGCCAATAGAGCAAAATCATAGGATTGAGAATGATGAGGAAAACCCAAAAGTGGAGAAGACACAATATCAAAGACTTGTGGGAAAACTCATTTATCTTTCACACACTAGGCCAGATATAGCCTATGCAGTTAGTGTGGTTAGTCAATTTATGCATGATCCAAGAGAAAGACACTTGCAGGCAGTAGATAAAATTATTCAGTACTTAAAAGCCTCTCCAGGAAAAGGATTGCTATTCAAAAAGGGGGAAAACTTATCCATGAAAGTATATACTAATGCTGACTATGCAGGATCGATTGTTAATAGGAGATCCACCACAGGCTACTGCATGTTCTTGGGTGGAAATCTGGTGACATGGAGGAGCAAGAAGCAAAATGTAGTTGCAAGATCAAGTGCAGAGGCAGAATTTAGAGCCATGGCTCAAGGGGTGTGTGAACTCTTATGGATGAAGATCATACTTGATGACCTAAAAATAAAATATGAAGCTCCTATGGGTTTGGCATGTGATAATAAGTCCGCTATCAGTATTGCACACAATCCGGTTCAACATGATCGAACAAAGCACGTAGAGATAGACCGACACTTTATTAAAGAGAAGTTGGATGATGGTCTTATAGCCACTGAGTACATCCCTTCAAGACTCCAATTGGCAGATATGTTTACTAAGGGACTTCCCACAAAACAATTCGAAGATCTTACTTGCAAGTTGGGAATGATAGATATACATTCACCAACTTGAGGGGGAGTGTTGCATAATCAGGAGAATTATGTTATAATTAAGTGCAGATTCCATTTTATATTTATTAGAACAGATTTGTTACTGATTTGATTTTATTTGATTTGTACAGCTTTAAACACTCATTATTTCTGGTTTTCATTGCCTATTATTTCTTTCTTTAATTAGGTTGTAAAACAGTCTATAAATAGAGACTGTAATCACATTTGTAAGATATCTCAGAAATATATTTCATCTATTTCTTTCCACTTAGATGAAAGACATGTATAAAAAGGTTGAGATAGTCGATGGTAGTTTAAATCATTATAATGTGGAGAAGGATTATGAGTAGAATATATACCTTTACAAGGGGAATGGGAAGACCAGAATCAACCATCAGAGTCGGAAGGGGTAAAGGAGCTAGCACTAGAAGAGAGTCATCCAGTGGATGATGGAAAGTACGACGAATGTAAACTTGAAGAGGTGGTGGAGGAGGGGAATCCTTAGGTACACTAGACACAACAAGAAGATCAAAGACAACTGGAATATGTACTTGATAAGATGGACACAGGTGGAGAAGATAAAGACTTAAAATAAAAAGAAGACTTGATGAAGGTAACATCTCCATAAATGAAATAGCGGTTAAGAGAGGGTGAGAAACATTTATATCCTTTTTGAAATCTAGTGAACCCTAAAAAACACATACCTCAAAACTTTAAGTGGTAAGGGAGGAAGAGGTTCATGAGGAAATAAAATAAAATGAGGAATTTTATTCTCTAAAACCAAACATATACAATTAATTAGATAACATGTACTAAGAACAACATCACCCCAAAAACATTGGGGAACATCACCATGAACTAAAAGAGTGCGAGAGCTTCGATCATCGTGTTGTTGGCCCAATCGATGGCTATGGCGGAGCAGCAATGACAGTGGGTGGAAAACACCGGGCAATAGTGGGTTCACCAGACAAAAATTGAACCCTTAGCCTATGCTATTGATACCATATTAAGAATAAAGAAAATAAATATAATAAATATAGGATAATTTCCCTTGTGTAAAATACACATGGGATTGTTTAATTATAAATGGAAATAATAACAAAATAATAGAAACTAGGGACTAAACCCATTACATTCAACACAAGTAAATGGAACATGGCAACAACCCCTAATTTTGAAGTGATGGAATACACCTTTCAAGCACATACCCAGGTCCAACAAAAAATAAAATAAACTAACTACCAGCAAAAGAACTTACAGGAATTCGAATTACATCTTCCCTCTTCCAAGCAAGAGGATTATAAACAACAATCACCTACAAAGGAATAAAAAATTGTGAGAACCATTTTAATAAGCAAAATTCATATCTAATTATATTCATGCAAAAAATCAATATTATCCTTACCAAGATCTTTCCATTAACCAACGTAGTTTCTGATGGAGGACAGTAACTTATATTAAGAAGAGGACACTGAAAACAAATTCACATAATTTAGTATAATACCAAACGTTCTTAAACTGAGAAGATTAAGGAAGCCTAAGTTAATAAAAAAAATAAAGTGACAGATTGATGATAGTCAATAGCATATATTAGAAATCAAAACAATTAAAAGTGCCCAAAAGCATTTTCAATAAGATAAATAACTCCTTTCTCGTTCATTTATATCACTTATTAAGGACATAATAAGACAAGAGAAATAGGAACCCTTATCAGCTAAGAATGGTTAATGTAGTGAAATGTGTAACTCTAAATGTATAACTTTGGATTGACCATCTGATTTTCTACAAGTAGTAAAAGGAAAACAAAGAGAAGAGAAGCTCTGGTACCAAATTAAGAGAAAAACAAAGGTACAGAAAAAAAAAAAAAAAAAAAACCTTTCTATTGATTATTGAGTTTGTAGTAACGAGTTTTGGTTCACAACAACTACAAAAGATCATCTAACTGAACAACAAAATTCAACATATAGTGACAGGCTGACAGTTATAACAAATAAACTCACCTGAATACAACTGATCAAAGGAGTTATTCACTAGCAGGGTAGTTCAAGGATGCTTATTTGTTGCTGAAATAAGTTTGGCATGTGCATAAAGTGATAAATGATAGGGAGTCATATGATGGAATCCTAGAGTGTCTCATGCACAACAAATGAAGATATTATGTAGGCTTAAATATGTTTTTAGTCCTCAAAATTGGGGCACTATTTCTTTTCATCCTCTAACTAAAAAATTTCTCTTTAATCTTTTGATATCAGGAAATGCTAACTTTAGTATTTGGGGTGAGGGAGTGTTAGTGACATTGAAGATGTGGCAAATGGTTACCTACTCAGCATTTTCCCATGGATTTAATTGAGTGAAATGGTTTTTTAAAAGTTTATTAAAGCCTATGGTTTTAGTCCTCCAAATTGGGGACATTGTTTCTTTTGGTCCCTAAATTAAAAGTTTTCACCATTTCAGTCTTCTGATTTTGCAAAGTGCTATTTTTAGTTCTTGGGGTTAGACTACATTGGTGGCATTTCTTTATGCCATCATTATTTGAATTCTCAATCAACCTATGGAAACGCCTAGCAAAACTAACCTTCTTGCTTCGCTCTCACATTCCAAAATCTCAGTAAAAGGCACAATAACTCCAACACCAACCAAAATTCCTTTATTAGGATAAATTGTGCATGTTATCACCAACATGTCACCAAAGAGTGAAGTAGCTTCAATGGTGACAAATGTTGAGTGGAGCTCCTCTAGGCTGGTCTGAATGGGTCACCACTTTTCGGTGAAAACCCTAATGGAGAGGGAGATCAAGAGATCAGAACCACAACTTGCCAGAGACGAAAGTCAACACTGGTGGACATTTGTTGGTCACTCGAGCATACCCATTTGTGTAGGATGAAAAAATGGTGTCCTTGCAAATAATGTGTGTTAACAAAAACTAAATAAACTTTCAAAAAACCATGTCATTAAATTAAATTCAAGTGAACAAAAATCTTCCCCGGCTCACGTAAATCCTTTTCAAGTGAAAGTATGTTAAGGAATAACTTGCACAGAACGCAACAGGGTGGACCAAACAAAGTTCAATGTGGGAACAGTCAAAGACCCCATAATCTAATTTCAAAAGCGAAGATACGTAAAACAAGCCCTAATCACGAAGTTAAGACCAAATCGAAGAAGGGGACTCCAGGGCGAGTTAGGGGTTGATGAGCATGGCCAGAAATTAGCTAGACATGCCACCACCCGCAACTGCCAATGGTGAACGGAGAAAAGAGCACATTTGCTTCTAGACGCACATGAATGCTCTCATGACTGCAATTTTGGTGGCGCATGAGAGGGCTACTCTATTCGTGGGGTAGCAGGTTAGAAAGATGACCGCAGCAGTGGTGGCAAAAATGATAGAAAACTACTGGAAAAAAGATGCACAATGAAGAAGGGATGTTGAAAAATAGAAAGAAATGCGATTTTCAGAAAAACAATTTGGCACCGATGGACAATGAGTCCATCGGGAGGGAACAGATTCGACTAGGCTCTAGATACCATGTAGAGATAAATGATAGAGAGTCATTTAATGGAATCCTTGGGCATCTCAAGCACAACAAAGGAAAACATAGATATGGGCCTAGGTATATAGTAAAAATCAAAGATGAATGATTTTTGTTAGATGTATTTTATGATTAATTCCTCCATAAAAAATTAAAGAAACTTATGGTATAATTGTGGTGCATTGCCTGTTGGAAATCTTTCACTGGGTTCATCCTATGGGAACTTAATCTTTGATTTACCAAGGAAGCAAGTGCAGATGCAACCAATCTTTCTGCCTGAAAATTAAAAATTTGTATGTATAAGTTTATATTTATGATATTAATACTAAAGCAGAAAATTATTAATATGCACCTCTTCATATCCCAATGAGAGACGCAACGCATAATCAGATGCAACATGTTGTCTTTCTGTGCCACTAACTGCATCATGGTGCTGAGCAATTGCTAAAGCATCAGCTAATGCATCAGTGTTTGGTCCTGTTTCATTCCTCCCTTTAAAATATTCCAATTGCCTTGCAGCCTAAATGTCAATAAAAGAAAAGCAATAAAGATAGTCCAAACAAGAAAATGAGCTATTAGCTCACAAGCACTTAACTAATTACTTCATAAAGTAAAAAAGGTAAACAATTT